>NC_056747.1:635136481-635499815 GCF_019279795.1 Protopterus annectens
CCCACCTCTAATAGCACATTTCATAATTTCTAAAACAGTAAAGACAAAAAAAATGCCCTAAATTAAGGTTGACATTTTTATACAAAGCATTCAAAGAGTTCTTCCTCCTAATATCCCCTAAATGTTGAAATACACATTCGTTAAGCTGTCTGTTAGTCTTACCTACAAATGCTTGGCAGCAATCACAGCTGACCAAATACACAAGATTAGTTGATTTACAGTCTGCATAAAGGCTAAAACTGAAACATCTAGCTGTACCAGGATGTGTATATATATATATATATATATATATATATATATATATATATATATATATATATATATATATATATAGACCTTTTAGGAAAGAACAAGAACATATTGTGTCTGATAGATTAGGGACATTTCCTTGTAGGTCATGCAAAGCTTGTAAATTTCTGTATATAAATTATACAGTAGGACATTCTCTGCATCATAGCATATGTTTTTTTTTTCTGGATGGTGAGCAGTCAAAAGAATTGACATTTTGAGCAGTCAGCTGGATGTTTTTTCGTTGTTCCGAAGTAAGTCACCTCGACATTTTGATAGTAAACTTATATATATATATATATATATATATATATATATATATATACACACACACACACACACATATATATATATATATATATATATATATATATATATATATATATATATATATATATATATAAATATATATATATAGATATATATATATAAGATTAGAAAGGGGTATGGGTACAGGGGAGCTTGCCCTCCTGCAAAAAAAATGTTTATAGTGTGTTTCAGTTGTTTCTTTATCTTCTGATGATCACCGTTTGTGCGTGATCATTTGCCATTCGAAAATGCCTTTTTAGATCTAGTGTCTGACACTTTATATGTATATATATATATATATATATATATATATATATATATATATGTAGATAGGGTATCTTTCTGTGAAAAATTACATAGCATATACGTAACAATTTTGTTATAATGCTGCATTGTTTACCACTGCTTAATAAGTAAGTTTCATTGCCTCAGGGGACTTAAGTAGGATGGGAGAAGGTATAGTGCTTGCAGGCACTAGTGTGTATGTTTGAATGTAATATACATATACATATATACAGAAGGGGCATTTGTGTTTTCACAGATTTGCTACAGTAAACAGCATGATATTTCCTTCTGCTTTGGTATGCCGTTTATTCAACTGTGCATGCAGTTTACATAAACCCACACTGGTTATAATTAGTCAAAGAATGGTAAAATGGTTTCATAGGGAAATAATTTAGTCTACCTGAACTCCCAGCCCCACAAATCAATCAATCAGTATTAAAAACATATAATGAATTAACAAAGTCATGACATGGAAGTCCACACTTCTCAGTCAGTGTCCTAGGAAAAAAAGAGGATTTTTTTCTCTTACCTGTTATCTCGGCCTTGGAACATGTGTCCATTGCTGGTGTCTGATCTAGGAAAATAGTTGACATAGTGACTAACACAGTTTCCCAGTGATAACAATGGTAGCCTCTGTTACTTGGAACTAGAAAGTAAATGGCTGAATACCCAAGGCAGATAAAATTAGGCAAAATCAGTTACCCAAAGTTCATACTAAAGGAAAGATTATGTGAATAGCTAACCAGAGGAACTGTAGGAAAGCTAATGTGAATACCTAGCGAAAAGAACTGTAACTCTAAGACTGTCAGTTGGATACAAACAGTAATGAACTACCTGATATTATGACCAGTAGATGGCACTTGGTGTCTTGACAATACAAAAAGCAGATCTAATGACACACCCATCACTGTAGTCTGAGTAAAGCTATTTATTTATTTGTTTGCTTTAACCAGTGTAGAGCACTGATCCACATGGACCTCTTTCAGACTCAGTTTGGTTAAGTGACCACTCAGTGGTTCCAACGTCTTAAAAGATACTGCACATTGAGGCTAAGTGGCAAATGTCTTTCTGAAAAAATGGTTGACCTGATGCTCTACCCTATGTTTAACCTCAACAAAGTATCTGTCTTTCTAGAAGTCAGGTGACCTACTTTCCTAACCAGAGAATGTACTTCCAAACATCTCTCCAAATGTCCTACCTATCAGAGACATCGCTGGTAGCCCACATTGCATTATAGTTAGAGAAGTGATGTTTTTGAATGCTGCTGGACAAGAGGAATCAAAAACATTGTATATAGACTTAGGGCTTAATCATATTTCTGCATCTGTAAAATATATGTTTCCATATGTGTCTAATGATTTTGGAAAAGTAGTATCCTGATAAACAAAGTCACTGAATATCTCTTTATCCTTACATCAAGGTCCTTACTATTCTTCTTCTTGATTTTATAGGTAGTACCAGTACATCACAGATGGTGGTTTCTGCCAATCTGTCTTTTCCTTGTTGTCAGCCTCTTCCTAAACCAGATGTCTGATGCAGCGTAAGTATATTTCTTATGTATATTAAGTCTGAGTTTTTACTTTCTCATTTAAAAATTCCACTGACAGTTCCAAATGACTTCTCCTGCTTTGCATTTTGCCCAACAAATTTGTGGGTTTTCTGACAAAATGGAGGCGTAAAAACTGACAAAATACTGAGTGGATTTGGTTCTTTTGAATTCCCTGTGTACTTTTCTTTTTCATGAAAAATACAAGTTAGTTTCTTTTGTATCCAGCCCCCACACACACCAAGAAATGCAATCTTTCAACATTTCTGTGTTAAAGCTCCCTGTATTTTATACTCATGAATAATAATTACTAGATGTATGTATGTACCATATCACAGCTATATTCTGATTACCAACATAGGATGCTAGAGAACCACGTGGAAGGAAGTTTCACTTACTAAATGCTGATGATTCCTTTTTAAACTTACAGAAATTGAAAAATATGCAGCAAGTCACCTTGAAGACAAAAGGTTGTCAATCAACTGTCTGCATATTTCCAAAACAGAAAGTCATATCACACTGCTCTCAGGTATTCCAGCAGATAAGATAGAAGATATAGGAATGCATACCTCTCAACTGACCAGATTTTCGCAGCATGTCCAGATTTTTGCATCATATTTTGTTGTGCTGCTCCACATAAAATTTGTGTGTGTGTGTGTGTGGGGGGGAGGGGGGGGTCTGTAAAATCATCAAGGTTTGAAGCCACTAAATAATGGCATACATTTGAGTTTCAGACTTCACATCCTTCATAAAATGTATGCTGAACAAAATCTTGTTATTCTAGCCATTTTCTAAGTTTGTAGAACAATATTTAAACTCTGGCAGTAGTTTTTAGCTTTTGTCCCCCCATTAGTTCAGGCTTGTTCTAGATTTCTTGCACTAAGATGTAGAGAGGTATGTAGGAACGTTATCAAAACAGGAGTGCTTGAAGCCTACTTCAACAAACAAAACACATCATATACACTGTTCGTCGAAAGGGACAATGTATTCAAATCATACCTTTCAACGTTTGCAAAGGTGAAGGTCATGCCATACGAAAGCAGTAATGATGGCATACAGAGAGGAGCAGATAGATATCCCCTTACCTAGGTTTTTAGGAAGCTACATATGTTGTTAATTCAAGTAAACATATATAATGCTTTGTGAGAATGAAGCAAATCCATGAGGTTTAGCTTCATGCTTTAGAGACGTGCAGTGAGTCAGACAGACACCAGCTCTAGAACACAACTAAACCCTGGCCACCACACTGCTGGCTCTATCTTGGCAGCTGCTAAGCCATGGCAGAATCACACATACTGTTTAACCTCAGACACAAGATGCTTGGAGATGAATTCTGTAAATTCAGTGATTTTATAACAACAGTTCCAGAAAGTAACAAGTCTCACTGTGCATCCCAGCTTCTGAAAGGATTACAACCTTTCTAATCATATGTTACAGTATTCTGAAAGGATTACAACCTTTCTAATCATGTGTTACAGTATTCTGAAAGGATTACAACCTTTCTAATCATGTGTTACAGTATTCTGAAAGGATTACAACCTTTCTAATCATATGTTACAGTATTGATCCTTAGAGTATCTCAGAAATGTTCATATTGAAATGGGTTCAGAAACAAAATTCTAATGTTGAATACATAAATATTCAAGTCTGTCTACACAATCTGTAGTATATTAATTACATAGTGATTTAGTATAATTTATACATGTATAACAATGTACAGCTGAAAGATGTTCCCTATCAAAACCAGTTAGCAGAGGTCTGCTGTCATACTGCCTGGTCCCTGCCATCTTGCTTATTACACTGATTAAACTACACAGGCAGAATAGCCTAACAGAGTAGACTGAAACGATGCCAGTGTGCTCAACTCAGTCCTCAACAAGCAGAGATATGTAATGGAACATACTTCTATTTTATCAAATAAATATGTGCTTTTTTCCTGTAGTTATTAATATTTCCTTACTTTTTATGATGTATGGTAGCAACATACAGTTATAGGACTCAGTCTCAAAAAATGATAATTGATTCTTTGAAAGCAGATAATAAAATACTGCTGTCATTATATACTAACATAGTTAATGCATAAATGATAGGAAAACTTTTTTTTTTTTTTTTTGCAGTATGAGACTATACCTCTCTGTATCCCATCCCTGACACTTGTTATACTATCTGTAAAGTCAGCGTAACTCTGAGAAAGGAAACACCCAAATGCCTAGCAAAAAACAAATCCTTCTCTCTCTGTCTTTGAGTTTTGCTATACAGCCTTTGAAACATGGGTTGAACTTGGTTAGGCTTGTAAGGGCCATGGGGCCATTAGCCTAGTAACCTCCTATGATCCTATGATCCTATGTACAGTTGATAGTGAAAGCAGCTTTCAGTAATAACTCATGGATAACAGCCATCAATTAGCCTGTACATATTTTTTTCAGATTTTAAAGTATTTTACATATATATATATATATATATATATATATATATATATATATATATACAATGCTTACAAGATCTACTGTTTATCAAAGTTTCTTATCATGTTGATGTGGGCTCAAGATCCAGAAACTGGAAAGAAAAATGTATGCACTACTCCTCCATCCAAAGTTGTTTGAATCTGCCTTCCATACATAAAGGCTGTAGCTCAGAGCACAAAATGATCAAGGTATAAAGGTCTTAACCCATGAATATGACATCATTCACTGGATAATAACATGAATTAAGGAAGTAACCATCAATCTGCTAATCTGTTTCGTCCTGGGAGCAATGTAGCATCAATTGACGTTCAAATAAGGTCCCTTATTTTAGAGCTACGTTGTGCACTTACTATTGTTCCGATGGTATAGACTCTAGTAAGAGGAACTAAAGTGTTGAAATGCTGTTACACTTTCACTTAAGTTTATACAGGGAATATTTTCTGAGGCAGCTATTCTAACAATCTATTACTAGAGGCAAGCACTTATAGTTAAATTTGCCATTGTTACATTTCTGATTAGAGGTCCCCGTTTTATTAGCATAATAAGATATGGCCAGATGTGAAAAGCACTAATTACATAGCACAGCACAGAAAAGAACTGCAAAATGTATTAGTATGAACCACATCTATCCATGTTTCCTTCCACCTTCTACACCCAGATCATTGCTTGGTTTCAGTATGCAGAGTGGTGCTGACCCATAGACTGGGCCTCATCTTCCACCTAAGTGTAATTGTGTAATGGTGTTTTGTTGAAGGCAGCAGCTCTGCAGACTTACGTCACTCCTGTGTAGTACCCAGCTTGGTTTCATTAATGAACTGCTAATGCCATTATTGAAACATTCTCCTTCCTACCAGCAAATGTACCAGATGTCAGTGGAATCACTAAAACTAACGAAAGTGAAACCCGCCAGTGATGCATAAAAAGGGACAAAAATAAAAGAAACAAGAAGGTGCCATAGTGTTTCTCATAGAAAGGTGTCTTCTCCAGTTGCTCGATCATTATTATCACTAAATTGATAATTAGCAAGCAGTGCTTTATTTCACGAAGATAGTTATTAATTTGATGCTTATAGTTGGGTAAGTTGAACAGTCTTGGTTATTTGGTGTCTAAAACACTATTTTGAAGAATAATTTCATAAATTATAGACTTTTTCTTACTGCATCATCGATTTGTATGACATTGAAAGATGGAGGTTACTACAGCAAAGGAATGACTATATACTACTACGGCCCTTGTGGCAGCAGCAGAAGTGTCACTGGCAACAGCTTTAGTTGAGATGCAAAAGATAAACAGTAAAATAATGACAACTGTAGTGACACTGAACATGAGCGAAGTTAGAGAATGCACTGCTGTATGATCAAGTGCATGCCATTTCCACTGAACATGAACAAAGTTATAGAATGCACTACTATATGATCAAGTGCATGCCATTTGCATTGAACATGAGCGAAGTTATAGAATGCACTACTATATGATCAAGTGCATGCCATTTGCATTGAACATGAGCGAAGTTAGAGAATGCACTGCTGTATGATCAAGTGCATGCCATTTCCACTGAACATGAGCGAAGTTATAGAATGCACTACTATATGATCAAGCGCATGTAGGGTTGCCACCTTTTCAAATGGCCAAAGTGGGACATTTTCAGGACACACATCAGATTTTACAGGCCGACACATACCCACGGTCAGTACAAAGGATGGAACTTTACTTTTTTTCCTAAATGAAAGCTTATTCTTGTAGCAGTTTAGTTGCTTCTTCTCTTTCTTGTAACATGTAGGTATTTTACATACAGAAATAACTATTTTATGCAACTATTACATAAAATATGGGACATAATTATGTCCTACAATCTCAGAACATTTGCCATTTTTAATATTTTTGGTCAGGACACAACTGCCCAAAGAGGGACTGTCCCTCGCAAAGTGGGACAGGTGGTAACCCTAAGTGCATGCCATTTGCACTGAACATGAGTGAAGTTAGAGAATGCACTACTATATGATCAAGTGCATGCCATTTCCACTTGCAGTTGAAAAACAAGGCACTGGTGGAGAAAAATCTCTGATCTCAAATGAAGTTAGTAGTGTCTTTTGGTGTTAAAATGGTTGAGTTGACAAGCGAGGCTCAAAGAAAAAAAAATGTTGTTTGAATGGAGTTTCAGAGTATGTTGCTTGACTGGAGTTTTGGAAGAGGAAGAGAGCTTGGACTATTTCACATGTGCGAAGAGCAAGTTGGCTGAATGACCTGTCAGTGGACTATATACATTTGGAATGAGCTTCTGGCTATCTTCACCATATCTAGGTTTAATAGATGGTTCTACTCAATATATACTGGTGTGTTGTCAGTCATGGTTATGTTAAGAAACACAACTTATCACAACTTTGGTACCCTAGTAAAATCTGATATTTAGAAAAGAGGAGAATATTTTTGATAATGGCTATTTTGTTCAAAGGGCAGAACATCATGCTTAATTTTATGACATCATACGAGAATGTAGACTGAAGAATTTGAAGTGTCAGCTTCTTTTGTTGTATTAAAAGTATTTTTCCACTGGTATGGTTAGACTTATGGCTATGGGCAAGATTTTGCAATTTGACCCACTTAAGGTAAAATGTGATGTTTTGCAGGGTCTAAGAAAAGGAGATCAGGAAATGAAACCACAAGTGATTCACAGTAATGCAATGAACGATAAAGAGATGTATTATCTACATCAATTACTAGATAATTTGGATGTTAACTGCTAGTTTGAGCATTAATAACTATTAGTGATTTAGTATTTTTCAGTAGACATTGTGTTTACATGGTTAAAATTCTATTACATCTTGCAGTGATTGAAAGTCATATTTGTTTACATATTGTTTCTAGGTATTTATATTACAAACTGTCATTAATATTTCAAGAGTTTTCTAAATATATGTTGTACAATTAAGCAATTAAATGCCTTTCTGTACAGTGTGATCATGCTTGTTGACTGTACACATGGAGTTGAAATTAGGAAAGTGACTAGGGATAGAATTTTTTAAACTGAGATTGTGATAAAGGTTTAATTTTTAACTAAATGGACTGTCAGGTTTGGGTGCAACTTATGATTAGCTAGAGGAAAATCCTGCATGTTTAGAGTTGGGGTTTTTACCTTAGCTAGCAATGATGATGACTGGGTTTCATTTTGCCAAGGTTAATTGGGATGTATTTGGGGGGGGGTCTAGTAATATGCATAGGACATATTTATGTTTAAGGCTCAGGATGACTCACTCATGATATATGATGGCTTAATTTTGATGTAGAACTCTGGTTCAGGAAATTTTGGGCTGATGCTCTCTCTGGTTCCTTTTCCAGTTTTCTCCAGCAAATTCCAGCCTGTTCTTGCCTATTCTCTGTAGCCCCAACTGCAATCATCCCTATTGGCAGAATCTCCTTTCTCCATTCCCATGTTGGCCCAGTTCTTAGAATACTTTCTGCTACTTTATGGCTATAACATTCTGTATGGTTATTGCTATTCTCCTTAAGAAACTGGATTCAAAATCCTAGTCTCTCCTTATTTCTTGAGCTTCCTTCCTGTTTCATCATCATTCCTTTCCACTTTGAATTATATATTTCTGCTTGTGCTACATACAGGACCTTAACTGTGAATCTCTGAAATACCCTTTCAGATCAGGTAACCCTAAACTGCCTTGATGTCCCTCCATATTACTGTTGCAGTAGTCTTTACCTAAGGGATCTCCTGCCAAGGATAGCCCAATGTCCAGTCAGTAAACCAAAGCCTTTAGTTCTTATAGGAGTTGTATGTTACAAATATGCTCCCCATGCAAGGTGTAGGTTATAAAGGCGACATATAAATGCACTGACTCAAAACTTCTTTGCCACCACTCCAAACACCTTTGTTGAACATTGGTCTGAATGCCCTTCTGCTATGCTGATTACCAAGCTGTGTTTTCAGATAACTGCCCCATTGTGGTTCCTTCTTTTTTGTTCTTTTTTTTTTGTGGTTATTGTGTTCATGTCATCCAGAAAGTAAAATGTCAGTTTGAGAGGCAGATTCCTTAGAAAGACCACCATGACCAGTGTCTCTTTTGCTTCAGTGCTTCCCACGATTATATGCAGTGCTCTATTTACCAGGCATTTTTGCCTAAGACCCTACATAGTCATCTCTCCTCTTTGTCCATATACCCGGAGAACCAACATCATAAGTTGTTGGTTCAGGGTACTATTATAGATCCTCCTGACTGAGGGCCTGCCATCTGCCAAGAAGATCAAAACAGTTAACATCTGATTCAGCTACTGTCCTACCTCCCTGGATGTTTGTGAAAGGCAGGAGGACTGTCTGGTGGTTGCTTCTGATTCCTCTGCTGCAACCCTATCAGAGGCCTGCAAGGATCTGGCTTCTCACATGTCCACAGAGGCTTTTTAAATGTTTGTACCTGAGGTTGAGGGGGAAGCTTGGTTGATTACATCTTGAGGACTGAGTGGTATTCCTCCTGATCTTAGTAAGAGAGGAGATTCGTACAACCATTATAGAGTCACATCAGGAGTCTTGAGTTGATGTTCTGCAGCAAAAAGGAACAAAAAACAAAGGATATTTCCCCTGTTGTTAAGGATCGCCAGTTTGAATGGCAGGATTTCACTCAGTGTTTATTTAATGTCTTGATGGCCTTGAAGCCCCCCTCAAGGGGTCTCTGTTCCTGCTTTTCCCTGCTCTTTCACTCCACTCAAGAGGCCTAGGGAACTGGATTCCTCAGATGAGGGTCTGGACTCAGGGGAAGAATCCTTGGTTTATTCTTCCAAAATCCCTCCCCCCTCGGACTATGGTTTAGGGGAGAAGTGCTCCCTAAGACCAGATTCTCATTTGGAAGGGCTCTCTTTTGGGAATAACATTGCCTGTATGATGGATTATTTTAAGTGAGATTTTTCTCAAGTGTCTGACATTCAAAAAAAAAATATTATGAGCCCCTACAGATGTAGACTCCCAAACCATTTGCTGTTCCTTCTGTTCTGGCTGCTCTTCTGGATACCTTCTCGGCAGCAGCTGTACGGGCTATATTATGTGATCAAAGAATCTCTTCTTCGAACACATAATAATCGACACATATACAGTGAACACTATAAACCGTGAACGCCACATCCTCAAAATATTTTCCTCGGGAATAATTTCAGTTTGCCATTATCAGAAATTGACCTTTTCTTCAATATAGAGTGATCTTGGAGTTGGTATATTTAGTCGGGGGGTGTGGGGGCACAGCCCCCCACTTAAGTAGTGTTTTAAAGTTTGCTTTTTATTTTATGGCCATGTGAATTTTTCCCGAGGAAAAAATTTGAGGATGTGGCCATTCACGGTTTACAACATTCGCTGTATACATGTCGATTATTATGTGTTTGAAGAAGAGATTCTTTGCTCACATAATATAGATCCCATCTGTACCCCTTGACTCTCAACCTCTTACACCTAAAAAGATAGATAGATTCTATAAAGTGCCTAAGCAGTGCAAATTTCTTTATAAATGTTCTTCTGCTGACCATTTTATAGTGTAAGTATCCTCTGACAAGCCATCCAAGTTGTTGCCCTTCACCAAGCTGTTGCCTTCTGATAAGAATAGTAGGGCTATGGAAAGGCTGGGCAAGAAAGTGTACACTCCTGCTACTCTAACCTTTAGAGTCATCAGCTATCAGACTCACAGGACCAGTATGTTCTGGCTATCATTTCTCAGGTTTCTTAGGTGGATTCCGATCTTCCTGACTTTGATAGGAAGGCTTTGTCCATTTTCCTGCTGGGTTGTACTTCTCAAGATGTCCACCACTCAGTCAAATGAAGCTATGATTCAGGTGGTGCCTCTTCCAGGGCTGTTACTTTTGGTTCAGTTATAAGGCATTCCTCTCAGCTTCATCTTCAAGCTTTCCCTGATGACATTAAGCCCAAACTTTTGGATGCTCCTCTAGATAAAATTCTTTTTGGATCAGCTGCTGCTGAACTTTTCAATTCTCTCTGGGACAAGGGCAAAGCCTTGAAGGAGCTGAAACATATTTTTGTTTCTCCTTTTCCTATATTTCAGAGGAATTATCCCTCCAAATCTGCCTTTCTTTGTAGGCATTATCCCTCAAAAGTTGCTACTGTTTATAGGTAATCTCACCTTCCTCCTAAGGGCAAGAAGGGTTCTAGGTGTGTGCATCCTGCTAAATCTACTCAGACTCCTGCTATCCAGAAACCTGCTTTCCAGGGGCAAGCCTGGTTCTATTTAACAGTTTGCTTCCACCCTCCCTCAGCCAGGTTCTCTTATCCCTCTATCTTTCCCTGTCCACTCCAAATTGGCTACAAATCACTTCAGACTCTTGGGTTCTGTCCATTATCCATCAGGGATATTTCATGGTTTGGAAGTCCCTTCCTCCCTTTTCAGACATTCCTCAACCTCTTTGGGAATAGCTCTCTCATTTTCCAGAGCTACTTTACTCTCTTTTGGCCCAGTGCACCATTCAAGCCATACCTCCTGACCAGGTGGGGAGAAGGGATTTTATTCCAAAATGTTTTTGGTTCCACAAAAGGAGGGCACATGGAGACCAATTCTGGATCTTTCCCAGATGAACACCTTTCTCAAGATTACTTCCTTTTGGACGTTATCTCAGCAGACATTACTTCCTCTTCTTCTCCCCCAGGCCTTTCTGGTATCTCTGGATCTCAAGGATGCATATATTCACATCCCCATCCATCCCCTCTTCAGGAAATGTTTATGTTGCTCTGTCTCTTCCTTGCATTTTCAGTTCTGTACTTTGCTCTTTGGCCTCCCTACTCCCCCAAGGGTATTCGCCGAATCCCTCACTCCTGTCTTTGCCTTTTGCAGGATTTGAGGAATTCTGATCTCCCCCTATCTAGACAAACTGCTTATTCAAGGTCCTTCTCCCAACACTCTGCTTCTGGATCTCAAGTTTACTACTTTCCTGTTGCAGAGTTTGAGGTTCACAATAAACTTCAAGAAATCAGTTCTGATGCCATCCCAGGATCATATTTTCCTCAGCTGTAGACTTCAGATAGTTCCCACACTGGCATCTGTGCCTACCTCCAAGACTTTGTTTCTAATTGTCTTTTTTCCTTCTCTGCAATATGCTAGTGAGAAGGTTCTTTGTACCTTGGATTTGCATAGACTTCTCAGATATTATTTGGATAAAACTAAAGTTATCCACAAATCTGAACAGCTTTTTATTTCCTTCCATCCCAGGACTTTGGGTTTGGCTGTTTCTAAGCACACCATCTCCTCCTGGATTTCTAAGGCCATTTCATTTTGTTATTCTTTTCATGGAAATGTATTCCTGAGTCAGTAAAAGCACATTCTACTTAGGACAGGTGCCTGCTGTGGTGCTTGTTTCAAGGGTCTGTATACCCGTTCCATTCTGGTGGCTGCTGCCTGCTCCTCTGTTCATTCTTTCACTAAACATTACAAGTTGGAAGTTATTTCCAGGGCCAGGGCAGGCTTTGTCAGAGCTATGCTGCATAAGTTTGTAAAGGGCTCTTTTGTCCTTCATCCTCCCAGGCTTCCTCTTCAGCTCTTGTACTCTGCCTTAGGTAAAGGATAGTGTAACAGTGATTTTGAAGGCCACAGTACAGTTGTGTGACATCTTGCCATAACAGTAGATGTCCTTGTATTCACTGTTACAGTGTTCACTCCCTCTCTCCCTCCTACTGCCTCTGTTTTAGCTCTAGCCCTGTACCATTCGTGCCCTCCTGGCTGACGTATCCTTCATCTTCTTCTTCCTTTTTCTCCTTATTGATGCACATGTTCTCCTTGCCCCTAAAGGCAGGATGTTCTTCCTGGGGCTTTTTTCAGTTCTGAGTGTGTGTGTGTGTGTGTGTGTGTGTGTGTGTGTGTGTGTGTGTGTGTGTGTGTGTGTCCATATATCACCCTTATGCCCTACACCTTGCGTGGGATGCATACATGTGACTTATGATGCTTATAAAAACTAAAGGCTTTGGTATACTGGCCAGATGTGGGGCTACCCCTTAAGTTAAAAATACTGCAACAGTGAAGAAAAGGACATGATTTTACACTACTGTACTTTCTTTTTGAAGGCTCAGTTTATCCCACTTGACTCTTGTCCTCTTCCCCTCACAGATAAAATCTTTCGACTCTTTACTAATTGCTATCCATAACCTCTCCTCTGGTTGATAAAATACATGCCTGACCTTTGTATAAAACTAAAGAGACTAAAACATTTTCATTGCTTGTATCTTGCTAGCCATATCCATAAAATGGAGCTTCAGATTTCTCAGTTTTTTATATTATCATTTGTTTAGATTCTTCCCACATATCCTTCACTGCCATAACAGATTCCTTTTTAATCCATACTCCTAACTACTTCATTTTACCATGTCCCCATAAATATGGATATTGCTGAACCAATTTGTGTGTGTGGGTACAGAGTTTACTGCTATTGCCTTTGTTTTATCTACATTAGTTTTGTTTCCTGAAAAGACTTGAAACTGTCTCAGAATGGTCCACAAACACTGAAATGTGCTTTTCTAGTTTTATCAGGTACAAAATGATATCATCTGCAAATAAAGCCAACTTTTCTTGATTACCATTCCAATTTTATCCTTGGATTTATGAGTCCGTTATTTTCTTTGCCAATGGTTCTAAATATAACACAAATAAAGTGAAAGTGGACACCCCTGTCTGGTTCTTCTGCTCAGAAAGAACATATCAGAGAGGAACCCCTCCCCACTTTAATTTTCATCTGCAATCCCTTATATATCCTCCTAATCAACCTTATGATTTTATCAAGGAATGCAAATGCTTCTATTGCCCTTCTCATAAAATCCCAGCTTAGTCTGTCAAATGCTTTATCTGCATCAAGACTCTTCAACAACAGTGATATTTTCTTAAATTCTACTTCCCTCTGGATCATCATTGTTTTGTTAATGTTGTCAAATGTTTGCTTCCCCTCCACAAAACCACATTGATCCAGATCTATCTATTTTGGCATCACCTTTACCATTATTTTAGCCTTTATAGACATAACCACTTTATAATCATGGTTTAGAATTGAAATGGGCATATATGAAGCTGGATCTGATGGGTCTTTACCACCTTTAGGTATTACAGCCACAACTGCTTTCTTTCAGGATGTTGGTGCATCTCCTCCTTTTAAAATACAATTAAAAACTTTCCAGATCTTTACCACTTCTTTTGTAGCTTACAGATTTCCACAGAAATACCATCTATTCCTGGAGACTTTCCTGTAGATTGGTTATATATCACATTCTTCTCCTATCCTGAATGTTATTAATTGAGCCTCACCTACCTCTAACTTTGGCATATTTAATTATTGCCTAAAAATTTCCATTTGTGCTTTTTCTTGATTTCCACATTTCTCTGTTTTATACAGATTTTCACAAAATGTCCAAAATATTTCCAATACCTCTACAGGATCTCTGGTTATTTTTATTGTTATAGGCTCCCTAAGCTTGGCAATAATCCTTTCTACTTTGTGTTGCCTGAGCCATTGTGCTAAAAGCTTTTGTGCTCTGGAGTTATTGAAAAACATTTGCTTAGCAACAGTCTTTCTAAACATATGCATATTATTTTCTCTTTATCACTCTGCAATTGCAACTCTGCTACTTCTGTGAGATTCCCCCTATTCTGCAATACTTTAAACTTTGTTATTCCCTCTAAATAATTATTATTACTTCTTAATCATATCTCTTTTTTCTTTTATTTCCACTCTATTGTTAAACTCTACTTTCATTTTATACCACTCCCTATATATAATTTCTGTAGAAATATCTATCTTCCCTAATAACTCATAACTCATGAATAACTTCCACTACCATTCCTTAAATTCTTCTCTGTTTAACAGATAGGTGGGGATGTGCCAGGGCCTCATTTTTATTTCATCACCCTGCATTTTTATTTTAGTTATTATTGACATGTGATCTGAAAAATGTATTGTATGTGTATCAAAAGTTTCAATTAAATGCACATGTTCCTGTGAAATATAATTTCTGTCTAGCCTAGCTCAGTTTTTGTACCTTGGTGAATAATATGTAAATGTTCTCCATCCTCTTGTTACTGAATTCACATAATTGATACTAAATATTTTCATACATTTCTCCAAAAATCTATCCTCTTTTGTTATATTTTCCCTTCTAGGCCCCCTGCCACATCATCACTATTGCAAATCAAATTCCAGTCCCCAGCTATAAGCAGTAGTCCTAATGAAAGATGATTATTTCTTCCAGAATTTTCTTAAGCTCCATTATAGATGTTTTAGGTGGAATATAAATACATGGCAGTGTAATCCTACTCCCTTGCCAGTAGCCCCTTACTACTACAAACCTATAATTATTGTCTTTGTTTTCCCTCTTATATCACTATTGGAGCTCCTCTAGCAGTTAATATGAGCAGTCCCTTTTCCTTTGTCCCAGAAATTCTGCTGAATAACCATCCTGAAATCCTTTATCAAATTCACATGCTCAGTTCTTTCCAAATCTGTCTCCTGTAGCAAAGCTATTTTCACTCTGCATTTTTAGTATAGTTCACTACTCTTTCTTTTTTGTGTACACCTGTGAGACTATTTTCATTTAAAGATAATATGGAAAGTGTTGTTAATATGATAAGATGTTATTCTGTATAACATCTTTCTTTTTTTTAATATCTAGTTTTAGCTTTTGTGTTACATGCATACACTGATGTTTGGCAGGTTTATCTTTTATACAGTTATTTCTTGTCATATCCATTTGAACCTGTGTCACATCTTACACTATGTTTTGTTTTAATGAATACTCAAAACACACACACACAACTCAATAACTTAATACAAACACACAAAACTATATACATCTTCAAATAATGAAGTTTAACCCATCCAGTTGACCCAGATTGACAGCTACACCCACAGGTTTGAATTGACCTATAATGAATGTTATCCATGCTAAGACATGTGATACAGCCTGCGCTTCTACTTACACTAAGTGCTGTCTGTTTTGTCTTTTCTTTATTCCTCTCCCAGATGTAAAAAAATTGAATGTTTTCAGTAAACAGTATCTTTTAGCCACTGAAAAAAAAATTCTGATTTTATTGCCCTTATCGGCTTCTCTCCAAAGTAACACGAGAACCAGATACACAGTTGCCTTCAGTTACAAGCTTTGCATGTTGCACTGTGAACATTTATTGCTAACTTTTCATTACATTTAGTGTTCTTTAATTTACTTGCTTCCCTTTAAAATTGTATTTCAATCAAGCCAAGGGCCTTAATACTGTCATTCTTTCATGTAAAAGTAAGAAAAAGCATATAAACTTTCCTTGTAAAGTGCTCTTTTGTCCATGTTACCTTCTCTTTTTACATTGTAGCACCTTTATTTCTGAAAACTGAACAAGAAGAAAGAAAGAAAGAAGAATGAAAAAAGGGGGCACCTGTTTACTTTAGTATCCCTGTTACACACAAAAATAATTGAAGCAGCTTTACGTTATAACATGAAATATATGTCATGTTTTATAAAAATATTAAGAATAAAGACTGCTTTACTTACAGGTAACTCTTTCCTTCCTCTTCACCTCTCCTTAATGTTCTTTCAAACATTAATGAAGTAGGGCATATCCTTTGGAGTCCTCTAAAAGTTTAACAGAGTCAAAAAAGCACAGTATTTCCAGGTTTACTTGTTCTGCCATATTTCACAAATGTAATTGATGATTTGTAATCCCACATTTATTAATTAATGTTTGAGTTGCTGGTTTTCTTCTTTTGATCTCCGCTTTCCAAATACAGTCTCTGGTTCATTTCCAATGCACTCCTGGTTCTTCTGTTCAACTCCTGTGCTTTTTTTTATTTCTCTTAAGTATTTTCCTTTGGAACACTGGAAAAAGTATCACTGGGATAGTCTATCTCTATAAGCTTTATTATCAGAATAATAAGAAGCAAAATCCCCTTCTGTTTGATAGCTCACTTTTTTTGGACAAACTTGTATTTCCTCCTTAGCATGTTCTGCATTAAAAATTACTTTAACCCCTTCGGTAAAATATTCTTAAAATAGCTGGATACAATAGTTTGTATCTCACACCTGTTTCTCCTAATGTGCATGATAATCAGGAACTGGAGTAGGGCTGAACTGGAAGACATGGAGGTGCTAGGGGTGTCTATTAATGGGGCTGCAGCCTGGACAAAAAAGTACATTAATGTAGAAATAAGGTGTCCATACAGGATGGGGACTTATGTGCCAATATATATATAATGATCTCAAAGTGGCTGAACAATGTACCAGAGCACTAAGTAAGGCTAACTGAAAGCTGGTATTCACAGAGAAAGGATACATAGCAGAAATGCAGTGCTACCACTAAGCTGTTCAGTAGTAAGAGTACTTCTAGAAGACTACATTAATTTCAACAGCTTCATCCCGCTAAAGGAAAAAATAAAATTAGCATAGAATTAGCTAAGAAGAGACTGTAGAATTTTAATATACACTTTTAGAAGAAATGAGCAAGAAAGAGAGATACTAGCATTACTAACTCAATTACATCATTTCACTGAACAGGAATACAGGGAGTTGGGAGGTGTCTGGCAGAGGAAGAGCTCCATAAATGACATTTACTGAAATTTGAAGTAGAGTTTATTTGAAGAAGTCTGTGTCTTCACAGCTGCAATGATAAATCCTAGGAGAACTTCTTTGTAGTTTGTACATGTGAGGAGGGTAGTTAAAGGTCATGAAAAGCTTTACCCTGACATAAGATAGCCACATAAGCTGAAAAGGTAGAACAAAGTGTGATAGTGAAGATGTACATAATGGTCAACTAATGTCCTCTATATGGATATTAAAGATGAAGAGAAAGATGCTACTAATACATTATTTTCTGTCCACAAATTAGACATAGTTTTGCTTTTGTTCGGCATGGATTAATCAGCAAAGAAATAACCTATAATAGTCTTTCATTCATATAAAAACTGACCGTCAGATCCAAAATTGTAACATACTCTTTGTGTCATGTTGCCCTAGTGCTACAGATATGGTAGGAGAACCTGAACTAGCTGATGAAGCAAGAGCTGCACTACCGGACCAACCAGAACTGGCAAAAGACAGTGAACAAACAACATTGGACCAGCCAGAACCAACAAGTGAACAACAACAGAAAGTACCAGATAATCCAGAACCAGTAACTGAACATGGACAGCTATTACCAGAACATCCAAAGGTAATAGGTGAACATGGCCAAATAATACCAGATCACACAGAAATATTAGGTAAACAAGAACAGACACCAGTAGACCATCGACAGCCAACATCTGAAATGACAACAACAGTGCCAGAGTGGTTCACTACTGAGTAAGTACTTTATTTTCTAACATGCAGACCACAAGTACATTGGTTTCACTGTTTTGTATGTTGCCTTCCTTTACACAGACCATTTCTGAATGTGTCAGCAGAAGATAGGTTGAAAAATCTTTTAGTGCCTTTGTATCGAAGGAGCTGGCCTGCAAATAATTAAGTTAGTGCACCTACATTACAGACCATTTTATTTGCAGATGACTGATTATTAATATTAAAGGCCACTGTGGTGCTGCAGTTAGCGCTGTCGCCTCATAGCAAGCGGTTCTCTGGTTCGATTCTCGGCTGGAACGCCTTCTGTGTGGAGTCTGCATGTCCTCCCCACGATCGAGTGACATTTAAATACATGCAGGTAGGTGTGTGCGTCAATGGGTGTACCTTCTTTGAAGGTTGGGCATTGGGCTGGCACCTCGGCACCGTAAAAATCCACTGCCAATCATTTGCTGACCAGAGTTCTGCTGTGGCGACCCCTAACCAGGAAAAGCTGAAAGACATTTTTTACTGGTTATTAATATTATGTAAAATTTTCATTAATGTTTTACAAGTCTAGACTGAATCAGTGTTGTGACTTATGGAGACAGGGTTGGGAACATATATATTTAGATGTTAAGATCTACTGTGCAAAACAGAAATTAAAATAATAAATATTGTTAGATCCAAGCCAGTTATGACAGAAGGAACACTGTAAATAGCTTCACCTTATAGTTTAAATTGCACTGAATAATGCTGTTTGATCGCATGATTGTGTCTTGATTTTAAATAGAAGCATTTGCTATATGATTCAGATTCTGATTTACATTTTTATCATCTTCATCTTGTTTCACAGCAAAACTAACAACTCTATTTCCTACTGACTAGCCACTGCATTAAATCTGGAATTAGTGTAATATTATTTACATGATTAACTACAAATACACATATAAAACTGTAAGCCTTCCTAATATATACAAAATATTACATCCACATGAATACTGGCTAAGGCTCTTGCCACCCCTATAGTGCCTTTTTTAGGCAAGGTTCAAATGACAAATTCACCACCGTAACAGGTACAAGCAAGCAAAATCTGAGGGTTTTTCTACACAATGCTAGAAGTCTAAACCTCAAAATGCACTCACTCGAGGCACTCCTTAAAATGGAGAACATCGACATCTGTGCAGTGACAGAAACCTGGTTCAAGACTCCAGAGAGCACCCCTGCATTACCAGGCTATAATTCATACCACACCTTTCGGCCACCTAACCTGGACCGAAAGGCGGAGGTGTGTCCATATTCATTTAGGATATCCACACCTCCAGGCTAGTTGCTCAACATATTGCATCCGCGATTATCCAAGTGCTACTAACTCTGGGCAAGACCGCAATCCAAATTGTAGCTTGCTACAGATCCCCCACCATGCCCCAGGATTCCCACTGGAAAATATTAGGGTACAACCTAACACCCTAATAATGGGCAATTTCAACTACCCCACCATTAACTGGGAAAACTACTCATGTAACAACTCTTGTGCTCAACGTTTTCTGGAATTCATAAATTCCAACACCTTGGATCAACTTATCCACCCCGCTAGGAGCAGCAATATCCTAGACCCGGTCATTACCAACATGAGCAACTGGTGTTCCACACCAGAGGTCAATTCCTTGTTGGTCAGATCCGACCACAAGCTAATCACCCTAGACATCCACATCCCACCTCCACCTCCCATTAGGGAAACCACTGTAAAAAATTTCTCCAAAGCCAACTTCACACTTCTTAAGACAGAAGTGGCAAACGTCACGACATCCATGCTGACAGACATGACTGCTGAATCCTATACAAATGCACTTTATAAGCACTTACACAAGTGTATGGATCATGCAATCCCTAACAGAACCAAGATGCTATCCTTCAAAAAAAGGAAGTCAATCTGGTGGTCCCCTGCCATAAACAAACTCTACAACAGAAGAAAGAAACGGTTGCAAAAAAGAGTAAAATCCCATGATTGGAGGAACTCTGTGGTCAGCCTCAGTAAAAAGCTGAGATCCCTCATAAAATCCTCCAAAGCTAGTTACAAAAACAAAATCACCACTGATTCTAAAGACAACCACAAAGCATTCTATAGCTATGTCAAGAATCTCAATGGCAACACTCAGATCTGCTCTGAGTTACAGCACAATGGCACTAAATATACAGAACCAACTGATATTACCAACATCCTGGCAGATAGGTTCAGTGCTAACTTTACCCCTCTCTCGCCCCCTAAAGGGCCCATCTCTATACCAGAAGAATGCAAAGTTCCTGTAATCACGGCTGCACAGGTAAAAAAACACACTCTCCAAAGCCAAGAACACAGCATCCATGGGACCTGACAACATCCCAGCCTGCATTCTACATGAACTATAGAACGAACTGGCACCCCACCTAAGTACCATGTTCAGTCATAGCCTCACCTCAGGCTTTGTGCTCACTGAATGGTGCGCAACAATGGTTATCCCACTCCAAAAGGGGGAGCCACCACGGACCCTGGGAACTACCACCCCATTAGCCTGACGAGCCTGGTCTGCAAGGCTATGGAACGTATCATCATGGAACTTATAAACAATGACATTGGTAATCTCCAAACTCTGGACCCTACCCAGTTTGGGTTTGTAAAAGGCAGATCATGTCTCCTAAACCTGATAGACTTCTTTGAAGGGTCACCAAAGCCGTAGATGAGAGTAGGTGGTTCACACAGCTTATCTAGATCTCACTAAGGCTTTCGACACCATCCCCCACTCTGGAATTATAGATAAACTCACTAAACTAGGTATAAATCCCTATGTCACAAGATGGGTTGCCAACTGGCTCACTGATAGAACCCACACTGTGAAAGTAGCAGACTTTAAATCCAACTTCAGATCAGTGACAAGTGGAGTACCACAGGGTTCAGTCTTGGGTCCTCTCCTGTTTGATATCTACTTCTCTGAAGTACAGGCTAACACAGAAGGTCTTTGGCTAACAAAGTTCACAGATGACTGCAAACTAGGAGCCATAATCAAAACTCCTAATGATGTGGACATCCTACAAAAGGGCCTCACTGAGACAGATGCCTGATGTCAAAACCATGGCCTCAAGCTCAATGTCAAAAAGTGCATTGTCATCCCTTTTGGCAAAAACTCTGTACCCATGAATTACCACATAGGCAGTAGTGTACTTAACACCGAAAGTGTGATAAGAGACCTTGGGACACAGGTGGACAGTAGTCTCTCCTTTGATAATCACATCACCACAGTAGTCAGGAAATCCTTCAACGTGGCACACCTCATCACAAAAGGTTTCTCATCCAGGAAAAAAAAGGTCATTGTTCCCCTCTACTCCTCATTCATTAGACCCATTATAGAGTACAACGCCCCTTTTGCTATGTACCTTACAAGACATCTACAACAACTGGAAAGGCCACAGAAATACCTCACAAAGAGGATTACCAGCCTCAAACAGATGCCCTATGCAGACCGTCTCAAAAAACTCCAGCTTTACTCTGTCCCATATTGCCTACTCAGAGGCAATCTCTGCCTAACAAACAAAGCTATGTCAAACCCAGAGCTGTTGGACATGCTCCACTTAAAGAAATCCCAATCTCTCTGAGCTACACGCTCTAGGGACCTAAACCTTGTCACCACAATAAACAGAACATGCTGGAGGGATAGATTCCTGTCCCAGAGACTTCCCATACTCTGGAACAAACTACCTGTCTATATCAAACAAAACTCCTCATTAGCACTCTTCAAGAAAAATCTTGATGATTGGATGGGAGATAGGAAATTCACTCCGGGGATCACTTCTGTGGCTCTGCTTGACAGGACACAGGAAAATAATTTTCTTGGGTGGCAAAAGCCAGGGTACTATTTGGCTAGGCTTATATAAGGGTCTATATTGAAAGCTCGAATAAATAAACACTGACACATATTCCGCGAACTGCGAATACACAGAATGCCCTAAACCGTGAAATTCAAAAGCTCGAACCATCATAGTTGTCCCACCCCACCACCCACTACATACTACTTACCCAAACATACTAAATAAACACATACACACACTAACCAAAACCCTACTTCTAACCCTACACTAAATCTTGCATATACCACCATTTATGCACTTACCTTAACCCGCACCCTAACCCTAAGGTCTGTAACTATCGCACACTTACCTTAACAAGCTATACCCAAACAAAATAAATAATCCACACACATACATTTAACACAACCCTACAGCTAACCCTACACTAAATCTCACATACATTACCATCTATGCACTTACTTTAACCCACACCCTAACCCTAAGGTCCGTAACTATTGCACACTTACCTTATAGAGCTATTCCACGGAAGGGCCAACCATGATGATTCAATGTTTCTGATTTCGTGCTTCATGACGATTGATGTTCACACGGTTCGATGAAGATGTGTCGGTGTTTACGTATTCGGGTAAGAGCATCTTCGAGGATGTAATAGGGAACCCTTATATAGGCCCTAGGGCCAATAGTCTAGTACTTACCTATGAACCTACGAAAACAGTTGCCCAAACCCTAATCTTATAGAACAATTGGATAAATTGGTCAGAAGGACATTCCTTTCTGGAGAAAACACATTGCATGATATTTCAATGACTATTTTTTCAATAATGTTCATTCATTTTAGTTAGACCTCTGATGTGAATGCAAGACATCTGTCTGACTAGTCTGTGATTTGATTTTTGTCTAGTTTCCCAGTACTGGAGGATTGAGAGAAACATAAATCAGTAAATGGACACAATTCAGTTTTTCTTTCTTAGGGGAGAGCTAAGTTGAAGTTGTGTTGACTGACATCTCACAAATGCCAAGGGAATAACAGTTCATCTGTTTCCTGTAATGCAGCAAGCACTGTATCAGGGTGAACTGTGCACACAAAAATAGTTATGCACCCCTCTCATAATGTTATTAGATGTTGAAGTGATCAGGAAGTTAAGACTGCATTTCTGTGATGAGATGGTCTCAAAAAAGTCTCATCACCAGGACTAAATACTGCCAGCAGGTCAGTAGGTACTTCTGCTTAATCACATGGAAGGGTCTGGCAGCATATCAATCATTTTAAGGTTAAATACCTCTCCTGAAGAATGAAGCAGGGAGCCTCATGATATCTCATAACACTCCAGTTATATATAACGACTGACATAAGGATCAGGGGTTAACAGGTGATTGACTGATTTCATTTGCCTAAGAAAAGGCATTAAAGTTGTTTTGTTCCACAAGAATAAAAATAATAATGAAGTCATATCCTCATTAGATTGTGGATATTGATGGTAAAACTTATCAATCTATAATTAGATGTCCACGTCCATGACTAGCTAATTGCTGTCTCCTCCATAAGATATGTAGCTTTGTTTTATGAATGTTATGCAAGATTCATGGTAGGTGTCTTTTTGTTTGAGTACCCAAATAATCTTATTACAGTACAGACAACTTTAAAGTTTTTGAGGCCTCTAGCAATACTAACAAAATCAGAAGACTCTAGTTTTGTAAATGGAATCAGATAAGCCTAAGCATTATTAAAAAATGCTACAGCCTCTGGCAGAATTAATGGTGTCAGGATCAGCAGCAGAACTTAGTAGAACACCCCAACAGGAGCAACAAGGATAGAGAGGGTCTAAAAAAGATCACCAGACACTGGCAGACCCAGATGAATTTACTGTAATAATGCAGAACAAAGGCTGTTGATAAGATTAGCAGAATCAGGACACCCAATTCAGTTTTAATAGCCTGAGGAGACTGGATTGGAATTAACGGATACAGGAAACCCAGTACAGGTTAAAATTTTGAGTGCTTTTTACTCTTGCTGTCTGTTGACCCTCAGCCTCTTCCCAGACAATCATCTAATTTGTTCCCCTGCACAGGAAAATAATTTGCTTGGGTGCGGAAATCCAGGGTACCTTTTTGGCTAGGCTTATATAGGCCCTAGGGCCAATAGCTTAGTACCTACCTATGAACCTATGAACTAGGGCAAGGGTCGACCAGGAAAGGTTGCCATTTAAACAGCCATCAGAGGGAGTTCACATTTATCTCTTTTTCTCCCTGGCCCTAACTGAGCAAGCTCAGCTAGGTGCTAGGGAGAGACATCCAATAGTTTGTTTGCAGAAGACATTCCTTCACTTCTGCAAGGAGTATTACCTCAAAGTGTCTCTTGCCCTCCTCTTGGAGCATGAGTAGTGGTCCCTCCAGGGAAATCACAATGCTTGTTGTGCTCCCAAGTGCACACAAAACCCTCTCACCCCCAGGAGAGGCAAACAAGTCATGGCCCTTCACACCTCCCCCTTCCTGCCTGGCTCCTCCAGTACCTTGACTACCAATTGAACACTAGTCACCTGGGTTACAGTAAGGGTTCTAGTCTTCTGTGCCACAGAGCCATGCTGACAGGTTAAACTTTACCCTGTGTATAATGAGTATATTCAGCACTGGCAATTAATTTTGTTACTATAGGTACCAAGCATACTGGATTTTGGGGAAATAAAATGATTAAAAACAGATTTTTCTCATTTTATGACACAGAAACATGAAATAAACTATACATGTATAGCTACTAATTAGCATAAAATCTGATTTCTAAGTCTGATCATAGTTGTATAAGGTATACATTAAGTACATTACATGTTACTATTTGGCACAGATCAGGATGAGTTCTTTTATGATTTTCCATGAAGCTGAAAGGGTGGGTCATCTTGACAGCTAACAGTTAGTGATGCTATAGGAGTCATTTTGTCTGTGAGGAAGAATTTAAAACAAGCAATTATTTTCATCACATTTGTACACTGGTATACAGGACTATACTTTAATGTTTCTGTGTGTGTCTGTGTTTAACATTTGAAACAGTTATTTTTGTCTGTTTTTCTCAAGAAGGTTCAGTCTATCAGATCTTAAGAGAATACTGGAGCGGCAGTCTATGTGTGAAGGGAGTTGAAATACCTCCCAGAAAAATAAGTTACACATCCTTGATTTTCAGGCACTTTCTTTGACTTTTTTCACAGTCAAAGGAAGGGTAGCCTATCAGAAAGGTATAATTCTGGGGAGAACAATCTCTGTGTAAAAGGAGCAAAAGTACTTTCCAAAAAAAAGAAAATTAATGATTTATTTTAAGGCAGTTTATGCCAATTTTTTACAGTCAAAGAAGGAGAATTCTGTTAGAAAGAAGATATTGTGTGGAAGCTGAAACAGAAAAAAATGAATATATGTTAAATTCAGACAGTTGCAATTTTTTTCACATTCAGATGAAGGGTGCCTTGTCAGGACACATTCTAGGGGAAGCCTCTGTGAGAAAGGAACTGAAACACTTCCCAGAGAAGCAAGTCTTTCATATTTTATTGCTGTACTGTTCTGTCAGTCATTCACAATTAAAGGATGACTTCACTCTCTTTCTTTATTCTGTGGACACAGCTTTATGTCAATTGACCCCAGATACACTTCAGAAAAATAAGACTTGCATATTATATCATCAGTTTCTCTCCCTTAATTCTTCAACAATCTGGTTTCTTGTTATTCAAGGTGGACTGGGGCTTGTGGGGAAGAGAAAAATATTTTTCCTCCAAAGTATTTTCATACTTCAGTTTTTGATACAGTGTGTCTTGGAATAAAATAACATAAGCCCACCATCTGGAGGAGATATTTCCTGATAATTAGTCAAGTTATATCACTGATAATGAATTGCTGGGCAACTGCTCTGATACAGATGAATTCCATACAGTTCCCAGACACACTAAATGCACAAACATGACAGTGACTCTGTCCTTTTGTAAAAAGTATATGCCAATGACATGAACAAACTGGCCATCTTTAATCACTACAGTCAGTCCAGTTAAAACAAAAGTTAAGTCCTCTTATACTATCAGAAGCAGCCCAGTGAAAAGACTGAAAAATCACTCTTTTGTTACTATAGCCAAACTATAGACAAGCAAATGACAATAGTAAGTCATGACGGTCATGTGATAGAAGACATAGGTGGGGATGTCAATACTGAGAGCCAAAGGAGAAGCAACTTAATACTGCAGGTTTCTTTGGGTAGCACTATCACAATGCATACTCTTGCAGATTCAGAGAGCTATGAATTCAATTCCCACTGAATTCCACAACATTGCTTGAATTATTCAACACACACACACACACACACACACACACACACACACACACACACACACACACACACACACACACACACACATATATCTATGGGTGTGTGTCAGTTTCCCAAGTTAACATATGACCAAAACTGAAAAGAATAAGACAACATCGAAACTGCAGAACAACAAATGTTCACAAAAGCAAAACTTACAAGACTGAAACAAACACATTCAGTGCATTACAGGAGAAACAGATTTAAACTACACTGATTTGCAGCAACTCCTGCAGCACTTCCCACTGAAATGATGAATGTGGTGTTCTATTTAGCTTCACAACATTTTTCTATGTTTTTGCAGGGGGTCAAGCCCTCCTGCACTCCCCATGTGGGGGGGCGGGGCTGCACCTGCCACACCACCTGCAAATTATATATACCAACTCCGAGATCACACTACAGTAGGAAAAAACGCTGAATTTCCCGATCCTCACTGAACCCCGATCTCCATTAGAAAGCTGTAAGGTTCCAAAAAAAAGAAATTACATGGAACATCCAGAGCTGCTTTTTTGTTGTCTTCATTTTCAGGTTTGTGAATATTCATTGTTGTGCCAAATCGGTGCTGTTGTCTCTTTTCAATTTTGGTCTTGTGTTAATTCGGTTAACTGAAGTAGACCCATATATATATATATATATATATATATATATATATATATATATATATATATATATATTTATAGAGGTTCCGAATGTTCCGAATGACCAAAACCCAAATGGCCGGGCATACTTACACGAAAGTGCCTTTTACCGAAGAAGCAGTTTAGCGTAAGTATGCCTGTTGCTGAGGCTGTACTATGGTGCGGGTAAGGGAACTTTCCCTTTTCCTCATTGTAATGCGGTCTCGGAGGGAGAATATTAAAGTAGGGGGGTGTGCAGGGGGTGAAGCCCCCCTGCTAAAATGTTAATGTAGTGTTTTTTTTTTTTTTTTTGTAACACGCTTTAACAAAAGTGCTTTTTTGATAAAAGCGCTTTCGTTAAAGTGTGTTCGGTTATTATGGATTTGGACGTTTGCTCATTTGAGCAAACGTCCTAGATCCATATATATATATATATATATATATATATATATATTTGTTGGAATTAAACTCATTTGCATTGAATGCACAATGTCAGTGATCTATACAAAACTAGAAGATGTGCTAAATATGTATTTTGTAAAGAAACATTGTGCCAGTTCTCATTTTTCCTTTTGAAAACAATTATCTCATGATGAAATACATCTTCCTTTGCATGTGTCTGATATATGTGTTAAAAACAGGACACAGGTTTCTGACTACCAGCTGGCAAACCAATTCCTCTCAGTACATCTTTTATTAGCTTATGATTTAGAAATTATGAAATTCTTTCACTCTGCAAAAACTGATCTGGTTATTTACTCACCCACAAATTTTCTAGTTTCCCCACTGCTGTAGTATAGTAGAACATCATATAGCCCAGATAATACGTTGTTGATGGATCTCTCATGCTTTTCAAAAGCAGATTCAGACAGCACATGCCTTTGAAATAACCTTAATTTGGTATCAAGAAAATTATGGTGACACTACTGTGACAGGATATTCCAAAATGTAATTTTTATGCTAGAAAAATAATTCCGAAGATATAACATCAGAACATACCATCTCAATCTCCCTATTCTCCAACAATATTCAAAAATGTGGAACTCTATCCTTGTAGCATTACAAACAGACCAAAAATGAAAATCCTTTAAAAAACAATTAAAATGTCACCTGAGAGAAAAAATGGATCTACTCCTGCATCTCACCAGGTTGACTGCCATAACACCAACATATTTCATCTCTTCTCATATCTAGAACAATCCTAACTGTACCTCTTTCCTCACTTTTGATTTCTCTTTACAATAATTTCCTCATATTCTCAATCAACTATATCTTTCTTACTATCTTTCTAAAATAAATTTTCTCTTCTGTTAGAAGACATTTTTCAGATAAAACTGATTTTTCTACACCAAAGACCTATACTCAGACTAATGCATTCCCATAAAGTAAACTCATTGCAGCTTGTAAACTGTTGTCCTTATACATATATGCTTGTTATATGTACGTGATGCATATGTTAGATATGGATTCTTGAACTGTATATAATGTCTGATTTGTTTTTTGCTTAATCTCTTCTAAGCATAATCTTATACAGTATATAATTCTCTAATTATTTTAAACTTTCATGATTGTTGTAATGATTGTGCAATGAGCCTATATTATGTGATCGAAGAGTCAGCTAATCGAATGGCATTTTACAGAGAAAATGCCGTTCAGCGAACTGTTATAGTGAGATTGTGGTACAGTGAAGATTGGAATATTTACACTTTCCTCACTGTAGTGCGATCTCGGAGTTGGTATATATAATTACCGGGGGTGGCGCGTTTGAGGTCTGGCATTTTTGGCCTTTAGGCCGTTGACATTTAGACTATTCGGTGTTCTAATATAGACCATTGTGCAATATATGGATCTTTTCTCCCCAGGCCTCCGCTGAAAAGGGGTTTGTGACAAACCCAATCAGACAACCTGGTAAAACAAGGAAAACTAAAACAAAATAATATGTTCAGTAATCAGTCACCCAAAAAGAATCCATGCAGATTAACTAAAATTGTCCAAGTTTTAAAAATAGAAAACTGAAAATAGTCAACTAATATAAACAAACCAAAAGTGGCAATACAGCATACTCAAACACCATATGTAAAAAAATCGTTCAAATATTTATTAAAAAAGAATTAAGCGCTTTCGTCTGTCAAAGTAGGACTTCATCAGAATTAATAGCCAACCAACTTTAACTCCTTTTATACAAATGGTCCTAATCAATTAAATAATTACATAATTGTTAAGGGTTAAACGATTTAAAGACACAGAACCAAAATACTAAACACTGTTAAACCATTAATCCTTCACTGCCATAAATGTCATAAAGAAGAAGAAGTTCATAGTCCAGACTAAAAACCAAACTAGAAAATGAATTTAAAAATGAGTTTTAATAACAACAATTCAAGATGCAGCTGTTCTTATCCCAACTATATTGTGCAGTTTTACTACAAAATGTCAAATAATTTAAGAGACATTGCTCTGGATATGTACAAATCCAAAATAAGCCAGTCTGATCCTTAGAATCTTACAGTCTGCAAACTTCAATCAGATATAGTTCACAAATATATGTACATATTACTTTTTCCTCAGTGGGCAAACACAGTATACTTCAAAATCCTACATTTACTGTGATGTTATAACATAGGAATTAAAACTAGAATGTTTGTTCCATAAAAGCCTGTTTTTTTAAGCATTTGAAGTTTTCACAATGAAAAAATATGCAGTGATATAAATTGACCCTTACAAATTTAGGATGTGACTGTTTCCTGGCCACTGTAATAAAAAAATGTCTACAATAGAAAGGTTGCAGATGATTAATCAATTTTTTGTTTAGAAAATGTTAATATATTAAAGCATTCATTTTTTTTCTCTGAAATATAAAACCATTTCAGAAATACTGCCCTGGGTGGGTATGTACCCTAAGTAGACCAAAGTGGATCTTAGAATCTGATGTCCCCAAACTTCTGTTATTTTTAGTTTGCACCAGAGATGTACACATCATCCACAGCAAAGGCAGGATTCTTAAAACGTTCAGCAATGAGCAGTAAGGCTGTGGCAAAAAGGGCCCTTTAATGCACTCACACAGGCCACCTTAGCTGCAATGAGGAAAGACTTCATTATTGGTTAACTTGCAAGTTACCGAATCGTTTGGTGATTGCCACTTATGGTAACAAGCATTGCTGCAGTAACCACTCATGGTAAGTGATGCAACGCACTGGCACAGGCAGCCCCCCCTCATTCACTCCCCCACATGCTTATACAGCATACACACACATTAATAAGTACACATCCCCGACACCCTCATTCACTCCCCCATACACTTATACAGATACTCACACACTGATAAGTACACATCCCCACACCTCTGAGCTGCCCCAGATTTGACAGAATGTTCATGATATTGCCTCTTTGGACTTCCCTGTCTCTCCTCATGGACTGTTACAGTCATTCAGTAATGCCTGACATTTGTGTTTCATACTTTAGCATATGCCCCGGGCTGGAAAATCTGCTCTCTTAACTTTTAAGGTAAGCTAGAGTAATAATGAACAAACCCCCTCCACCTATTCAAACTCATCAGCATACTCATCCATTCACCCATGCATACACATATACACACACCTACCCCATCTATTCCCTAACTAACTCCCCTAAGGTGACCAACTAGACAGACAGAGACACACACACACACACACACACACACACACACACACACACACACACACACACACACCTTACACCACTCATACCTCTGCACAAGCACAGCCATACACACACAGACACAAACACCCCACCACTGCTTGTCCTCTGCACTCCCAACGCTTACCTCTAACACGGTCACTCCCATTTAAAGTAATAGGTGAATGAAGACTTTTGGCTGTGTTAATTAATGCAGCTGGCAGGGTTGATTCAAGCAGCTAAGTGGTTATATAAATGCTGCATAAATCGCTTACCACAGGCATTTCCATTGGAGAGCAGATGACTAATTATCATACGCTGCTCCCCAAAATTCCTCGTCTATATTTTATAGTAATCCAGAAGGACAACCCACCTCAGTACTTATACAGACCACATAGAAGTGCTGCAGTCAGACCATCTGAATTAGAAATGGCTATTGCCAGCAGTAAGCCCCATTTACTGTTAGCAGTAAGGTAACCTTTCTGAATCCCAAGACAAGTCTTCAGTGTGATACTCCCCACAAGGTTAATGGACAAGTTAAACTCATTGAAAGATGCACCTACAAGAACTGTGGATGAAATTACCTTAAACATTCATTTTTGTAAGTCTCCCTGAACCTCTACATAGTGGACTTTACTCCCAAAACCTCTTATAGCCAAACACTATGGTTGGGCATTAGGGAAAAGAAAACTGCCAATGTTAAGGATAAACATAAGTTTTACACTGTGATCCCACAATATAACCAATATACATGCAAACGCAGTTTGGGAGATGAAGTGTTTATGCATCTGACTTAGCTGGTATCCTTTCTGAGAGTTGTACTTCAGCAACTCATAGATCTCCCACATAAATATTATTTTTTTCTTACATAAAGTGCTGTACACTTGAAAAATATGACTACCCTGTGTTGTTATAATACTAGAAGTAAAATCTTTAATCATTTGTCCCTAAAAGAGGTATTTCCAAGCATATGAAGTGTTTTGATCCAATGAATGAATGAACAAATGAATAATTAATAACAGAGAATTGCCTTTGCACTAAAAAACATAATCAAATATTTTGACAAGAAAATGTTGTTAGTAAACACAAAGTCATTTCACTGATACAATCCTAGATACATGGATGCCTAAAATAGGGCAAGATGGAAATTAGAATTTGACATCTTGCAAAGTAGCTGTCAGATCTGATTTATAACAAGTGTTATATATATTACTTTTTACTCTGGAAGGCAAACAAATGTATTTCAAAATCATAAACAGATTGTGTTCCTAGAAGATCAGAACTAAAAATTAGTATTTTTCCCTAACAGTTATGGTTTTGAGCATTTGAAGGAGCTAGGTATGAAACAAAATAATAACTGTGAATCTTTACAATAAGCTTTAGATATAGCTGAGTTAACTTTGTACCTATGTGCCATCTAAGTAAGGCTTATATTTGAATGTCCAAATAAATTCCTCAGAAAATGTTACTAGAAATAGTCAAACTTCCGAAAACATAACTTTGTACTGATAGAGACCACTACAAGCTTAAATAGCTATTAAAGTGTGACAGATTGCAAAATGGCATGACATTTGGTTTACAAAAAGTAAGATCCAATGACATTTCTTCACCAGTGTGACAAATATTGGGTAAATTGAAAACATATTTACTTTCATTTGGATTAAGATCCAAATGATAAAAAATATGAGTTTATATGTAAAAGTGTTATTTTCTTCCATTTAGTGTCAAAAACAATAAAATCCAGGACTGTGTGAAATGCAGCACAAAAATTCCATGTGTCTGCTTCATCATCTGTGCACCTATAAAATTAGCACAAGCATATTTTTTATCACAATAACAATATAATACCCGCTGAAGACGTCACTTAAAATGTCAGTTTTAGAGGCATAGATATATGCACTTGGAGACCAAAATCAGATCAAAATAAGCATTATAAACTGACAAACTGCAAAGCAACAAACCATTTGCTTACCCAAACGTATGTACCTATCACTTTTATTTAGTGTAACACATATGAATTATATCAAAATAAATTAATACATATATTTTGCTATCTATCTAGCTACACATATATAAATAGATATATAGGTAGATAGATATGTGTATGTGTATAAATAGAGAGATAAATATTGATAGATATAGATATATGAGTCTATGTCAGAAGATCGAATGTTCATAGGTTCATAGGTAAGTACTAGGCTATCTGCCTGAGGGCATCTATAAGCCTAGCCAGAATATGTTGGCTTTCGCCACCCCCTTAGATTAGTTCCCTGTGCCTCTGTCCAGCTAAGCCACTGCAGTGGTCCCTGGGGTAAATTTTCTGTTTCCCATCCACTCGTTAAGGTTTTTCTTGAAGAGTGTTAGTGAGGGGCTCTGCCTAATGTAGATTGGAATCCTGTTCCAAAGCACGGGGAGTCTCTGGGACAGGAATCTATCCCTCCAGCACATCCTATTTTAATTCAAAAGACTGAAAATCAAAATATCAAAAATATTTTTAATGCAGGGGAAGCCCCCCTGCACCCACACTCCCTGCTGCTTACATATATCAACTCCAAGATTGCTTAGCACTGGAGAAGGGGCAAGTTCCATTTTTGATATTTTGAGTTTTAGATATTTAAATTTTCAGTCTTTTGAGCTTTCAGTCGTCTGAATGGGATCCAGATATATACATACGTATGAAAAATTGTCACACAAAGCAAGTCTTCTGTCATTATGGAACCTTTACGTTCATTGTAAATTCATTTTATATCAGACTGCCCCTATACCTATCATTTAAAATTTCATTAGAAAATACAAAAATATTTTAGATATATAGCCTTTTGTAGGTATAGGAGAAAAACAGGCCGCAACAGTCAGCAAGGGAGAGCAACACTAGAACAAGTAATCAGTGGATCGGGTAGCAGATAGATAAATACAACTATCAGGACTGCAAGAAAAATGACAGCTCTCAAGATTAATGGATTCTGAGGATCCAGCTGGCTAAACAGATTCAAATGTCACTGAAGGATGACATGTACCAGAGAATCTGCCATCCACAGAATTATTGGATTCAGGCAGGTGTATTGGGTTTAATGGAGTCACAGGGACTTCATCAGAACAAAAAGGTTCAGCAGCTTATAAGATTAATGAAACAAGTGGCTAACTGCAAAATCAGTTGACTCAAGGGAGTTAAGAGACCCCAAAAATGTTAAAAGAGTTGAGGGACCTACATCAGATATGACAAGCTCATAAATTCCACTTTGAGAATGACTGTCACCAAGTAAAACTAAGTTTCCACTTTGAAAATGACTGTCACCCACCCTAACTGAGTTTGGCATGACCTCACAAACTGAATTTATAGCTGTAGAGGTGTTCCTTTGTGTTTCTTTATACATGTTAAATGCATAAAGTGCTAACCAACCTTTGTTTTGATAAACTTGTTTAAACAAAAATATCAAATTATTATAATGTACTCTGGTTTTTGTTTTTATAAGCAGGGAATCTCTAGCAACTGCAGAGGCTGCTGGTGCCTAAATATGCTTATAGAGTGCTAGCAAATTCATGAGTTGAATTTTGTGACATTATATGCAAGTACACTAGACAAATGAGGATGGTCATTTACTTTGTATTTAATTTATGCAGAACACAAAAGAGTAAAATCGTATGCACCTGTATTTAAAAACAATCTGTGCTCTGCTCAAGAGTCTGCTAAGTGCCAACCATTCCACAACAATATGCATAATCTGCAGAATTTTCCCTAGAGTGTAAAGTGTTTCATAGTCTGAGAAAATTAATTTACTGAAAAGTGGGAAAAAGCAATGCATTTCTTTTTTGTTAATTAAGATGGAATCTAGAGGTGAAATGGTACTTAGGTTCAGCTTACAGAACAATTTATTCTTGGGGAAATGTGCTTTTGAGACTGAAAAGATGCAAGTATTCCCAACAGAAGGCTTATGCACATATTAGTAAAAATGAAAACATATGCAAGCCTTTGTAGAGCACCCCAGTCCCTGCCCTTAATTCCAAGGTTTGTGCACATTTTGTACATTTGATTCCAAGAGACTGACTGGGATGTTTATCTTGTTCACAACATAAGTAAAAGCAGAGTATTGCTAAATATCCTGGTATGCTATGTAAAATGTATGGGGCATTTAGTACAAGGCATCACAATGTTAAAGGTCAGAATGTAAAGGTGCCAATATTCTAAGAGGTAGAAAAATATGTGCCATACAATTATATGTGGCTGTGTACATGAAGCACTAGCTAACAGAAATGTGACTGCTTCTGAATTGTGCACCTATCACCTTAGTAACGAGCATGCTACCTGCATGATAGGCAGGAGAGCAGTATGTCTGCACTGGACGTTTACAGTACTGTGGGTATATATTATGGGAAAACTATACCTCCGCCATGAGCCTTTTATGATAACAGCAAGAGGATTGAGGCAAGTTACACCATAGCATTTTCACAATATTTACTAACGGATTCACTATATGTGCATGCGTGTGTGTGTGGGTGTGCGTGTGTGTGCAATGCATACCAGTATATAAGAAGGACTAGAATATGACAATTAGACATGCTTCCATACAAACTTAAAGACATGTACGTATCTGAATCTGAAGAGGGGTATATTAAGAGATAATGATTCCAAACTGTAAACTTCTGTATATACACCTGACTTTGTAACGTGTTGTTGCACTGCAGTCTGCAGTGTTCCACAAATGTGTGGGTCATGGCTGTATATGTACAATTTATTTCACTGTATTCTGTAGCCAGCTGTATTTAGCCAATTATGTATCAGAATGCTGTTTATGATATACATATACATATCTATTACTGCGGTGGTGGTGCTGCGGTAGCATTGTCACCTCACAGTAAGACGCTGTTCGGTTCGATTCTCAGCTAGACCGTCTTCTGCTTGGAGATATGTGTGAATGGGCGTACCTTCGTTGAAGGTTGTGCATCAGAGCTGGCAACTCGGCATGTAAAAATCTACTGCCAATCATTAGCGGACCGGAATTCCGCTGTGGCGACCCCCTAACCAGAAAAAGCTGAAAGACACAACAACAACAACATATACATATCTATCTGTAACACTGTTGGGCTGCGATACCTTCCCACAACATCACATCCACGTTGCGTACATACCCTCATCCTATAGCTTTGTTCTTTACTCCATTTGGCCATGCCCACACTGAATATGACTTTCTGCAAGCCCCTTTGTAAAAATAATGCTATTCATCTGCACTGCAAGTGATTGGAACACATTATGTTGTATTATTACTGAGCTGTTTGTAATAACGATGAATATGAATCTACTTCTGCCTATCAACTTTATGTGCTACAGGTCTTTGGTGATAGCTTTATGTTGGCACAAGGATTTCTTCCCATTGCTAAACCTATACTATATTTCCCTGATAGATTGGGCTACAGCTCTTACTTTTTACGCAGCTTTATGTCAAATGTCTTCACACACAAAGCGACTTCTATTAATTTTTGTTCTATATTTGTACTGTTCTTATTTGCAAATAAATATGCAAAACATTTTTGAAAATTTACAAAACAGCTAAAATTATATAAGAAACAAACACATTTTGAAAATATTCATTGCTGAACAAACTTTCTGCTGTCATCTTGCTGTCATTTTCCATTATAAAAGATCAGACTTTAAATAAAAATTAATGTTTCTGTTTGTTTAATTGCAGAAACATCTGCCAACATTTTTTCTACTAAACATAACTCATGCTACACTTTTTTATTTAGATGAATTGTAACAAGTTTAAGATGGTAACAGTTTTTGCAGATTCTTATTGTTAATAGCAGTTCCAGTAATTAACATCACTGTTTTTCCATTACAGTAATAATTCAGCCTTAAGCAAAATAATGCCGAAGTATGCATAGTCAGTGGAAAGTCACTGATTTATCTTAACGCTCTATTGAATGACTTCGGAAACAATACATTACTGTGCACAAAGAAGGCAAGGTGGCCTACAGTACATGTGAAAATAGATGACATAGCATGAATAACAGTGTTGTCACAATTCAGGGACACCTATACTGTACAAAAGAGCTGTCAATTAAAACAAGATAAATTACAGGCTGCTTTTATGACAGCACAGTTTACAGCCTGCCAGTGTCATGGTGTAAGCACAGTATATGTAGCTAATCCTCCAATATGCACAGGAATATTTACACTTATATGTATGCCACACGAATGACAATACATTGCTCTTGTATCACTCATATAGTGATGGTGGCCCCTACATTTTCAGGATTTCATACTTTAGTAACTGCAGTTAAATAGTATAAAGTCCAAATGAGATATAAATTAACAACAGCACAAAGAAATGGTTAATGAGTGCAATGTAGTTCAATACTTTACTGAATCAGTCACTAGTTCCTGCGTGCCAGTGGTGCAGACTGATTACCACAGTCCACTGTAAGGTAAATGGTGCAGCCATGCTCCAAAATGTAAGGCTGTGCAAGCAGGCATTGCACCATACAGTTGTAGGGTGTACTATGTTACTCTGCTGAGCATCCCAGTATTACCATCCAAACAGATCCAGAGTTGTGCGTGTGTGTGTGTGTGTGTGTGTGTGTGTGTGTGTGTGTGTGTGTGTGTGTGTGTGTGTGTGTGTGTGCGCGCGCGCATTTCTGAAAAGTTAGGCCCACAGGCTGTCATCTGCCCAATTTTTACTATGTTGTGCATCCCACCAAGTAATTCTTGCACATTTACAATGTAGAGCACAAGAGTTACAATGCTGTATCCCATATATATTATGTTAATCTCGACTCTCCTAAAAGCACTTTATGGACTGCTGCATTATAAGGTACACAGCCTGCAGTACTATGTGTCCTACTACTGCTGGTAATACTCCATCAGCAACGTTCCCACACCATAGACATGGGAACATGCATAACTATGCAGGGCATCCCATACCATAGACATGGGAACATAGAAAACTATGCAGGGCATCCCATACCATAGACATGGGAACATACATAACTATGCAGGACCTAGGAGCATACATAACTATGCAGAACATCCCATACTATAGACATGGGAACACACATAACTATGCAGGGCATCCCATGCCATAGACATGGGAACATACATAACTATGCAGGGCATCCTATGCCATAGACATGGGGACATTTATGTATTTATTTATTTATTGATGTTTGGTGACTGGGAAGGTCCAACTCGGTCAGGAACCCATTTTCAGTGGAGACCCAGGGAGAAAAGCTCCATCATTACAAAACATTTGCACATTTATATAATTTAGTTGGTAATAACATTTATACAGCATTTATACAAGTAAGAAATTAAAAAGTTAGTTCTATACAATGTTAAAACATACATAACTATGCAGGACATCCCATACTATAGACATGGGAATATACATATAGACATGGGAACATACATAACTATGCAGGGCATCCCATACTATAGACATGGGAGTATACATAACTATGCAGGACATGCTATACCATGGACATGGGAACATACATAACTATGCAGGACAGTTTGCCACCCTGCTACATTATCTACCAGTCCCCATGTACTTATTCCCAGTGCCATCTTCATCTGTGGAACTAAATGCTGAGTAATGCTGCCATGCACCACTCTTTCACACTTGGTGTACATAAAGCATTAGCTAACAGACATGTGACTGCTTCTGAGTCATGCACCTATGAGCTTACTAATTGGCACCCTACCTGTATGACAGGCGGGACAGCAATTTTGGCTGTCACCTTTAATCTGGAAAAAATCCTTCAGGAGGCATACATGGCATGGAAAGCACCCAAAATTGCATACATAGCATCTATAATTGCCTTAAAAGCAACAAACCAATAGAATAGAGGTGGGGCATATGCCTGTGCCCCAGGCAACCTAAGTAGGGATGGCCAGATGGATAGGATGAAACATCTGGTGGCCAGCTATCCTATCCTGGGAGGAGAGTTGAGGGGAATCTTCTGCCTGTATAATATATGGTAGAGGCCAGGACAGTTGCAGGTGGTCTACTTGAGGGAGTGGCAGGATGTTGCAATGCCACTGCATACGCAACTCCCAAAACTAAGATTCTGACTGGCTCTGCACAGACAGTGGCTGATAGCATTGTGTACCTTATCTCCTCAATGGATTCCTCACTCCTTAGTTACTACAAGTGTATACCACATGATCAACTTCCCAAATAATCAGGATACCTACCCAGTGATAAGTCACATGAAGGTAGTCTAGTAAGGAGAATTTGCCTGTTTCAGGATGAGTGGAAATAGTAACTAGGGGGGCAGTCAAAGGGATAAGTAGGCTGAGAAAAGCATAACAAAAATTGCTTTAAAAGCTAAATGAAGAAATACCACATTGTTTCATTCCTTGTTACATCTTTCTCACTTGATTTTGTGTAAGCCCATAGACTCACTGCTGAGACTAGTGTAGGACTAGTATTTATGTGGTAGTGGCAGTCTTCAGAACAGCAAGATTGCAGGAAAAGAAAGTGTAGATTCCTCTACCATACACACACTTCCAGGCAAATCAACAAAATAAAAGTATTTACAAGTATTTTTCACTAATTTCTTTTTAACAGTATGGGATTATTTTTCACATTTTTCAAGAATAAGGCACAATGGGGATATGGCCAAGATGCTGACCACAGTTTTCATCAGCTCTGCTACAGTTTCATTTTTCCTAACAGGAAATTTAATTTTTTAATTATTCCTTCTATTTTTTGAACAAATAAAGCAAGTAGTTATATCTAGTAAAGGAATATAAAAAAAATAGTTTCATTTTTCAATTTCCTGTCAAAATATCTCCTGGAAGTTCTCTGTCTTCAAATTCAACATGAGCCACACAAAAGGAACTACTCAGAACTCTTCATTAAGGAAGGATGTACAGTTTGTTCTCACCAGTCTACAGGAGATCTCTCTAAAAATGGACAAAATGGACAATAAAATTGAGAACTTCAAAGAAAACACTTCAAGACAAATGGAACAATTACAAGAAACATTAAAACAACAAAAAACCCAGTTATCAGGTATAGAGGATGCCATGAATGATTTTGAAGGAAGTCTGACAGAAGATTAACACAATCTGGAATTTTTACTAAAACAAAACACCTTGTTGCTGGAAAAGATTGATGACTTAGAAAATAGATCCCGCAGGAACAATATTAGAATGCTTGGATTAACTGAAGGCATAGAAATGACATGACAAACTTCCTAACAACTTGGATTCCTAAAATCCTTGATCTCCCAGAAGGTATGTATTTTGGGATTGAACGAGCCCACAGATCTTTATCAAAAATATCTCTTTCAAAAAAATTAAATCCAAGATCCACAATTGTAAGATTTTTCTCAACACAAGATAAAGGCCTTATTCTAAAAATAGATTGGGCAAAGTCCTCCATTAGAATCCAGGATCAAATAATAAGGTTTGATAATGGCTTCTCAGCTGCAGTAATGTCTAGAAGGAAAAAAAATTACCTTTAATAAAAAACCCAAAAAACATCAGGTCAAAGTATACCTGCTCTTCCCAGCTAGACTGAAAATATTTCTCACAGATGAAACAAAAATCTTTGAAGACATGGACAATGATATAACCTACTTAAATACTAAAGAGGTTCTAGATAAAACAGAAGAAATGGAATGGAATAACAGCACATTAAAGAGGCAAGCAGAAAGGAATAATTGTCAAACCAGTTGAAAAAAGAAGTTAAAAGAAAAATGACTTAACTTATCTACTTGCTTTTCAGTTAAACATCAAATAATTAATAATGCTCCTCAGTTAACAAAGCTTTGCAAGTAAAATTTCATAAAGAAAGAAGTACGTCAGATTCAGCATCCATTAACATCATATACAAGGTAACTTTAGTTATTTAATATATATCTTCACAACTTTATATACATATGCTACAAATTATTTATACATTCTATCAGTCTAATGCCACTAGGAATATACATTTGATAATACAAAAGCAACAGTTTCCTCATTTCATCCTTTCATGCAAATATGTTTTATAAAAACATCTTACAAATCTTGACTTATTAGCACATGATAAGATCTTTAATGTCAAAGTTTATTTGTAGTTATGTCATTTGATCTCATATAAAAATTTTGGTTCATATATATGTAAAGTAAAATTTAAACAATGTGTCCTTTACTTTTTATCTTAACACTGTTCAGTAAAATTTGGAATATTTACATACAAATAAAAAAAAACATGGTATTCAAGGCAATAACCTTCTTGAAGTATTGATAATAATTGTGTAAGATTTACATATATAGATGAAGTTATGAATAAAAAATATATTTAGGAGTGAAACTGCACAGAATGACTGCTAGCACATAGCTTGATATACATTTTATTAGTTCATTTAAGTTCCAGTAATGTTTTTAGAGTGATTATCACAGGTAGGGTTTGGGTTTGTGAATCAAATGCTTTACAAGTGTACAGATGCTCATGAACATTATAGTGTGATGATTAGCTAGGTTTAAGGCTTTAGAATCCTAAAACGCTGCATTTGGATCTGCAAATAACTTGTAAGCTGCAAGAAAGAGAAACGTTGCACGAGCTAGTTAAATATAGCCCTTACCTTAAGTAGCTTGACAATCTTTAATTCCCGCCAGAGTCGTGAGGTAAAAGCCTTGATTAACAAGTAAATCCTCAATCACTGTACACACAGAGACGGAAGTGATAACTTAGCATTAAAAATGGAAACTCTTCTGGTTACCACAGCAACATCCTCACATCCTATACACTAGTACGATCACAACAGCTGTTATAACACAACAATAAAGCATTTAAGCTTCCTAGAAAGCATAATTTCTACTTTAAGATGCTAATAATGTATAGTTTAACTGTTCCCTCTTATGAGATGATCCCATTAGTATAAAAAGAAAACACACACAGAAACCGATCTTGTGCAACAGAAGCCTGCTAGTATCTTACAGCCCAAATAAGTTAACAGAATTAATAAAAAGTTCCATGAGATGTTCAAGCATTTTAAGAAATTGCATTAATAAACAAGTGATTGCATATCGGACAGTGTCCTAAAAATGTTCTATAATTGACTTGCTTACACTACAGCTGACTTATGGAAATACAGTATGAACAGAATCTTTGGAACTAAATCAGTTTAGAAATACACGGTTAACAGGGAAAAGCTCCAAAGGTCTATTGACTTGCTGTGTTGTAAATTATATTTTAATATTTTCTGTGCCAAATGATACCTTGAATAATTTCTTTAAGCATAAATCTCATAGCTGGCATGTTTTACATATACAAGTTTAAAAGCAGGACACAGTCATATAATGTTTATTCTGAACCTGACTTATGGTGAAACAGTTTGCTTATTCTTGATTGACTTGCATATCCTTTTCCATAATATAATCATAAATTGTGGGTCACACTCACAGTATTAGAAACATTATAAAGTAAATGCTTCTCTTATTTATTGATATCAAATAGCCTAGAAGTTTACATACTTGTACTGGATGCCAAAAACAACAGGAGGATGCTGGTTGTATTCCCATGTCGGGCACATGATATATGTTTATATATACATAATGATACTAATGTGAAGGGAATGGGGATACTTACTTATAAGGTTCTGTTTTATAGGTCTTTGTTTATGTAATTATATCCCCTGGATATTAATTAATGTGGAACAATGAAATGATTAATTTGTCAAACTAAACTGAAGCCATGCCAAGACATCCAATTATTAATAAGGTGATAATTGGTATGTTACATTATTCTCCAAAGGAACTCCTTCTATTATATATTTAAACATCATATACGAGACAAAAGCTTCTGTTAGCAAAAGTAACAAGGAGAAGAAGAGTTTGACAGCATAAACCAGTTAAGCTTACCATTTATTAACAAATATAGCCATTGTTAATTCACTGGAAATATTAATAGTGACATTTTTGAAGGGTTAAAGAATTTCTCAGATGTACTAAGTTAAAATAGGGTCTATATTATATGTTTGAAAGCACTTACCATCACATACCTCTTCAGTGACCCATAAAGAACGAACTTGCCTTTCAGCGAAAGCTCACATCAGCGACTTTTTTCCCCTGGGATTGAAATTGCTTGGCTGTCCTAGTGAGTATGTCCTTTTCCCCACTGTGGTGCAATCTCAGAGTTGGTATATTTAGTTAGGGGGTGCACAGCCCCCCACTTTGCAATGTTAGAAGTTATGTTCCAATTTGTATGAGGCAAGTGATTTTTTTCTCAGGGAAAAAAAATCGCTGATTTAGGCTTTCGCTGTAATTGCAGTTTGCTCTTTAAAGGTTGCTGAAGAGGTATTCAGTGTTAAGTGTTTTCGAACATATAATAAAGACCCGGTAAAATGATGCATTTGACAAAATTGGCTGTTATAATTTAATAGTATTATCATATTCTCATAGTTTTATTTGCAGTCACTTAATGTATTAGCAAATATACGTGACAGCGTCTTACCATTTTCAAAATGGAAGATATGTAAGTCGATGAAGTGTCATGATGACTTAGATGTAAGTCAAGAATGGTGTTATGACTAAGGAGGCTACAACAGTGCATCTAATGAATACATTGTTAAATATAACAATAACATATGTACTATACTCTAAACAACTATTGAATTGATATGGCTGGAGGAAATTTGCATTTGATGTTTTTAAAAATGATTTGTTGACATGTTGCCATTAATATTTTAGATTGTTGTTTATGAATACATTAATGTTCTGTTACAATATAAGCATTAAGTGCTATGTAATTAGTAATAGTCTAAGGTTGTTGCTTAAAGCTTCTGTTTGTTGTACAACTCATTCTATTTCATTTAAAATATTTAAAATATAACATATTAGTTCTCAAAAGCGTTATGAAATAGTTGTGAAATTGGGTATCTTCTATCACAATTAAGTATAAAAAAGGGAAAGAAAGAAGAAAGGTAATGAAAAAGTATGGAGATTATGAACACATGATGAGTTAAAAAGTCTTAAAATAAAAACTTTAACCACAGCAAGCTGAATGAAACATGGAATTAATAGAAAACACATATAGATATGCTTTTATACTGTGATATTAATGTCTACTTCTTATATATGCTTTGCTAGCATATGTTGAGTAGATAAGATAAATAATAATTTATCCTTAGACATAAGTTATTATATGTTCTAAAAAATTGATTTGTTGATACTTTATTAATTACATGATTAATAATAAGAATAGTTATAAAATATGTAGCAGACTGATGGTTAGCTCCACCTTACTCTCTACTGAATGGCTGGGAATGCTTGGATAGTATACCTATCTGAGCAGGGAGTTTTAGACTCCAGATGGGAGGGGAAAGTTAGAGTAATGCTGTTTTTATAGTTAACAAGACCTAGTTCAATGTTCATGGTGTCTATAAAAATCTCACATACAATTTCTGCACGTATAAGTCTAGCCATTTCTAACATACACATTTACATGATACCATCATATAGAGAAGTGAATAAAAAAGTTATACACAATAAGAATTCTACAAAGACTAATCTTAAACTCAATGATATAGCACAATGACATCTTTAAACTGCTTATCACTAAATATTAATGGCTTAAATAATGGATGTAAAAGAGGGAGCTTATTTAAATACTTAAGAACACACAATTCTCAGGTCATTTTTTTTTTACAAGAGACACATTTATTACAATCTGATATTAACAGACTTAATCCCAAAATGTATACTGTATTAGCAAGTTCACATTATTCACAAAAAAGAGGTGTAACAATACTATGGAAAAATACCATTCCTACACCTAAAATAATTAATACTTATAAGGATAATAAAGGATTAATGTATTCATTATCATTGGAAATTAATAAAAAAATACTACACATTCATTAATTTATATTGGTTTCCTGGGATAGGAGTAAAACTGTAAAGAAACAAATGGAACAAATTATGACTCAATCAAAAGGAAGTCTTATAATTGCAGGAGATTTAAATTGTATAACAAAAGAGGAAGACTTGAATTCCATAAAAAAAGAAAACTCTCTCTATTGGCCAAATAACTTAAAAAAATTATAGACTTAATACAACTTAGTGACATTCAAGATTATGCAAACCCGGATTCACTCTTTGTCTCCCACTATTCCCACAGACATGGAACACAAGTGAGAACTGACAGAATATATATATCTTTAGACTTAAAAAAATACTTTAGATACAGTAAAGACTATAACTTGTCCCCTTTCTGACCATAATGCAATAACTTGTCAACTTATTTTAAAACAAAACTCTAGAAATCTAATAAGACAAATGCCTGTGTATATAACTACTTTAAAATAATTTAAACAATTTCTGCAAAAAGAGATTGGAATCTATCTAAATTGCAAAAACACACAGGATACTCCCACAATATTCATCTGGGATGCATTCAAAGTATATATATATATATATATATATATATATATATATATATATATATATATATATATATATATCAGAAGTATATATTGGTATGCTTATAAGAAAAAGCAATGGGATAAAGACCTAATAGAACTACAAGAAAAATAGATAAACTACAACTAGAGAATCAAAATACAAATCCAGATAAATTGCAACAAATAAATGAACTAAAAAGTAAGTATCCAGATACTCTAAATCATAAAACAAACATAAACTTAGAAGGAATGCAAATCATTAATCACTCAGTTAACCCAAAATATATGCATAAACTAGCTATGAGAACTAAAATATATAATAAGTCTAATAATACTAAAGAAATATTTTCACCTTCCAAAAACAGGAAAGTCTCAGACCTAGGGGATATATTAAAAGAGTTTAAGGACTATTTCACAAAAATAAATGAAGAGAACAAGTTAATAGATTCAAATGAAAAAATAAAACATTTCTTAAGAAAACCTTCTTCTTCTCTTTTGGCTATTCCCTTTAGGGGTCACCAAAGCAGATCATCTGTTTCCATTTCTTCTTGTTCTCTGCATCTTGCTCTGTCACACCAACCACCTGCATGTCCTCTCTCAACACATCCATAAACCTTATCTTAGGCCTTCCTCTTTTCCTCTTCCCTGGCAGCTTCATCCTTAACATCCTTTTCCAAATATACCCAGCATCTCTCCTCAGCACGTCTAAACCAACGCAATCTCGCCTCTCTGACTTTGTCTCCAAACTGTCCAACCTGAGCTGACCCTGTAATATACTGATTCCTAATCCTATCCATCCTTGTCACACCCAGTGCAAATCTTAACATCTTTAACTCTGCTACTTCCAGTTCTAACTCCTTCCCTTTTGTCAATGCCACCATTTCCAACCCATACAACATAGCTGGTCTCACTACCCTCTTGTAGACCTTCCCTTTCACTCTCACTGGTACCCATCTGTCACAAATCACTCCTAACACTCTTCTCCACCCATTCCACCCAGCCTATTCTCTCTTCTTCACCTCTCTTCCACACTCACCATTACTCTGAACTGTTGATCCCAAGTACTTAAACTCATCCACCTTCATCAACTCTACTCCCTGCATCCTCACCATTCCTCTATCCTTCCTCTCATTCACACACATATATTCTATCTTAGTCCTGCTGACCTTCATTACTCTCCTCTCTAGAGCATATCTCCACCTCTCCAGGGTCTCCTCATCCTGGTCCCTACTCTCACTACAGATCACAATGTCATCTGCAAACATCATAGTCCATGGGGCCTCCTGTCTTATCTCATCTGTCAACCTGTCCATCACCATTGCAAATAAGAAAGGGCTCAGAGCTGATCCTTGATGTAATCCCACCTCCACCTTAAATGCATCTGTCACTCCCACTGCAGACCTCACCACTGTCACAATACCCTCGTACATATCCTGTACCACACTTACATACTTCTCTGCCACTCCTGACTTCCTCATACAATGCTACAACTCCTCTCTAGGCACCCTATCATATGCTTTCTCCAAGTCCACAAAGACACAATGCAACTCCTTCTGACCTTCTCTATATTTCTCCATCAACACTCTCAGAGCAAACATTGCATCTGTAGTGCTCCTTCCTGGTATGAAATCATACTACTGATCACTAATCATCACCTCCCTTCTTAACCTAGCTTCCACTACATTTCACATAACTTCAAGCTGTGACTGATCAGTTTTATTCCTCTGTAGTTACTACAGCTCTGCACATCACCCTTACTCTTAAAAATAGGTCCCAAATCACTTTTTCTCTACTCCTCAGGCATCCTCTGACTTTCATTAAACAATTTGGTTAAAAACTCCACTGCCATTTCTCCTAAGCACCTCCATGTTTCCACTGGTATGTAATCTGGACCAACAGTCTTTCCATTCTTCATCTTTTCTTCATAGCTGTCCTTACTTCCTCCTTGCTAATCTGTTTCACTTCCTGATTCACTATCCCCACATCATCCAACCTTCTCTCTCTCTCTCATTCTCTTCATTCATCAGCCCCTCAAGGTACTCTTTCCATGTGCTCAACACACTCTCCTCACTTGTGAGTATGTTTCCCTCACTATCCTTTATCACCCTTACCTGCTGCGCATCTTTCCCAGCTCAGTCCCTCTGTCTAGCCAATTGGTACAGGTCCTTTTCTCCCTCTTTAGTGTCCAACCTTTCATACAACTCTGCATATGTCTTTTCCTTAGCCTTCGCCACCTCTCTCTTTGCCATGCTCCTCATCTCCTTATACCCCTGTCTACTTTCTTCATCTCTCTGACAATCCCCCTTCTTCTTCGCCAGCCTCTTCCTCTGTATACTCTCCTGTACTTCCTCATTCCACCACCAGGCCTCCTTGTCCTTCTTCCTCTGTCCAGATGTCACACCAAGCACCTTTCTAGCTGTCTCCCTTACCATCTCTGCTGTAGTTACTCAGCTATTCAGTAACTCTTCACTGCCCCCTAGTGCCTGTTTTAACTCTTCCCTGAACTCCATTTCACAATCACCCTTTTTCAACGTCCACCATTTGATCCTTTTTTTCTTAGTATATTTTCTTAAGAAATTTTCATAAGAAAAAATTTCTTATGAAAATATACTAAAAAAAATTAAATAGTAATCAGATAAAAATCGGGTCCCTATCAAATGATAGAAAACTCATTTGATGGAAAATCATTTGGCTGAAACCAAATCATAGAAAGCTCAAAATACTGAAAACTCATTTGACTGAAACTCAAAACACTGAAAATGCTATATGCCATTTTCCCCACGGTAGTACGATCCCGGAGTTAGTATATATAGTTAGGGGGGTGTGGAGGCACAGCCCCCTACAATGGGGGCTGTGGGGGGCATAGCCCCCCACATACTTCATACATTTTAAACCCTACACATGGATACTTATAACTACAATGAATAACTGTTTGGAGAAAATATTTACATAAACTATGTGGGGGGCTATGCCCCCCATGCCCCCATTGTGGGGGGCTGTGCCCCCCCACACCCCTAGCTATATATACTAACTCCAGGATCACACTACCATGGGGAAAAAGGCATATAGCATTTTCAGTGTTTTGAGTTTCAGTCAAATGAGTTTTCAGTGTTTTGAACTTTGTATCTTATGGTGTCAGTGAAATGACTTTCTATCAAATGAGTTTTCTATCATTTGATAGGGACCCTAAAAATCATAGATAACTCTATATCAATTACTGCATAATCACATATTAAAAAACTAAAATTAAATAAAGCCACCAAAAATGATGGTATTATCTCTGAATTCTATAAATTAATGACTAATGAATCTCTGACTATACTACTTGAAGTTTTCAATATGATTAAAAATTCAGAAGCAGTTCCCCCCTCTTGGGGTTACTCTCTACTCACTCCTATACTAAAGGCAGATAAGGACCCAATAAAATGTTCATCTTATAGACCAATTTCATGATTGTTGAATATAAGTTATTTATGGTTATACATACAGATAGACTAAAACAATTTCTTCTCTCTTTAATCGATAATGATCAAACAGGCTTTATTTTGCATAGAAATGTATATGATAATATAAAGAGAATAATGTCACTAATTGATCTGTCCAACAAAACAATAGCAAATTTAACAATTGTAAGTCTTGATATTAATTGTGCCTTTGATTCTGTAAACTGGGAATATCTTTCACTGGTATTAGAAGAAAGCAATTTTTCAAATAAAGTTATGCAACTCATTAATCTTTTATATAATTTGCAAACATATATAAAAATAGGTCCATTTATCATTTATATCAGACCCAATAAAGTTAACAAAAGGTAATAAACAAGGATGTCCTCTCTCACCATTTCTATTTACTTTAGTTATTGAACCTTTTTCCAACCTTATAAGGTCACATACTGATACTAAAGGTGTGTCAAAGAATAAAAAAATTAGTAATTAAAATTCAGTTATTTTCTGATGATATTCTTTTGAGTTTAAAAGATTATAACAAATCTCTCACAACACTTTTTACTCTAATTGAAGACTTTCAAAGGAAATCTGGCTTCACCTTCAATGAAAATAAGATGACAATTCTGCCTATAAACTATGATAACAATAATATACAATAATCTTTTAAGAAATATAAAAGAAAGACAGTTAAAGTATTTAGGAATAATTATTGCAGAAAACATTAAAAAGATAATAGATATCAATTATGAGTCTAGTTTAAAAAATATTGAAACCCATATAAGTAATTGGAATAATTATTTCTTTACTATGGATGAAAGACTCTATATTATTAAAATGATTATACTCCCAAACATTTTATATGTAGTACAACCCCTTTCTATACCTCCATCTAAATCCATTATAAAGAAATTTAACTCAATAATTCTAAAATTCGTATGGTTTGTCAATAAACCAAGGATAGCACTAAATAATCATCTCAGAGACTGATCAAATGGGGGTATTAGTTTACCAGACATTGAATTACATTCTATTGCCTCAGTCACCAAAACAATAATTTTATGGTCAAGTGCCTACTATAATGCTAAATGAAAATCAATTTTTGGACATTTTTAACTCAATCTATGTTTTTGATACATCCTAATAAACTTGTATCACTCCACAACTCCATGTGTTGGTTATTAAAACTTATAAACAACTCTAACCATAAAACTAACTCTGAAATAATTAATATAACAATACAAACATTTAGAACATTTTTACTCAAGAATCCATCTTATAAGGCATGGTTGTTTCTTATTTTTCCAATAGCCTACACACAGATTAACATCACATCTTCCAATGAGACAGTTATGAAAAGTTTTAAAGATAATAACTTAATTTATTGGCCTCAATTGATGCATAAAGAGAACACTTTATCATCCTTATATATACTTGACAAGTATAATTTGGAGAAAGAATCCTGGTTACGTGTTCAAAACTGTGTACAATATGTTGAAAAAAGATCTACTGTTAAAAAATCTATTCCAAAATACATTGAATATTTATCAATATTTATACAGTAAAAAATAGAAATGAACAATATATTATCTAAAATATTTAAAATAAGAACAGAGATACAATTTATTAAAAAATTGTATTGGAACTATTATAATACCATAAACAAAGAATTCCCAAGTGAAGAAAACAAACAATTAATATTAAAATCATCCAAATTAGCATCATCATCACTTGGAAACTGTTCACCTGGAAATATATACATAGATCATTTTATACACCATATAAAATATAAATCATATCTAAAACCAGAACTACTTGTTGGAGATGTAAATCAGATAAAAAAGCTGATTGGGAACATATATTTTTTGAATGTGTTAAAATTAAAACATTCTGGAAAGAAGTTAATATTTTTTTACAAGCTCTATTCTCTGATAAATTTACAGTGACCAAATCTTTGATTCTCTTCAGTGCTCCTATACCTGATTGTGTTGCAAAGGTGAAATACCCAGTTTTATGGAGCATATTGGTATTTGCAAGGAACGTAATAACAAGTAACTGGAAAAGTGACATTGTTCCCGCTTTTAAAGAATTCAGAAACATTGCTTCAAAAGTTAGCCATTTGGAGATCATTATTATAAGAACAAGAACAACAAGAATCACTTCCTCATATAACTCATGGAAAGGACTAAGTGAACTTTTAAGCAAGCAATGACCGATCTATGGTATCAACTGGAATATATAGATGTATGTAATTAGTATGTATAGACACCCTTTGTAAATAGTTGCTTTGTTAGTTAACATGTGTTTTTGTTTATTATTTTCTTATAGAAAAGGAATTAATTCATATTTTACTCTGATTGATATTAACTCTTTAATTGTTATTGAGAAACTTTTTTGTTTATGCTTATTTTGAAACCTTAACAAAAAATGTATTAAAAAAAATAAGGCAGTATGTGTGTAGCACATACATATATACTCTTTCTTTCTCTTTCTCACACACACACACACACACACACACACACACACACACACACACACACACACACACACACACACACACCTATACATTTTTTATGTAAATATTTTGTGCATATATGTAAATATTTCAAAGTCTACTATTGCTCTAAATTCCATGCAAAGACAATGTGTGAGTCTGACTAGTTGTTTTAATCCATTAGAATAAAGTATGTTACAAAGCTGTGCATACTTTTCTTCCTTTTTCTCCACAGAGACCGAGGTGATGTACAGACACTGACAGCATGGTCTGCACCTATACTGTGGGAAGGAACATTTAACCGAGATTTTCTTAACAAGAAGCACAAGAAGGAAAAAACTGTCATTGGACTTGCAGTGTTTGCTCCTGGCAGGTATTGCATCTGTCTCTAGAGTCTCAGATTTAGCACTTATCCTGTAGCACCTCTTCCCATCTCAACCTTTTAGCAAAAGGTTTATGACTAAGGATCCTTGAGATATGTTCTTCTTTAACCACTGCTACTATGTTTGACTTATTACTCCATCATATGAAATGATTATTAGTGAGCTATATCTTGCAAAGGAGAAAATCAGTCAATGGTACAGAAAACTGAAAACCTTGTTTGACGTATAGGTAATCTCTTGCAGAAAACAGAACTAACTTGACAAACAGCCTCATCTCCCAAGCACCATTAACAGTAAGAAATATGAAAGATTTGCTTAAATTAATGTTTTAAAATGCAGGTTTTAACCTTCTGCCTGGCACTACATTTCATATAGTTCATTCCCAACTAGAAATTCCAAGGTTGACATACAGGCATCACTTACAGACTTCACATGCTAAGAACCAATCACCAAACCAATGAACTTCAAGGAAAAAACTGCCAAAAGACCGTAAGGATTGTTACAAGGAGCTTTATTAAAAGTAAAAAAAATGCTAAGGTTTTTCATCCCAAAAGCTAGGGACTTCTTCAAAATACATGACTTTTAAAATACCCACAGCAGCAAGACCACCCCTATCAACCAATCACAGTGTGCTACAAAACTGAAGAGATCCTTAAATGAACATCACTAAATGCTGCAAAAAATAAATTAAATAAATCATATATACCCATAAACACAGCATCAGTTAGTCAACATTCACTTTAACCAATTTAAAAAAAACATAAATAATATAAATACATTATGGAAAACATTATAAAATGTTAGACCTTATAAGATTTTAATTTTAAAACACTATTTATAGAAGCCATTTCATTTAACCCTAGATAATTACATGCATTCAACTTAATTTGCAATTTCAACTCTGCATATTCAATATGGTCATTCCATGGTCCTTCCCTCAGGTTTTTAAAAATTCTGTCTAATCCCCAAAATATGAAATAATGATACTTAAACTGTTCAGTATGTTTGTATAGTGCATTAGTCCTTTTCTTAAGAGAAATATCATAAGTATGTTTGTAAATCTGTTCTTTAAATTTATGTATAGTCTTACCGATGTAGAAGCAAGGACAGCATTGACAACTGCCAGGTAAACCATAGCCTTTGTGTTACAATTGCAATGATAACTAGCTCTAATATGCAGCTGATTAATTTTAACAGTGTCACCTACAATTAAAAACTGGCACTGTGAACATGAGCACATTTAAAAGTAGTCTTCTTTCAAAAAAAAAAAAAACGCTGCACAACCCAAATTGTCACTTAGTTCAAGTAATATGTTCAATGACTTTGCTTTTTTATATACAATATGTGGATTTTTCCCTAAAGCTTCTTTAATATCATTATTAGTATAAAATAAAAAAAAAGTTATATTCAATTATTTGTCTAATTTCTTCACTATTAATATTAAAAGTAATTATCAAAGATCTAGAGAACTCATGATTACTAGCATTATTTTCTGGGGGGGCTATTTATTTCTATTGTTGTTAATAATGGTTTATGACCCCCCTTCCTCTTGTCCAGACCTTCCTTAAACAGTGAAGGTTGTGAAGCCAGATAAGGGAGGGGAGTTCTGATTATGAACTAATGTGATTATATTGATAGACTGAATCTATATTTATACAATGATACCTATGAGAAGGTTTCTATAAATAGAGTAAATATTTCTACATCTCAGATTAATTTTATTATTAATGATTTTTTTACCTGGGGCAAATTACCCAGGATACACACTCATAGTTGATGGCTTCCTTTCCTATGGTGTCTAGCATATTTGGTATACCAAAAAACATAGATGCGCAAGGGAGCCATCGCTTCGACCTATTGTTAATGCATGTAGATCAAGGACTTGTCCTTTAGCAAAATATATTGATTTTAAATTGAAGCTTATAGAATAATTTGATTATTTGCTTAAGGATTCATGGGATTTTTTGAATAAATTGGGGTGAGTGAGGTTTGTAAAGGATGATTTTTTTGTACAATTGATGTTAGGGATTTATATAGTGTTATTCCCTATGAAGAAGGTTTGCACCTGTTTAATGAGTTTTTAACAGAAAATACTGATATGGTTCAAAAATATATTAACATTTTAACCACCTTGATGGAATTGGTTTTGGAAAATAATTATGTGTATTTTGAGGGACAGTATTATCTACAGAAAAAGGTGTGGCAATGGGGGCTGCGTGTGCCCCCATTTTTTACCAATATTGTGATGATAGAATGTGAGAAAAAATGTATTTTCAATATGAAGTACGTAAAGTCATGGATACTATATACACTTTCTTGATAATATATTTATTATCTGGAAGAATTACAACTGTTTATTGATTACATTAATTCAATGACCACTTTTTAAAATTTTACATATAAAATCAGGTTTGATAATATTGATAATCTGGATGTTAAAACTGAAAGAAATAAGAAGGAGTTAGGTGTTATCTCCACTATCTATTGGAAACCTATATACTATAATGGTATGTTGCAGTTCTCAAGTTGTCACCCTTTTCACCAAAAGAAACCAATAGTAAAAGGTCAATACGTTAGGTAGCTAGGATGGTGTAAGAATTTGAAGTTTTCTTGCAGGGATGCAATAAACTGATGGATATGTTTCTGGCTAGAGGATATCATAGTTCTTTAGTTGATGATATTTATAAGAAGTCGTGGAGAAGAGAATGGGGGGGGGGTATAAACCATTATTAACAACAGAAACAATAACTCCCCCAGAAAATAATGCTAGTAATCATGAGTTCTCTAGATCTCAATAACACACTATGTAAATTTAAAGAATGGATTTATTAACATACTTACAATATTTCTCATAATAACAGGAATAATGCACCATACAAACATACTGAAAATTATTTTAAGGATCATTATTTCCTATTTTGGGGTTAGACTGAATGTTTAAAAACCTGGGGGGGGGACCATGGAATGACTGTATTGAATATGCAGAGTTGAAATGGTAAATTAAGTTAAACCCATGTAATTATCCAAGGTTAAACAAAATGGCCTCTATAACTAGTGTTTAAAATTAAAATCTTATAATGCATAACATTTTTATAATGTTTTCCATGATGTATGTATATTATTTCTGTTTTTAATGCATATTTTTATAAATTGGTTAAAGTGGTTGTTTACTAACTGATGGTGTGTTTATGGGTATATATGATTTTGTTGTTTAATTTATTTTTTGCAAAATTTAGTGATGTTCTTTTAATGATCTTTTAAATTTTGTAGTACACTGTGATTGGTTGATAGGGTGGGCTTGCTCCTGTAGATATTTTAAAAGTCTTGCATTTTGAAAAGTTTTGTAGCTCTGAAGAAGTCCCTAGCTTTTGGGATGAAAATACTTGTAACAATCTTTACGGTCTTGTGGCAATTGTTTCCTTGTAGTCTATTGGTTTGGTGTTTGGTTCTTAGTGTGTGAAATCTGAAGACTGTGTACAATATGAGGTCAGTGTACAAGCATTGGAAATGGGATAGGGGAGTTTAAACCTTAACCACACACTCTGACTCACTATATATTCCTCAGTAAGTTCGTTTGCATTCCTTTGTATTTATTTATAAATGTAACACCTATGATAACTTGGAAAAAAGCTGCAGTGTGCCTGTACTGTATAGCAACATTTTTTCAGAGTATTTTTCAACTTCTTTTATTTGATAACCAGGAGATCCAACTGGGTAGGACCTATTCACGGTGGAGGCCTAGGAAAGAAAAACTACAAATACATTAAATTAGGACAGAGAACAAACACTTAAAATATAGTACAGAGAAAAGTGCTGTATGAAGGACATTAGAATATAGTTTTCACATTGGGCTATACCAGTGCTCTAAAGAACTGTAAATAGTATGAAAATAAAGTTAATACAAACCATTTATATCAATGCAGGTTGGGGGTGGTGGTGAAATAATATGGAAACTAGTAGAATTATGAGAAAGATGAACTTCAGTGCTGGGAATCATTTAAGCAGTGTCTTTTGTGTAAGAGCAGCTGGACCAATAAGGCATTCCACAACTGTAAGCCCAAGCACTGTCAAGACAAGTTTTAAAGAAATACATAATTTGGTGGTAGATTAGCTTGCCACGTGTCTGTTTATTCTAGCATTTGGTTAGATGTGCACCAACATGTCTCCATATTTGTTGCTAGATTTCCTAAGCTCTAGCAACAATGAACCAGAGGAGCAGAACAACATAGCAGGTAGGTACTAAGGAGAGGACTCCATCAAGGGTGGGAAATTTTAATAAAGCACAAATGTATACCTGTTGTAAAATATTTTATTCATGTTTTTTGCATTTCTGATGGAATTTTAAGAAAACATTTTCACTAAAAAGTACTTCCATGGTTCACCTCTCATGTTACTATCCAGACAGCCTAAACAGCAGACACCAAAGTCCTGTGGGCTGAACTTTCTCATGTGTCCCTCTCCCACCACACATACTGTTAACTTCTAACACTTTTTTTTCTCTCTTAATGTAGTAACATATTATCCTCACTGCCTTCTAACCCATGCCCTCAAATCCTGAAGAATTTAACTATGACCTTTACTTACCACTGTTTGTGATGAAGTTAACAGAAGCACTCACACCTTACACTCCACCTAATCTCTCTGGCAAACTCTTCCAAGTAAGTCATTAAAATCAATTTTGGTTTGTGTAGGTGTGACTCACATCTTTCTGTAACAGAAGGTATAATTCTTCTGTTGTGGCTCATCTGTGCTTTAGATGATATAAAGGATGGTGAACATGATGGAGGCATGCTAAACCCATTGACCACTGTTTATGATGAAGTTAACAGAAGCACTCACACCTTACACTCCACCTAATTTCTCTGGCAAGCTCTTCCAAGTAAGTCATTAAAATCAATTTTGGTTTGTGTAGGTGTGACTCACATCTTTCTGTAACAGAAGGTATAATTATTCTGTTGTAGCTCATCTGTGCTTTAGATGATATAAAGGATGGTGAACATGATGGAGGCATGCTAAACCCATTGACCGTTCCACTAGAAAGGATTTGTATCTCCTTAGCTGTTTCTATCTCATTTGCAATCATGTATTAAACACAAATTGGTTGCACTGTGGCAGAATTTGGTATAGTATGTTAGAAAAAAGTATTCCCTCACATTGCCAACTTCTGTCTCCTCCAACTACCTCAATGTCATTTCACTCCTAAACTTGCCTACGTGTTGTAGATATTAAAGACATGGCTCAAACCATGTGATCAGAAGAAGCATTTTGAAGAGGGCCCTGTAATGGCAATTAAATGCAATTATAGAAGGTTAACACATTTTCTCAAAGGACAGCTTAACCTCTAGTGTTATAAATCTTACTTCAGATGATTTTTTTTCTTCCTATGATATCACCTAGATATATTTTAATAACCAGAAACCCACAGTACCATTCAAATTATTTTTCTTTTTGTCTGCCATAGAGCCTGATGAAGACCTTGTCATCATTTCATATTCATATCTTACATTGTTTGAAAGGAATTTATTTCAGTCTACATAACAGGGTACACAACACACTTTCTGTAGCTTTCACTGTTAGCCACTGCCATATCTCTCAACTGTCAGATTTTGCAGAATGTCCAGATTTTTGCCTCATATTGCTAGTATTTTCTTCATAAAAATTGTAGTTTTCTGACAAACCATTGCGGAGTGAAGTCACTAAATAATAACAGACATTTGAGTTTCAGACTTCATAGCCTTCAAAATGCATACTAACAGAAATCCTTTTATTTTAGCAACTTTCTAAATTTATAAAAACATTTTTTTAAATCCGTCCCTATTTTGGAGTCCCCCCCATTATTTTTGCCTTTGTCCAGATTTCCTGGACTAAGAGGTTGAGAGGTATGGACTGCCCACACACTTACATCCTGAGGTGTGTCTTGCTGAGTTCAGTAGAGTGCCATAACGCAAAAGTAACAGCTAAACTGAAACTTTTTTCCCAAACAATTGGTTGCTGGAGAAATCTTTATGTGAAAAATATGTTGTACTGCAACAGCACATAAACTGGTAAATACTATAATTCTTGACTAGGGAACTGTTGCTTCTACCTGCATTAACTGCAGAAAATTAAGGACAGCATAGAATTCAAAGAGCTTTTCATCTGCTTTACCAGCTCTATGAAGTGACAGCTGTTAGTCACAGGTAAAGGAGTATTACTACTAGACTTACTTGGCAGCTTTGATACCTAATCAAGAGTTTGGGGGAGGTCTGAAACTTAGCTAAGTCTACAGCTTCGGCTTTGAATGCTTAAAAAAACTGCAATTTACAGACTTTGTATAGAAGATTTAATTGTACTATAAAAGCCTTTTTAAGAGCTTGTATTCCGTAAAAATCAGAATATTCGGTAAACAAAATCACTGACACTGTTTACAGGGACAGTCTTCAAAGTAAATGACTCACAAGACTTACACTGTAACAAAATGCAGAAGCAAACAATCTCATTGATATCACCTGGGCTGCTTACATTATGGGGACACAAACTGCACTGTGGAAATGGTTTGAATAAACTAATAAACAAAATCATGCCACTATGGCAGTATCCATTATGGGGTATACTAAATTAGAATATAGTAAGAAACAGAATGATTCTGATTCATTAGTACATCACAGAATATAAATATATGATGAAAAACATATTCAGTTTGTGTGAAGTTTTTCTTTAATGAATCTGTCTATTTTAGATACTTCGAACAATATCTGAAATCTTTCCTGGACTCAGCAGAGCAGTACTTCATGATTGGACAAACAGTTATCTACTATGTCATGGTTGATGATGTTTCCAAGGTGCCCTATTTCTTTTTGCCACGCAAGAGATTCATGAAAGTCTTCAAGATCAAGCAAGAGGCACGCTGGCAAGACAACAGCATGATGCGAATGCACTTCCTTGGAGAGCTGATCGACAGCCACATTGAGCATGAAGCTGACTACATATTCTGTATGGAAGTTAACCAGCGATTCACTGGTCCATTTGGGGCTGAAGCCCTTGGAGATTTGGTTGGTCAAATCAAAGCAGAGTTTTACAAAGCACCAAAAGAGCAATTTGTCTATGAAAGAAATATGGACTCAGCTGCTTTTATTTCTTTTGATGAAGGAGATTTCTATTACCACGCTGCAGTCTTTGGTGGAATTCCATCCAAAGTCTTCCATCTTGTGCGAACTTGCTATGAAGGGATCAAAAAGGACAGGAAGAAAAATATAGAGGCTACAAGGTATGAAGAAAGTCACCTAAATCGATACTTACTGGATCACAAACCAACTTTGTTGTTATCTCCAGAGTATTGTTGGGAGAATGAGTTAGACAAAAATCCAGATATAAAAATAGTACGTTTATCATGGACAGTAACACAACATGATGCAGTTTCAGGAAACTAAAGAGACAATAAGTAGTTGTGTCTTGGATGGCACTACTTAAAAGGTAACAGTTTAGACAACCCCAGTGAAAGCAGTGCAGTTTTGATGCAAAAGATGCAAATGAGAAAGTTATAGTACTATGTGATACTCATAGCAGAGTAATGTAATGGTGGTTTCTGAGATTGCAACATCTGATATTCTGTTACCCATGATCTTTTACAAATAATGATTTAATTTAGATGAACAATTATAGCTGCCACCTTCAGTATCTGGATACAGAATTACGATTTTTAACCAGTACTAACAATGGTAGTTTTTTTAAAGAAAGGGGGCTTTTGTAACATCATACTGTGTGCCAGTGTCTCAGTGAAAGAACATCTGACTAGCATTCTCTCTCTCTCTAGAGAAGAAAAAAATATTAAACTTCTTGTGCATACCAAAAATAAAACACAACATACTGGAGAAAAGTGGTCAGTATGTTCCCTTTTTATCAAAACAGTAAATGACAAACTCACTGCAGAATTTAATTGTGCCTAAAAGAAAACTGAAAATGATAAGTAAAACTAATTTCAGAACCCTAGGTTCTGATGCAATAAAATATAAATATTTTTAAAATGTGGTCTTTGTTTAGTTTTAATCCTGTGTGATATAACTGTTAACTAAGTGCAACAAAACCCTTTGGAATCAAAAGACAAACTAAGCAGCAACCTATTAATACATTTGTTGATGCTCTGAAATGCAAAATATCTGCTGTTTGAAAGTTGTTTACTATAAATATTTCTGCATGTAACCTGAAGCAAGTACATAAGTAAAATGAGCACATGTGTTGTAATATATGGTAAAATGACTAGGAGTGTTTCAGCTAAGCAGCTGTGAAAGTTAAGAGTTTGAATAAATAGCAGCTGTTTAACATTGTACAGAGATGTACTAACAAATCACCTATGGGGAAGAAAGAGACAGGTTTTTCACAGAACAGCAGGACACACACACACACACACACACACACACACACACACACACACACACATATATATATATATATATATATATATATTAATTCAGATTCTTCTAATTCTAAATTCTGGTCACTTGCATGGGGAAAACATAAATGCTTGGATAAATGAACAATTACCCTGCTGCTTACACAATATACAGTGTACTATGGAGCAGTCTTTTTTTTATCTATCTCAGTCCCTATGCTGGGACGTCTTCACTGGCCTACCAAACTTGATGATTCAGCAAACCTTATTTCACTTCCACAGTGAGTGAAAATCCACTGCCAATCATTAGCGGACCGGAGTTCTGCTGTGGCGACCCCTAACCAGGAAAAGCCAAAAGGCATATAGTGAGTGATGTTTTACGTAACTTGCTGTGCTTGTCCATTCCCTTTGGGCAGGGAATAGTCACATAAAGGCAGAGTCACACCATCCTTTCCTCCTACTGTGCTTCTGCTTTGTTGTACCATGCCCACTGAACACAGATGGTATTAGATTTCTTTGGTGATAGGAATGGATTAATGTATGGGTCCTGGGGAATATAAGGCTTCTACAACCTGCTGTCAAAGGATAATGGCATCTGACATCAGCAAATAAAGCTCAGGAGGGTTCTGTGGTTGTATCACACCATGACAAGGTCAACTGTTAACTCTGGAAGCCTTCTTATTACACATGGCATATCATCTGTTACAGTGTATGGAGATATTTACTTTCATCCTTTAGGTACCCTGTCTCGTTTCAGTGAACTGGAAGTGGGATAGAAAGACTCAGGGGGTTTGGAATTTGACTCGAGTTACAAATTCAATATCCTGATGATTTTACATTTTGGAAATGAAAACAATAAACTCTCACCTTGACGGGAAGCAGAAAAATAAGTGTGGCAGCACGTGGGTAATATAAGTGTTGAAATAGAACAAAGTCCTGCTGCTCATGTCATCATAACTGCAGTCTAACATTACAGATATCACTTAACATGCAGCCAACAACATAGTTATTAGTCCAAGACTCAATTACTTTGGCAGGAATCCCTTAGCAGCACTAAGAAAAGATACCATGATTTCACAAAATGCAATGTATAAAATAAGTAAGTGGTAAAACAAAGCATATCAGCAATAACACAGCATTTCAGTAATTCCGTGTAACTGAGGGCGAAATATTATCTATTTATCTGTCTATGTATTTGTTGACCAGATGAGTGGATTTGTCTATGACAGTTTTCTGCTATGACCTGGGCCAATACAACAAAATGAATAGCAGATGCAATGGATGCAACACCATACACTAATGAAAGATTGATGGACATTTATATTAAGCATGAACAAGCAAAACTCTCACGGTATACATATGTCTTCAGACATGCGTAGTGCTTGTAGTAAATTTTATTTAAATAACTTGATGATATGTATCCACCTTACATTACTGAATAACTCCAGTTTGATAATTATTGGCAAAAACAGTATACAGATCCTTTTTGACCCATTGAGCAGAAGTTAGATTACATCTACACTACCTGAAGTCACTGAAGCAATCACATTGTTATTCTTTCTTAAGGTGCCCTTTCAGTTTCTCTTAAACAATGGCAATTTGTCATTCAGCTTGATATCATTAGGTAGATGGTTCTATGAGGCAGGGGCTAGCTTAATAGAGTTCGCTTGTATGTAGTTTTGAATGGTCAATACCTCTGAAGAAATAAGATGAGTCATTTACATTAATCATATCTAGTGGAGGGCAGTATCTGTCATTAAGTGATTTAAATTGAAAGTGTTCAGCAAAATGGAAGCCCCAGTAGCCATTTTGCATTTTGTATGATATAACAGTGATGCTGTCTGATAATAGCTAGGTGAGTAAAATTTAGAATCCTGTTTTCTGCTGTCTGCAGTACAACTGTTTTTTTTTGTGTTGGTAAAGAGGTACTAATAAACAACTGCAATCTAGGTATTGCCACATAAATTATAACACCAGACTAATAACTTGATTACTATAGAAAATAAAACTGAAAACTGAGATATATTTTTTAAGTTTGATAGCAAATAATTTATTAGTCTTACATTGCTTTCAAGGAAAATATATCAGAATGATTAAAACAATTATACTACACATTTGGATAAAATTTATGGACGAACTTCACTGCAAAAAAAGTGCTGTACTTGTCCTTTTAAATAAATACATTAGCTCTGAATGTTCCTAACTAGTATTAGCTTCACAGTAGCACACTACTGATTACAATACTTTAGAAGTCGGGTTAACTTTATTTCTGGCTGTTATGTCTCAGTTCCTAAGATGTGGCTTTTCCCCTACTTTCCTTTGCTCATAGAATCACTTATTAATTGCCTAAAATCTCCAGCTGCTAGTGCTCATTTGACCTTACATGTACGCTAGTTTCTACTCACATCTACCTATTTTACCTTTTAAGCTATCCATGTACTTTGCTCCCTTATAATACACTATTAGCTTTTGCTGTATCTATTCTGCATAATGTAGCTCCCCTATTGCCACATTAATCTGTGTCTTCTCCATTCTATTTATAGTTTTCACCTCACCACCTTTGTCAGCTGTCCCCATGCACACCTATTACGTCCAGTACCTTACAGATAGGTTCTTGCACCTTCTTGGCCTGGCTCCAGCCTGCTCCATTTGCCCTTGCTATGGTCGGGCTCACTCCTCTTCCCTGCCCTACCCCCATCTCACCTACCCCTACTACCCTTACACTTATAGTTAGCCTGTAGACACACACCTCTCCTCATTAACCTATAACAACTTACCACCCTAGCCATTCACTATGCCCCACACCACACACTAACACTTTCATGGTGCTACCCTTGTATATCCTCAATAGGGGAGTGTCACACATTTATACAAACCACCGACCCCCCCGCACACACACAGGCACCCCTCTATTCTACACTACTTCTAAACCAAAATGTTACTTCCAGCACATATTACTATGTTTACTCACCATAGCCTACTTCTCCATCTCCTATAACAGTTATCACATCACTAGCATCTACTCCCCAACAAACCTAAACACCCCCAACCAGCTCTAGCATCTATTACTTTAACATATCTCCCCATCTCTATAGTTACATCAACTTAGAACTCTTCTCACTCAGATATGCCAAGCTACAAGAAAAACCCTACCTGCTCCACAAATTAACTAGACTTCTTCACAAAATTACGCTCTTATTCCCCTTTAAAGTGGATCAGCTTAAACTATGTGGGACATACACCCCAATATGGACCCTCAACCCCAACAACCAACAACTCTACCACTAGACAGCACAAAATCTCAGAATAGAACCATACTAACACACTATAGCTCAGATCTAATAATCCTAAACATGAACCTAAGAAGCATCCTAAATAAAGTTCATGAATTCCATGTAGCCCTTAGTGTTTACTGACCGGATATTGTTATTATAACGGAAACATGGCTCAAACCACACATAAAAGACTCAGAAATATTAACTTAGGATTACAATATGCTTAGACAAAAACAAAACACATAAGCATGGCAGTGGTATAGCCATAGTATGTAAGAACACACTCAATTCAAAACACCTACTGTATGAAGCCCCAGACTCAACTTATTCAGAAACTTTAATAACCCACCTTCAGCTAAACTCCAAAAAACATATTATAGTAATTGCTACTTATATCCCTCCAGGTAGCACTCCCACCCCCATTATAGAAGATCTATTCAATTGGTCTGCCTCCACCTTTAATCAGGAAAGTTAAACAGGAAACTATTATTTTGTGAGATTTTTAACCTGGACTGGTCCACCTGCTCCTCAGACAACCCAACCAACTTCATCAATCTATATGCCTTCTCCAAATTATTCCACTCCCCCACCAGAATTGATAAACACAGTAACAAGCAGTCAAGTTTATACCAACAAACAAGCCGACTCTAATTCACAGTGCTGGCTGCCTCCTGACAGTCTCAGTGACTACCATCCCACCTACCTAATAAGACACAAAATTAACCCTCAAACAAGACACCATATTTAATAAATTCACAACAAAAGAAATTTCTTCCCTGAAGCCTATAGCTTTCTTCTACAATATTGTGACTGGGCCCCTCTAAAACACCTTCAACTTGACTCAGCAGTTGAATACTTCAACGATACTTTCCTGGATATTCTAAATAGACAGGCACCCCTTAGGAAGAGCTGCATCAAAACAAAGCATCTACCAAGGCTACCCAAGGAGACCAGGCAACTCCTCAAGGAGAGAGACAGAGCTTGGTCTCAATATCATGCCACCAAAAAACGATCCTCTAAAATCAACTACTGTCAATTAAGAAGTTGAGCCACAAAACAAATCCTAAATTACAAAAAGGCATATACACAACAATCCAACAACCTCACCAAAACAATCCCCCAAAATTTTGGAGAACCATAAAACAACTCCTTAATCCTGGTCAATTGGCTACGCTACCTCCCACCTCTACAAATACATCAGATAGTATAGCTACTCAATTTAACAAACACTTCATCAATTCACTACTATCCCTAGTAAGGAATTACAGCAACACTCCACTAAAAAAACACCTGAATCCACAGCCAACACAAATTATTTTACTATCAGGCCAATACAAACCAGTACTATTAAAAAGCTTCTATAAAAATTTAAAGCCCACTACCCTCTCTGCTGACCTACTCCCTAACAAATTCCTCAGGCTAGCAGCAGGTGCCATCACTTATCCCATCTCTCTACTAATAAACAGATCCATCTCTGAATAATACATCCCCAAGCTCTGGAAAATTTCCCACATCATCCCTCTACACAAAGGTGGCTCCTCAACCGACTTCTCTGTTACAGACCAATTGCTATATTCCCACCACTAGCTAAAATCCTTGAAAAATGTATTCATGCACAACTCCTAGACTACCTAGTAAGTAATAACCTGCTTTCTAATACTCAGCGTGGTTTTAGACCCAAGCACAGCTCCACAAATGCATTACGTTTTACCAAAACCATCAAAAAGCTCAGAAACAATGGCTGACTGGTATCTTCTATTTTTCTCGACATGTCCAAGGCATTCCACAAGGTATCACACCAAAAACTACTGACAGAACTAGCCTCCTTAAATCTCTCCCAACCCTCTCCAGCCAGGTTTTATAGTTATTTAAAAGATCGACAAGCAGTTAAGTGGAAAATGACCTCTCTACCCTGCTGCCCATCTCACTGTGGGGTGCCACAAGGGTCCATACTTGGCCAACTGCTATTCACCATTTTTACCAAAAAGCTCTGCTCTGTCACACATCTATCTAGCATAGTACACTACACTAATGAGTCCATCCTGATCTGCTCAGCCCCATCCCTCCCAAAACTCTTAGAAAATCTTTCACTGACATAAAGAATTATTTCACAGAATACTAGCTCATACTTAATCCAAACAAAACAAAACTAATGCTATTCTCAAATCATAAATCAAACAGCAACCTTTCCCCTTTTGCCATCTTCTCCTCCAATAAAACCAAAATTTAACCTGTTGAACACACCAAACCCCTCAGAGTAACAAAAGCCCAATATGTAAAATTTGACAAATGTCTTACTCTCACCATCAAAAAGGTCCATGTGAAACTTGGCACTCTGTATAGATCCACACCATATCTTACTACCCTACCTGAAACACCATAGCAAGAACACATGTACTCTCCACCCTCCTTTATGCCTCCTCCATTTTCACAAACCTAAAAAAAACTGATATAAACAAACTGGAGACATGCTATAATAAAATAGCAAAATTGTCTGCACACCTCCCATCCAGAATTCCTCACTGCTCTGCTCTACACAAACTAAATTGGCTTGAATTGCCCAATCTACTATCCCTGAACCAAATATCTACTGCCCACTCCCTACCCTATCAACCTGACAACTGCCCTCCATTCAAATATTTAATTCTATCATACTCGTAACTCCAGAACTCTGAGGTCCTCTGACAAGCTTCTACTAAAAGTCACAAAGTCTAATGATAGCTTTAGAGATGCTCTTTTCTCTATCCAGATATCTAAGAAATGGAATTCAATACCACAACACATAAGAAATACCCTCTAATAAGGTCATATTTAAGGCACCTCTCAGGGATCACCTTGCCAACAACTGGCTATGCTCCTTTAATACTCCAGGCTGACCTCACACTACTTCCTCCTAACTCAAGACTTCCTATTTACTGCTCATTTCTTCTCCTTAGTATATTAAACTTTGCCTACCAAACACTAGCTCTGCTTCTCTCACTTCACTCTTTTCTTCATCTCTTCCTTTATCTAACTCTCATTTCACTTTTCTTTCTCTTCCTTGAATTCATTCCAACTCCACTACTCCCCCTTTATCCTAGTAGCAGTATTGCCTCACCTGAAATAGCATAATTACTGACTGCAGCACAGAACCTTGTTTGTACAAGAATTACTACTTCTGTCTGCTATTTTTGTATTCACAACACTATACTACAGCTGAATCCTGGTTTTACAAGAATTGACAAAACTGGCTACTATTTGATATCAACTATTCTATCTTATATATAGTTTTAAGTGTTGTTATATTTGGAATGTATACTGTACATCGTTGTATAGTGTTCATCTCCTTGGGAACTTTTGTTAACCCTATTTCTCTATATATCTCATTAGTATTACTCATTAGTCAACATTAATTTCTGTTATATATTTTATTGTACTGGAGCTTTTCTCCCTCGGTCTCTGCTGAAGATGTGTTATCAACCCAGTCAGACACTCCAAGTAAACAAATGTAAAACAAAATAAAATAAAATAGTAAATCAATAATATTCTGTATGGTTACTGTTATTCTTCTTAAGGATCTACATGCAAAATGCCAATCTTTCCTTGCTTCTTGAGAGTCCCCCCTATTTTATCATCATCCCTTTCCACTTTGAATTATAGGTTTCTGCTTGTGCTATGTATAGGAGCCTTATCTATGAGCTCTGAAATACCCCTTCAAATCAGGCAATCCCAAACTGCCTTGTTTTATTGGAAGAATCAGCTTACCCCACTTGATGCTTGCAATCTACCCCTCCCAGATAAAATCCTTCAGCTCTTTATTAATTGCTATCCACAACTTCTCCTTTGGTTGATAAAAATATGCCTGACCTATGTATAAAACTAAAGCAACTAGAAACATTTTAACTGCTTGTATCTTGCTATCCATATCTATATAACATACCTTCAAATTCCTCAGTTTTTGTATTATCTTTTGTTTAGTCTCTTCCCACATATCCTTAGCTGCCATACCAGAATCCTTTTTAATCCATATTCCTAAGTACTTCATTTTATCCTGTCCCCATAAATATGGATATTGCTGAACCAATTCATATGTAAATACATAATTTACAGCTATTGCCTTTGTTTTAGCTTTATTAATTTTATATCCCAAAAAGATTTGAAACTGCCTCAAAATGTTCCACAACACTGAAATATCCTTTTCCGGTTTTATAAGGCATAAAAATAGTATCATCTGCAAATAAAGCCAGATTTTTTGACTACCATACCAATTATATCCTTAAATTTGAGTCTCTTATTTTCTTTGCCAATGGTTCTAAATATAAGGCAAATAATGAAAGGAAAGACAATACCCCTGCCTGATTTCTCTGCTCAAATAAAAATGTTCATAGAGGAACCCACCCACTTTAATTTTTGCCTCCGATCCCTCATATATCCTCCTAATCAACCTTATGATTTTATCAAGGAATGCGAATGCTTCCATTACCCTGCTCATAAACTCCAAGCTTACTCTGTCAAATTCTTTTTCTGCATCGAGACCCAACAACAACAGTGGTATTTCTTACATTCCTCTTCCTTCTGGATCATCAATGTTCTGTTAATGTCACATGTATGCCTTTGCTCCACAAAACCACATTGATCCATATCTATCAATTTTGTAATCACCTTTGCCATTCTTTTAGTGATTATAGACATAAACACTTTATAATCATAGTTTAGGATTGAAATAGGCCTGTATGAAGCTGGATCTGATGGGTCTTTACCTTCTTTAGGTATTACAGCCACCACCACTTTCTTCCAGGATGTTGGTGCTTCTCCTCCTCTTAAAATGCTGTTAAACAAAATCCTCTAGCTCCTTATCAGTTTTCTATCTGTTCTTGGGGACTTTCATGTGTATTGGTTATACATCACCATTTTTATCTCATCTCCTCCTATCCTGTTAGTAATTGAGCCTCATCTGCCTGTAACCTTGGCATATTTAACTCTTCCATAAACATTTCCATTTGTACGTTTTCTTGATTTCCATATTTCTCTGCTTTATACAGATGTTCATAAAATTTCTGAAATATTTTGAGTACCTTAACAGGATCTCTTGTTATCTTCCTTGTTATAGGCTCCCTAAGCTTGTCAACAACTCTTTCAATTTTCTGTTGCCTGAGTTGCTGTGCTAAGAGTTTTTGTGCTCTGGAGTTATCAAAAACAGTTGCTTAACAGCAATCTTTCTAAACTCATGCATGTTATTGAGGTAATCCCTTATTTTCTGTTTAGCATTCTGCAATTGCTCCTCTTTTTGTTATGTGAGATTCCTCCTATTCTGCAATACTTTAACATTTGTCAGTCCATCTAAATAATTCTTGTTACTTCTTAACCACATTTATCTTTCATTTCCTCCCTATTTTTAAACTCCACTTTAATTTTATTCCACTTCCTAGCTATAATTTAAGAAGAAATTTCTATCTTCTTTAATAACTCCCACATAATTTCCACTACTCATTCTTTAAATTAATCTCTTTTCAACAGATAGGTGGGAATGGCCTAGAGTCTTATTTTTATTTCATTACACTGCATTTTTATTTTAGTTATTATTGGCGCATGATCTGAAATAGTTATTAGATGCATATCAAAGCTCTCAATTAAAGACACATGTGCCTGTGAAATGTAAGTTCTGTCTAGCCTAGCCCAGTTTTTGCATTTTAGGAAATAATATGTAAATTTACTCTGAACTCCTACTACCAAATTCACATTTTCCATGCCAAATATTTTCATAATTTTTTTCAAAAATCTATCCTCCTTTGTTATATTTCCCCTTCTGGGCCCCCCAGACACATCTTCACTGCTGCAAATCAAATTCCAGTCCCCATCTATAAGTAATATTCCTTGCTGAAAGCTTATTATTTCTCCCAGAATTTTCTTAAGCTCCATTACAGCAGTTTAAGTGAAAGTAAATACATGACAGTGTAATCTTCCTCCCTTGCCATTACTTCCTTAGTACTATAAATCTACCATTATTATCTTTTTTATCCTCTTCTATCACTATTGAAGGCCCTCTTGCAATTAATATAAGTACTCCTCTTTTCCTTTGTTCCAGGTATTCTGCTGAATAACTGTCCTGAAAACTTTTCTTCATCAAATTCACGTTCTGTTCTTTCCAAATGTATCTCCTGTAACATAGCTATTTGCAATCTTCATTTTTTAATATAGTTCACTACTCTTTCTTTTTTTGTATATATTTGGGAGACCATTAACATTTAAAGATAATATCGAAAATTGTATTATGTTAAAAAAGTTATTATTCCCACCTTTTATGTTTAACAGCTTTTTTGTTAAGTATCTGGTTCCAGCTTTCATGTTACATACATAGACAAATGTTTGGCAGGTTGAATTTTATAAAGTTGTTTCTTGTCATATCCATTTAAGTTCATGTCACATCTTACAATGCTTTCTGTTTTACTAAAAGCCCTAACAAAAAAAAAACGCATTTCCTCAATATACCCGTAAAACCTATTAACTTAATATTAACACACAAAACTATGTACGTCTTCAAATACTGAAGTTTTATCATCCTAATAGGAACAATTGCCCCAAACTGACAGCCACACTCACGGACTTGGGTTAACCTAAAAAAGAAGTTATGTACTCACCATAACGTTCCATCTGAGTAGGTAACTTCATTTGTCAGCAACTTGTGGGTATCGGATCCGACCTGGATCTGAGCCGGCAGCTTTCCAAGCTAAAGAACCGAGCTCTCAGCTCCTCTCCCTTACCCATAATACCCTGCTATCTCCCTCCAGTCCTCAGATCGAGTTTGCCAATTATCAACCAACAACAGTCAAACATACTCGAAAGAGAAACGCTAACCTGATGCGTAACAGAAGGAAAACCTTCTGTTAAGAATATGATCACGAAACAGGCTAGGGGGAAGGAGGGGGGGGGTTGGTTGCTGACAAATGAAGTTACCTACTTAGATGGAACGTTATGGTGAGTACATAACTTCTTTATCTGAAGTAGTTAACTTCATTTGATCAGCACCCTGTGGGACAAAGTCCCCAGCTACCAAAAACCTGGGAGGTCCTCATGGAAGGATATTCCAGAGCACTGCGGAGCCAAAGGCTGCCCTACCTCTAGATATCAGATCCAGCTTGTAATGACAAATGAAGGTATGAGAAGAGGCCCAAGTAGCCGCTGAACAGATGTCATCTAAGGGAACTCTTGACCAAAATACTGCAGATGTAGCCATAGCACGGGTAGAGTGAGCATGAACACCCAAGGGTTCTGGCCGACCGGAAGCTGAATACACTTGTAGAATGCAGTGGGATATCCATCTGGCTAAGGTAACTTTCGTAACTGGCTTGCCTAAGGACGACTTAGTGAAAGACATGAAAAGCTGTTCCGATTTGCGATAAGCAGCTGTCCTGTGCAAGTAAAATCGCAATTGCCTATGCACATCCAACAAGTGCAGTCTATATTCCCCCTTGTTTTGAAAGTTGGGAAAGAAAGTCAAATTGATGACTTGATTGATATTGGCCTCGAAGGACACTTTAGGCAAGAATGAAGGATTAGTCCTGAGAGATACTCTGTTCTTATGGAAGACCAGGTACGGGGGTTTCGTACAAAGGGCTTGAAGTTCAGATACCCTCCTAGCTGAAGTAATTGCAATCAAGAAGGCAGTCTTCCAGGATAAGAATTTTAATTCAATGGAAGATGCAGGTTCAAAGGATGGACCCATTAGTGCCTGAAGAACTAAAGTTAATTCCCATGGGGGAACCGCATTCCTGACTGGAGGTCTTAACAGAAAGGTGCCTTTCAAAAAGGTCTTGCATATTTTAGCAGAAACTAAGGGTTTAAGGTTGTCCCCAATGTGGAAATGAGAAATGGCAGCCATCTGAACCTTCATAGTAGAAGAACTGGCCCCTTGATGGAAAATGTGGGACAGAAATTCAAGAACTGCTGGAATGGGAGCCAAGAAAGGATCCAAATCCCTATGGTTGGCCCAGATGGAAAAACGCTTCCATTTACTCTTGTAGATTTTCCTGGTAGAGGGTTTATGTGCCGCTACCAGAATAGTTTTTACGAAAGACGAGATACCGGGAGTCCTAGCCATTAGTGGAACTGGATCAACCAAGCCATGAGCTTGAGGTCATCCAGGTTCGGAGTTTGCAATCCCAAAGGATGAGAGATCAAATCTGGAATGGGATCTAAGACCCAAGGAGGAGCTATGATGTGAGACCGCAGATACGGGAACCAGATCTGACAAGGCCAGAATGGGGCTATGAGGATTATTTTGCTCCCCAACCAACGAGCTTTCTGCAGAAACTTCGTCATTAGCGGAAGAGGAGGATAAGCATAAAGAAGACCGGGTGGCCAAGCATGAACCAGAGCATCTCTGGGACTCTCCGCCGGTGGGGGAATTAGAGCGAAAAATTTGATGTATTTTGCATTTGAAGGAGACACGAAGAGATCGCAGTAAGGCTGAACCCATCTGAGGAAGACCTGTTTCACTACTAAGGGGTTTAGAGACCACTCGTAAGGTGTGAGGATAGAATGACTCAGCTTGTCCGCTAGAATGTTGGACCGACCCAGAATGTGCGTTGCTATCAGAAAGCGGTTGGTGGAAATCGCCCATTCCCAATCTCTCTTAGCCTCTCGACAAAGAGGGTAAGACCTGGTTCCTCCCTGTTTGTTGATGTACCAGACTACCACCATGTTGTCTGTCTGAATTGCAATAGTCCCCAGAGGAAGAAGGTCCTGAAGGGCTTGCAATGCTAAAAGCACCGCCCTCATCTTCAGAACATTGATATGCAGAACAGTCTCTACAGGGGCCCACGTGCCTTGGATGGTTCTGCCCATGCAATGCCCCCACCCGAGGCGAGAAGCGTCCGTGGTCAGCGTGGCTTGGGGTAGAGGCATCGCGAACAGTCTCCCTTCCCGAAGCTCTCGGGAATGAAGCCACCAAAGAAGGGAGCTCCTGCAAACCTTGCTTAGGAGAATCGGTGAATCCAAAGGGTGTAGGAGGAGGGACAATTGGACCTGAAGGGTCCACTGAAGGACTCTCATGTGAAGTTGAGCAAGAGGTGAAAGGCTGATGGCAGCCGCCATGGATCCTAGGGCTCTCAGGACTAATTCTGCTGGTGGGGCCGGGGACTGTAGGAGTGCTAATACATGGAGTGACAAGGTGCGTAACCTGTCCGCTGTCAGAAAGGCCTTGGACTGGAGTGTGTTTATCCTGGCCCCTATGAAATCCAGAACTTGAACAGGATGAAGAGAAGACTTCCTGAAATTTATGGTAATCCTAGGTGATGGGCCAAGAGTAAAAAATAATGCCTGGTGGGGGTGGTGAGGAGCCAGTCGTCTAGGTACGGAAAGACCTGAATTCCCTGAAGTCTCAGGTGGGCTGCTACAACTGCCATGACCATGGTGAACACCCTGGGGGGCTGTGGTGAGGCTGAACGGAATAACCCTGAACTGATAATGACTGGCCGCCAGCCGAAAGCGGAGATACCTCCTGGATCGTCTGTCCATGAGAATGTGGTAGTACGCATCCTTCAGGTCTATGGAGCACATCCAATTGTTCTCCTTCAGAAGGGGGAGAATAGATTGTAGAGTGACCATCCGGAATTTCTCTTTGGCAATGAACAGGTTCAAGGTTGACATGTTGAGAATTGGCCTTAAGTCCCCCGTCTTTTTTGGCACTAAAAAGAACCTGGAGTAATTGCCCAACCCGGATTGCTCTGGGGGGATGTGTTGGATGGCCCTCTTTTCTAGCAATTTCTTTATTTCCAAAGCCACAACCTCCCTCTGATCGGGTGGGACATCAGGGAGGTGCCTCCCTAACGGGGGGAAGATTCAGGAAGGGGATAGAGTAACCTCTGGATATTATTTGGAGCACCCAGTGATCTGTAGTAATGGATTCCCAACTTGCTAGATGCTCCAAAAAATGCCCCCCCGACTGGCTCCAGAGAGGGACAGTCGGGCAACCCCTCAGGGCTGCTGTGTGGGTCGGTCGGAGAAGGGTCCTCTTGACCTGAAATTCTTCGGCCCCCCCCTCTGCCTCTGGGCCGGCGTCCGCCTTGTCCTCCCCTGCCTCTGAAGGACGAAGGGTCCGGAGCGGGATGGGACTGCTGAGATTTCCGGAACCACATCTTCTTTTGCCCTCTCTGGTTCCTTGAGGAGGACCTTTGAGGAGCAGAGAAGCAGATTCCGATGGCAGACAGCGTCTTCCCGTCTTTCTCGCTGTGGAGTAGCGTGTCATGGATGGTTTTGCCGAATAGCATAGAACCGTCAAAAGGAGCGTTAGCGAAGGACGCCTTGAAGGGTTCCGCAAAGTCGCAAAGATGGAGCCAGGCATGGCACCGCAGGGTGACCCCTGCTCCGCTGGCTCTAGCCACCCCTTCCGTGGCATAGGAGAGAAGCCGCATAGAAGTGTTTGATATTGACTTTAGAGTGGCCATGCGAGCCAAGAATGTTTGTTTGTCCTTGGCCGCCATGGACGCTGGGAGAGACCCAGCGTATTCTTTTATCAGATCACGCTGGAGCCTAATGACATGTGCCAGATAATTCAGTGCCCTTATAGAAAAGGTGGCTGAAGCAAACATCCACTTTCCAATGCGGTCCATCGTCCGAGACTGCTTATCAGGAGGATGGACCAAGGAACTTTCTTGTGCCAGTTCCTTCTTGGTGGCAGCCGCCACCACCATGGCATCTACCGGGGAACATTTATTCCACGCGGGCTTGTCAGAAGGGGGACTAAGGATTTTATCCGGTCTCTTGGGAATTGGCTCCACAGTGTCTGCCTCCTTCCAAGCCCTGGTAGCAATCAAGTCTACCAAGGGGTTGGCCGGGAGGACACCCAGGAGGTAGACTGGCCTGCGTCAAACGCCTCCAGAAACACAGACTCATCTGAGGAAGGTTTCTGGGCTGACCACCCCCCTCTTATGTGCAGCATCTCCATAATGTCTCCAAAGGAGACGTCCTCCGGGGGTGACCTGGGGGAACCTTCCCCTTCCTCTAACTCCGTGTCCTCCATGAGGGACTCAGGGGAGTCCAAGTGCCTCCTCTTGCACTTTCGTTTGTGAGGGACCTCCTTGGTGGGACTGTCCGAGGAGGGCTCACCAACGGGGTCCTGTTCCTCTACAGGAACTAACTGGGGTGCTGACGCAGGCTGTCCCTGGGGCCGGATGATGGAAGACAGGCCCATATGCGAGGGAGTGAAGGGTGGATCCATAGCACGGATCGGGGACTTCGAACTCCTCGACAGCACCCTCTCCACCACGTCGAACGCCAAAGGTGAACCACTCTCCCCTTGCTCTGAGAGTAGTCCCCTCAGCTCCGACGTGAGGATTGGTGTCAGAGTCGACGCGATCGGACTCAAAAGGGAAGTGCGCTCCGACAACAACGGAGCTGAAGACCACTCACCCCTGCAGATCCGAAGCTCGGCTCTCGGCCCCGAGAGCTCGGATCCGAAAGATGACCCGATAAATTCGAGGGTAAAGCCGGCATCAAAGTAGCAACTACTATCAGCGTCGACTCCCCGGCTCCGAGATGACTCGGATCCAATGGCTCCGAAACCCGATAGTGGATCGAAGAAGGAGCAATTGCTGCAAAGAAAGGGGCCGAGCTCCCTCCTGGAGGGGTGGGAGGCAGGAGCACTCCCATCTGCATCTGGGCCTGAAGGAATCGAAGTATCATCCGGTCCATATCTGCATCGGACAAACTCCTGGTAGACCTCGAAGAAGTCGTCAAGGCAGGCCTGGAGGGCCGCCTAGACGACGCCAAGGGTGACCGGGACTCCTCCTCCAGCTCCAGAGAGAAGCATGGAGAATGGAGCCGAGAGGGGGAAGACCTGGAAACCCTTGCGGGGGAACCAAGCACTTTAGCCGGCAAAGCCGAAGGGGCTGATTCTGCCTGTCGCTTATGGCTCTTATGCCTATCCCTCTCCTTTTCTTTCTCTCTGTGCCCCCTATCTTTCTTAGAAGAGCCCCCCTCTCCCTAGGAAACAGCGGGAGGTTGAGTCCCAGCCAGGGGAGGGGAAGCTGAAGGCTGGACAGTCGCAGCAGCGACTGGTGCCACTGAGAGAGAGGAGGAAGAAGAATCCTGGGGTAAGAGTCCCGCCAAGATTAGCTTGTTTCTCCTGTCCCTCACAGCCCGGGGGTTGAAGGCCGCACAAATCTGGCAGCTCGATGTTAAGTGGGCTACCCCCAGGCAGAGAACGCACTGAGTGTGGCCATCCACTGGGGACAGCTTATGACCACACTCAGCACATTTAAAAAAAAATGGCCTTAGGGCCCTCGGCCATCCCGTTCAAGCACACACCCTAACACACACAGTAAGGGGAAGGGAAAACACTAATTTACCACTAAAGGTAAATAAAAAATGGTTTAACTAAACTATGGGTCTACTACACACACTCACACACTAAAAACGTTAGAATTTAAACAAAAAAACTCCTAAAATCCTCTCACCTAAAATGCTAAGAGCTCGTCCCACATGCTTCAGAAGCCACGGCAAATGAGATCTGAGGACTGGAGGGAGGTAGCAGGGTATTATGGGTAAGGGGGAGGAGCTGAGAGCTCGGATCTTTAGCTTGGAAAGCTGCTGGCTCGGATCCAGGTCGGATCCGATACCCACAGGTTGCTGATCAAATGAAGTTAACTACTTCAGATAGAAGGTTATACATGCTAAGATGCATGGTACAGCTTGTGCTTCTACTAAGTGTTGTCTTGTTTTGTTTTATCTTTATTGTTCTCCCAAACTGGGAAGACACTTGAACACTTTCAGAAAACATTATCTCCTAGCCATTGAAAGAAGTATACTGTTTTTATTGCCCTTTATCAGATTGTCTCCACTTAGACATGAGAAGCAGATACAGAATTGCTTCTACAAGTATTTATTTATTTGCTAGAGGAAAGCTTATTAAATTCAGTGTTCTTTTTTATTTGCTTTCACTTAAAACTTGTTACTAGATCAAGCCAATGGCCTTAATCCAGTCATTCCCTTATGCAAGAATGAGAAAAAGCACATAACATTTTCTTGTATCATGCTCTTTTTTTACATTGCAGTGCCTACAGTTCATAAAACTGAACAAGAAGAAAGAGAAAAACTGGAAAAAGCAAGGGCATCTGTTTACTTTGTATCCCCATTATGTCTGAAAATAACTGAGCAAACTTTACAGCATGCATGATTATATCATGCATTATAAAAATACTACTGTTAAGAACAAATTTTTGTTTTACTTACAGTTAACTCTTTCCTTTCTCTTCCCCTCCCCTAAGTGTTCTTCCAAACATTAATGTCATGAAGAGGGGCATATACACGTGTCCCCTACAAATGTAACAAAGTAAAAAAAAAAGTCCAATATTCCAGGTTTTCTTCTTCTGACCTGTTTCACAAATATATTTAATGCTATTTGTCAGTTTTGGAGTTGCTGGTTTTATTCCTGTTTATCTCAAGCTCCCAAATCCAGTTCCTGCTTCATTTCCAATGTGCACTCAGTTCTTCCAGTCAACTCTTGTGTTTTTTCTGTCTCAAGCATTCTCCATTGAAACATTGGAAAAGGTTTCACTGGAACAGTTTTTCTGTGGTCTTTATTAACAGAAGAATAAGCAGAATTGCCTTCTGTTTCACAGCTCACTTTTTGTTCAACAAACTTTTGTATTTCCTCGTTGGCATGTACTTTATCAAAAAATGATTTTGCCCCTCTAGGGAAGAATATTTTGAAGGTATCTGGGTACACAGTTTGAATCTCACACCAGCTTCTCGACATTCCATGATTATTGGAATAAATTTACTCCTGCCTGGTCTACAGTGAGCAAGCATTTTCTACAAACACTCTACTCTCTCCCACTTTTAGTACTTTGTCCTTCTGGAACAGTTTTGTCAGAATCAACTCCTTCTGCTGGTAGGTTTGCATCTTTAGTATTAAAAGTCTAGGTTACTTTCTCATGGCCAGTTGTGGAGCATATACATGATGTGCCCTTTCAATTAATAATTCCTGCTGTGGAATACCAGCCCAGTTGCTTATTTGTGCTTTCATGAAATTAATACAGTCTGTTCCTTTCGGCATCTCTGGTACAACAGAAAATCTCAGGTTTTTCCCTACACACTCTGCCTCTAATTCTATTATTTTTTGAAACATCTCTTCTTGATCAGCCTCATAAGTCAGCCTTTTCTTCATTTTGACCTCTGATTTTTTTGCAGTTTTATTACCTCATCTGAATATCTTTTTAAAGCCTTTTCCATTTTTACCAGCCTTTTGTTATTTGAGTTGATATACTCCATCAGTGTCTCATTTATTTTAATCAGCTTTGAGTACATTTGACTTATTTTTTTCCTCTAGGTTACTAGAAGTCATGATTTACACCAAAGCTGAGGCTTGCACTGCTTTTTGAAGAACAGTTGCAGAATTCTTCCCAGTCAGTTTTTTCTCACCTTTTGTGATCGACTTTCTTTCCGTTCTCTGAATTTCTTTTTTTCATCCAGGCAGTGCACTTACTAGACCATTACTGAAATTTACCCAAAAATATGAGTTTACTAGATCTTTCTTCTGAATCTCTGTTTTTACACTGGGAGAGTTGAAATTAAGCTGTTACTCAATGTGCTGCTATCTTGGAGACTATCGAGCACATTCTTCTGTACTGACCATACTGGATCCCCTAGGAATGAAACCAGCTATTTCAAAAATTACTAAAACCAATTATCTTTTCTCTGTATCTAGGCATCACTCCAGATGAAGAAAGAATTCCACTCAGGGCAAGTGTCTCACCTGTATTTGTAGCATCCATGGAAAGTACTGACATATTCCTCTTGGCGTATTCCTCAGGGTTTTATGTCTCAAATCATTCACTCCCACATGTACCATTAGGATGCTGTAATCATATTTTTCAGAATGTAAGGTCCTCAGGACCCCTTATAACATCAGAGATCCTGGTGCCTGAAAGACAAATCTATGTAGCCCTCTCCATGTTCAGCCTTGTGAGAGATGAGTTAGTGTGTCTGACAGTAAAACATTTCTATACCTGCTGTGGTTCAAAGTGTTAGGTATGGCAAACTTTTGTTAAGTTGATTCTATGGGATTCAGAGGAGTAGCTAGCTATTGCAGTGCCTGGTGCCATCCTCTGAACTGGTGCCCCCCACTTAAAGTTGAGGTGCAAAAAAAGTTATTTTCCTGATCTGGCATTTCCAATGTAAAGAACAAATCAGGTCCATTTATTTCAATCTACTCATCTACGTTCCCCATAATGGATCTGGTGCTCCTAATGTAAGGAGCAAGCCAGGTCTGCTCCTTACAGTCTATGCTTAATTTTAAACTGTAGCAAGCAGCTGCTCGAGTTTATGCTACACATGGAACACTACTAAAGCACTTCAGTTCTAAAAATATTCCTCTTTTTCTTTCCTTATTAAACTGTAGCAAACTGCTTGCTATAATGGAGCAAGTAGCTGCTACAGTTTATGCCACACATGGAGACTACTAAAGTATATCAATTCTAAAAAAATTTAATTTTCTTTTCTTTTTGAACTGTAGCAAACTGCTTGCTACAATGGAGAAAGCAGCTGCTACAGTCTATGCCACACATGAAGCACTAAGTACAGGTTTAATCATAAATACAATAAAAGCATTTGAATGCAGTAATGCACTGCACTGAAGACCAATCAGCATTTGCTGATCATGCCACCAAGTCATTTGCACCCGGGGCAGGTGCCCCTTTCACCACATCCTAGCTATGCTACTAATGGGAGGTTTGCATGATATGGATGGCTGGCCTGATGTATGATGCGATTTAATCTTATTTATAAGAGACTTTGGTGGTGAATGTTTTTAGTCTCAGCATAAGACATTTTGGTGTAATTATGGAAAGATCATGATGGATGTGAATGAAGCTCACAGGTAAAGTTGTTAAGTGAGAGGGAAGCCTCAGTTTAATTAGGTATTTATACCTCTCAGAGATGGAATTTATTAGTGTGGATTATGAGTTCATTATCTGTGAACATAAGGCAGTTTGTTCACTGTCTTGGGAGACCTAGTGTTAAAAAGCTGACCACAGAGGTGAAACTTGCAGGCTGAACTTCCATCATCTCCACTGTTTAGATGAGTAAAGTAAATGCAGCACTAAGCAGGCAGGATGACATGAAAGAGAAGGCATCCCAAGCTTTAGCGATGAAAGTGGATGAACTTTTCAGTTTGATCCTATAGAGCTCACCAGGGTTAGCACATAACATGAGACAGGGAGGAGCTACCAAAGACAAATTCATAGTAAGTGAGGCAACTAAACATAGGGAGGTTTGCATAATGGTTAAGATATTTGCCTTACAGACACAAGGTGCAGGGTTTGATTCTCACATGGGTTACTTGGCTAGGCTTAAAATGGCCCACAAGGGCAGTCTAGTACTAATCTATGAACATATGAACTCAAAAGACAGCAACATGAACTGGTTTGGTGCATACACTTGTATTATGGAACACAGTGGGAGGGCAAATGTATTTAAATAGCTTAAGTGGAGAGACTTCACAAAATTTAACTTTTGTGCTTACTCACAATAGCCAATAAAAGAGAGGGAAAGAATTATGTGGTCAAATAATCATAAGGGGCAGACAACAACAGACATGCTGGACGTAAGAATAAAACAAGAATAGGGTAAGAGAATTGTCATACACTTAGTTCTGTTGCTGAATGCCTTAAAGCAAACACAACTTCTGAAGTAGTCTGACTTTCACTCCCCTCACAAGGAAGAAAGAAATCAGGGTTTCATATCAACAGTTAGACCACTCAATTGGCAAAAAGCAGTGCAGCTGTTTACTGAAGTTACTAATTGTTTGTGTCTTTCGGCTTTTCCCGGTTAGGGGTCGCCACAGCGGAACTCTGGTCCGCTAATGATTGGCAGTTGATTTTTACGTACCGGCTTGCCAGGCCTGATGCACAACCTTCAACGAAGGTACGCCAATTCACGCATGTCTCCACGCAGAAGACGCTCTACCTGAGAATCGAACCAGACAGTGTCTTACTGTGAGGCGACAACGCTACCGCAGCACCTACTGAAGTTACTAATACAGGCTTAAATAGCTTAGCTAAAACAAGATACAGACTGTTAAAATGAACTTAAAAATGGATAACAAAGCAATGAAAAATCTTCACTTACCTCTGTTGTTGAATGGCTTGGAACTATCTCAAGCCAACATCAGTTTATATTCTTTTTAAGTTAGTAATAGTGTCCCCTACTGTTTCCCTTTTTGAAGGTACCATAATAAAACTTTTTTACAATAAACACAGTTCCTTTTCATCAAATGCCCTTGATGAAACATTAATATCTTAAAGTCCTTTGGCATTTTAATCCACATACGCATTACAATACTTCTGCATTTGTTGCGGTTGTTATATTTGATGCCACTGTGGTTCTTTAACAATTTGTATCCATGTCCTGGATTCTTCCTTTTGTGTTCTCAGATGCAAACTGATTGGCTATGAAGATGTCTGATACTACTTTTCTCTGGTTGGTTTCATTTGTCTGTTTCAGACCTCATTGAAAATACTGTGGTGCAGCAAAAGATACCCGCAAATGGACAAACCTCTTTGACCTTGATTTTTCAGAGTGAGAAGGTATTTTGGAAAAAAAATGGAAGCAGCATTTCAAACACTAGCTGTGCTGCAACATTGTTCTCCATTTTGTGTGGGTTATCAGACACATTGGGAGTATGAACCTGAGTTGCCACTACTTTAATATTTTTACTATTGCCATTCTTTGGACCAGCAGTAACATGCAAAGGTTGCAGCAGCTGAAATACTATCTTCCACTGTGAAACAACCTCATCATCTAGGGAAATGGGAAGTAAACATAGAGGAGGCATGAGGGCAACCTTTGAACAAGTACATCCTTGTGTCAAACACCACGAAGAAGAATGTGTCAAAAATAGAATTCATATTTGGCAGTGATTGGAGATGCAGAAATGTTGCACTGAGGTTTGCTTCAGAGACAGAATATCTTCTGTACAACTGATTAGTTGAAGGACTATTTGTGGTGTATCAGGACACAGTGGTTGACTCTGTCTGAAAGGCACTTGGCCTCCACTGAAATGTGGTTGGAATGAGCAAGTGCTGGGATTGCAGACTCTCATGGTTTCTCAATACAATAAGTTCAGGTCCTCCCTGCCTGGTGATGAAGCATACCACTACCATGCCACTGCAATGGATGACTATCACTCCCAGAGAGAGAGGGAATCCTGAACATCTCTGAGGGAAGGAGGACAGCTTGCATCTCCAGCACATTGATGTAAAGATGCAACTCCTGAGATGTCCAGACATCCTGAACTGTCTGCTGCTGTGCTGTCCCCATCCCTGGGCAGAAGCATCTGTGGTGACTGACAATGAAGAAGTCTGTAGTTAGAAGCAGTTCCACATAGCTGTGAACCTGTGATCAAACACCATTGTACATGCCATCTTGGAAATCTTGATGTGATGGGAAGGGGGATCCAAATCCTGGTTCCCCTCTTCCTAGAGTGTCTAGTGGAGGACTTGCATTTACAGTCTGGTGTGAGACATCCTTACAACAGTCAGTACCAAGAAGCTGAGGCACATCTCCACTGAAATGAATGGGACACAATGATCTGGGAATGAAAACTACAATAAATGGGTTTTCTCAGATAATAGTGGTGGAGTCTTTTACGATGTCAATGAAATGGGAATACCCAGGAGCAATGTCAGTAGGACCTGCAGGTCTTTTGATTTCTTGGTTGAGGGAAGATAATAGGGTCAGTTGGCTAACTCCTATACTGGCTGATGAATTCTAGGTATTTCCCAAACTTAAGATCATCGTCAGGGTAACCAAGGCATTTTCTTTTTCCTTTTCATCCATGTCCCCATCTGGTGATTCATCTGGGGACTAAAGATGCTTTGTTTTTCCTGTGGAGCTTCTTGGGAGATTTAGAAGAGGAAGATGTCTTCCCGCCTCTCCTCGACTAGTTTAGACCAGTATACAGGCTTTGCTGTATTCTGGGCTGTGGTGTAGTTCCTGTGTTGTCCATTGCCTTACTTGGATAGAAGGAAGTTTCTTTGCTCACTAGTGGGAGTGGGGAGCCATGAGCAGCCCATCTGTCCCTGAAGGAGTGACCTCAGCACAAGAGCTTGTAGTGATTGGCTGTTTTGGACCATTTCTAGCTCTTTTGAAGTTCTCTGTTTAAAATCCACCTCTGAGCGTTTTTTCTGGCTATACTACTCAGAAACAGCTCCTCGTGGTTCTGCAGAGTGGTCCTAGCAGCAGAGAACTGAGAAAAGCGACTACTTTCCTGATTTAAGTATTTTTTGCTGTTTTTACCTAAAATACCTTCTGTTGCTTACTTTGAACAAGCTTAAACTGTTTTTTTAGCTGTTTGTTGCATTATATATTATCTGCACTTAAAGTTACATTTGGTCGAAAATTGGTCGAAAGTTTGTTTGCTTGTTTGTTAAATTTAACTGTTGAGGCTGCCCACTAAAGTGTGCTAGCCTGTGTAACTGATTTATTACTGTTTCCTGCATTTCTGTGTGCTTTCTATCTCAAAAACAAAAAAAAACAAAAAAAATACCCTTGTTTTCCTGCCTCTCCTCGACTAGTTTAGACCATTATACAGGCTTTGATGTATTCTGGGCTGTGGTGTAGTTCCTGTGTTGTCCATTGCCTTACTTGGATAGAAGGAAGTTTCTTTGCTCACCAGTGGGAGTGGGGAGCTTTGAGCAGCCTATCTGTCCCTGAAGGAGTGACCTCAGCACAAGAGCTTGTAGTAATTGGTTGTTTTGGACCATTTCTAGCTCTTTTGAAGTTCCCTGTTTAAAATCCACGTTTGCGCGGCTTTGTGTGATTGTACGCATAGCGCAGCACCGGTTAAACAAGGTTAAACTTTTTCTGGCTCCGCCAAGTCTGCTCTTCAAATTTTCCCTTAAGAAAGCTCTACTCTTATAATAATCAGTCTACTCGCTTTATTATAAGCCTAGCACTTGTTCTCAAAATCTCTCTTCTAAGTAAGCACCCTCAAACTAAAGTAAGCACTACATCCACCTACCACCCCTGTGAGTACCCACTTCCCTTAAAGGCACAGCACTCCCTTATAATATTCTAGCATGTCGAGTGGTAGATTACTAGCATCCTCTCTGGTTCAGCTGGTTAATCTGGGAATCTTGAGACAATGCTACAATTGTCTCATGTACACAGACAACCCTCTCCTCCTCCCAACAAACACAAATACATGTGAGAGATGCAACTATATAGCCAAACTGGAGGCTGAACTCTCTCAACTCAGGACTGGCAAGACCAGACAGGAGGAGAAGGTAACCACACACACAGCAAACCCAGTCCCACATAGACCTACCACAACTGCAAACCAAACACATAATAACACAAAGACATACTCGGAGGCTCTAACGAAAAACTTACCAAAACAACAGAGGCTCCCAAAGCAGACACCCAAAAATCCACCACCTCAAAACATAACACATGCAACACATACTTCAATAAATCAGTGTGTCAAACAATCACAGCCCTTAAGGCCAAACACCATGCCTGATACACTAGTAATAGGTGACTCTATAGTCAGACACACTGACGTTCCGCTTACCAGGCTGAACAAGGAGAGGGTAATGGTGAGCTGCCTGTCGGGAGCTAGGATCCGCCACATAACACATGCACTCAGGTCACTCCAAAGCAAGTACAAATATGACTCCGTCATTGTCCATGCCGGCGTGAATGACCTGAGACGTACCTCCCTGGACTACATGAAAAGAGACATAGAGGAGCTCTCTGATTATGTAGCCCAGGCTGGTATGACCCTGACCCTGAGCAGCATCTTGCCCTCACCAAGAATGATGCCACAATACAAAGACAAGATGATCAGCTTTAATAATTGGCTCAATTACTGGTGTCATTCTAGGGGGATCCAATGTCTGTCTGCTTGGGATGACATGCTGGGCAAGCCACGCTGCTTCGCAAGGGACGGCTTGCACCTGTCACCACTGGGCTTCTGGATATTGGCTAAGGCTCTTGCCACCCCCATAGTGCCTTTTTTAGGCAAGGCTCAAAAGACAAACCCACCTCCTTAGAAAACAAAAATGGAAAAAAATTAAGGGTAATGCTGCTCAACGCCAGAAGTCTAAATCACAAGATGCAGGCTCTCGAAGCACTCCTCAGTATGGAGAACATCGATGTTTGTGCAGTAACTGAAACCTGGTTCAAGGCTCCTGAGAGCACCCCAGCGCTACCAGGCTATACCTCGTATCATGCTTTTCGGCCCCAAAACTTGGGCCAAACCAAAAAGGGAGGGGGAGTGTCCATATTCATCAAGGACACCCACACCTCCAGGTTAGTGGCAACACATGAAGTATCAGAGACCATCCAGGTGCAACTAACCGTAGGCAAAACTGCTATACAACTGGTAGCATGTTACAGACCACCCTCCCAATCTCAGGAACCCCATTCAGCCTTCCTGAAGACATTGGAGGATATGAATGTCTCACCAAACACCATCATATTGGGAGACTTCAACTACCCTAACATAGACTGGGTGCATTATTCTAGCCCTAACACCCTAGCCCAAAGGTTCCTGGAATTCATAAATTCAAATGCAATGGAACAGTTTGTCACCTCTCCCACAAGGGGAGATAATATACTAGACCTGATCATCACAAACATGGGGACAAAGTGCTCCACACCGGAAATATACCCCTCACTAGTGAGATCTGACCACAAACTAATCACCCTGGATATACATATCCCACCTCCACCCCCAACACAAAAGACTACAGTGAAAAACTTCTCAAAAGCCAACTTTACACTTCTTAAGACTGAGATGGTATCCTTTAAGCCCACTGGGCCAGTGGAAACCACATCCCACAATGCTGAATCCTTCACAAATGCTTTCTACGGACATCTCCAAGAATGCATGGATCATGCAATCCCAAATAAAACCAAGACCCTCTCCACCAAGGGCAGGCGTCCTGACTGGTGGACCCTAGCCATAAACAAATTGTATAACAAAAGAAGGAAGCTACTGCACGACAGAGCAAAATCCCATAAAGAGAAGGCATCTCTGATCAGCACTAGTAGAAAGCTACGTTCTCTCATAAAAACATCCAAGGCCAACTTTGAGAGAAAAATCGCTATGGACACTAAAGATAACCACAAGGCCTTCTTCTGCTATGTTAGAAACCTGGGCGGAAACCCTCAGATATGCTCAGAGTTAGTTCACAATGACAAAAAATACACTGAACCCACAGATATTGCTAACATTCTGGCAGACAGGTTCAGTGCAAATTTCTCCCCTCCCTCACCCCCAAAAGAAGAAATACTTATCCCAGCTGAATGTAACCTCCCTGTCATCTCAGATGTCCAGGTGAGAACCGCCCTCAGCAAAGCTAAAAACACAGCATCAATGGGACCTGACGGTATCCCGGGTTGCGTGCTACGTGAACTCCAAGAGGAGCTAAACCCGCACATAAAAATGCTATTTAACCTTAGCCTTACTACAGGATATGTACCTGAACACTGGCGTACAGCAACAGTGGTGCCACTCCACAAAGGAGGCACCTCTACAAACCCTGGTAACTACCGCCCCATAAGCTTAACTAGCCTGGTCTGCAAAGCTATGGAAAGAATCATTATGGAACTCATAAACAGAGACATTGGGGACCTACAGACACTTGATCCCACCCAGTTCGGCTTTGTAAAGGGCAGATCCTGCCTTTTGAACCTGGTTGACTTTTTTGAAACAGTCACTAGAGCCATTGACGAGGGCAAAGCAGTCCATACAGCCTACCTGGACTTGGCTAAAGCCTTCGACACAATACCCCACTCAGGCATCATAGACAAGTTCAACAGCTTAAATGTAAATCCATATGTCACAAGATGGGTTGCAAACTGGCTAAAGGATAGAACCCATAAAGTCAAAATCACTGGAGCCATGTCAGACTCAAAGCCAGTCAGAAGTGGTGTCCCACAGGGCTCTGTCCTGGGACCCCTCTTGTTCGGCATTTATTTCTCAGATGTGAAAGCAAACATGAGAGGGTTGTGGCTGACAAAGTTCGCAGATGACTGCAAACTAGGCACCATAGTCGATACACCAGCTGACACATACATCCTACAGAAAGGCCTCACTGAAATGGACAACTGGTGCCGGAGTCATGGCCTTAAACTAAATGCCAAAAAATGTATAGTCATCCCCTTTGGGAAAAACAAAGTACCCACAAATTATCACATAGACAGTAACCCACTGAGTACGGAAAAAGTAATCAGAGACCTGGGGACCCAAGTCGATAGTGACCTCTCATTTGACACCCATGTTGCCAAAATGGTTAGAAAGACTTTCTACCTTGCCCACCTTATCATGAAGGGATTCACATCCAGATCAAAGGAGGTCATTGTACCCCTATACTCCTCCCTTATCAGGTCCATGATTGAGTACAATGCCCCATTTGGTATGTACCTCACACGGCACTTGCAACAGCTGGAGAGACCCCAAAAGTACCTCACCAAGAGGATCAAGGGTCTCCAACATATGTCATATGCTGCCAGACTAAAGAAACTCCAGCTCTATTCAGTAGCATACCGCCTACTCAGAGGTGATCTGTGCCTGACGTACAAGGCCATGTCCAATCAGGAATTGATGGACATGCTCCACCTCAAAAAATCCAAATCCATCAGAACCACGAGAGCTAAAGATTTAAACCTCAGCACAAATATGAATAGGACATGCTGGAGGGACAGATTCATAACTCAGAGGCTTTCCATACTCTGGAACAGAATCCCAGTTCATGTTAGGCAGAGCCCCTCACTGACTCTCTTCAAGAGAAATCTTGACGAGTGGATGGGAGATCGTAGGTTTACCCCGGGGGTCATCTCTGTGTCACTACTAGACAGAGGCACAGTAAACTAATTCTATTATGTAAGGGGGTCTTCACTGTGTCACTACTAGACAGAGGCATAGTATTCTAAATCTATTCTGTACACTTTTGTACCATTACATGGGGTGGTGAAAGCCACATCACTATGGCTAGGCTTATAAATGCCCCAGGGCAGATAGCCTAGTACTAAACTATGAAACTATGAAACTAATTAAGCAGAAAAGGTTAGAGAGATGTGGGGGTTTGCTTTCCTGCTTTGAGAGTCTTTAAGACATAAAGGCTCCATAGTAAAGGGCAGACACATCTGGTCAGTGTACAAGTGCCAGTATCATTGAGCTGCTGAAGAAGGTGCAGTACAACAACATACCATGGGATCTGGTGATACTGGTACCAGTGTTGATAAATGAGGAGGCATCATCAGGAATACCAATGTCAGATTAAATGCCAAATAATATGGCACTGACACTGACTGGCATTGACTCTACTATGCAGGAGTGGAAAATGCAAACATCAAGAAACAGGGCATTGTAGGATGGCATCATAACGGAGAGACTAGTGCTGAGAAAAAAAAAAACTGCAGCACTGGCAATACCAACTGGAGAAGTGAGATAAGTTGAAAAAGAGATCCCAAATGACTCCCAGGCCGCCAAGACTAAGGGAGCAGAAGAAGGAGCCCAAGGCTTACTTGTCCTGAGCTCTGACAATGGTCTCTGGCAACCTGTCACAGAAGAAGAGACAGACCACTTTGTAGTGGTCTGGAAATTTCAGCTGGGCAGGAGGAGGACTCCCCTCAGCTTTTGAAGATTCTGCAACAACAGTAGGTTCTGAAAAGTCTTTACAATAATCCTAGTAAGAAGTTAAAAAAGGGAAACAGGAAAAGGGCAGACCTGGTAAAACAGGTGAATAGATTTGACTGCCTTCCTATTAACTTTAGGAAGGGCAGAGGAAGAAGCTCTCTGTTCTGAAGGCCTAGCCTTAGATCGCGTAGGAAAAGAAGACCATAAAGAGCAAAAAATCTCACCTGATTCTTCTTGAACTGGCAGAGATTTTTCAATAAGATGAATTTGCAGGAGATTCCTGTGATGTCTGATGTTTGCTCAATAAAACTCTTTACACAACTCACTCCTCTATTAAAGTCTCACCTAAACAATAAAGGTAGGCTGTGGCCCTGTCATCAGGTGGTATGGCATTACCACAGCCACACCGAAGCAGTGACTTGTGAAACATACAGAGTTCTAGAAAATGCTACAGACCCACAAAATTGCAACACAAAAGAATGCCACTGACAACAAAACTGTCAAAACTGATGAAGGTCTTGGAACAAACTAGATGGAAAGACAAAAAAAGGGAAATAAAAGGGTACACACAAGTGTGCTGTAATAATATACACATTATCCAAATATCAGACTGTGGGCATTTGTCTTTGCCATAAGAAATGTAGGCAAAGAAGATCTCAGGATACAGGCACTCATGATATATAATGAGAAGGGGAATGGTACAAAATAATCTGGGAAAAAGTTATTTGTCAAGCAATCTTAACGTCTGTTGCATTACTGCTACTGTTACAAAGGCTAGATCTTTTCTTATCACACATACTGAAGATATATATATATATATATATATATATATATATATATATATATATATATATATATATATATACACACACACACACACACACACACACACACACACACACAATTCCAACTAGTAACATCATAAAAATTAATAAGTTAATAAGTTCCACAAATGGTACAGAGCCAATTGTATAGTTTGACCATCAGGCTCATAGCATCTTCAGGAACCACATGGGGGAGATAGAGAGAAAAAGCCTGTCCTGCAGCAATGATCCTATTATTCAAACATTTATTGTCATGAGGCTTTACTGTGAGACATCTTATATAGTGCTTATTAATCAAGTTTCTCTCACTGAGTGTTCTACTCATCACATCAACTAAACAAACCTGAGTCCTGTTTCATCAAATGCTATCATGGCTAAGAGGTAACAGTTCGCTATATAGAGGTTAGAGTTCATAGACAGTGATTGAGCTATTCCCCTACCTCCACGATAACATAATCTCAGAGTTAGTATATATAAGTACAAGGAGGTGTGTTGGGGGTTTACAGTTGAATTTTCCCTTGCTAAAATGATTATTTTTTGTGATTTCCCTACTGAGCAGCTATTTGCTAATAAAGATTTGATACTGCATCTGGTAGTTGGTGAAGACGCTTAAGGCTGTGGGCTGTTAGCAAACTAGTTCCTGCAGTACAGGTTTGATTCTCTCAGCCGTCTTTTGCCTAGTGTGTGACTTTGAGCTAGTCACTTAGCGAGAAGTAATTTGGTGAAACTGGGAATTGGGTCTAGGCTCATTAATGGTCTTGTGCTGCATACCTAGGATCTACCTATGAACTTATTATGACTAACTGGCTTATTGACAAACTGGTACAGTTGACAAGTTCAGCTTGATGAGCATACTAGTCGAGTTGGTTGCTGTAATTATGGAGCAGATACTTACACAGCAGTACTATGTTCATTACAACACAACTGTACTATGATCACAGTCCAGACGTGCCTGAATGGTTCTTTTTTAAAATCAAGAATTGGCCTGGTGGCCTGAGACAGAACAGGCTATAATAGATCAAGCTCCTTCCCACTACAGTTATCAATTTCTCCACTTCCTCACACGCAATCATCTCCTGACTTGCTAACTGGTTTTACTCTGACCCAACCCTACAATGCAAGTACCAATAGCATGGCCCCTGGACTCTCCAATTTTAGCCCCTTTCAGTGCCACCCCCCCCCCCCCCCCACACACACACACACACACACAGGCACAATATTTATAAATACATCAATCCTTCCTAGGTGCCTGGATGATGGTCCCCCTTTCTTCAACTCTCATGCAGTGGAGTTAGGGCTTACAGCATCAAGAACAAATTGGCTCAATACATATGTGAGAGGTGAGAGTCATGCATGGGTGGAAAAGAACATGTAGGAAAAAATGCCCTCACAACCCAAACAGGAAACATCCATGTTATACTGTTGCCCTAGAAGATGACTCCAAAGAGGTCTTTTCAACAGAGCACATGGCTGGAGTCATCAACTACTGTCTATTCTGCAAGACTTGGGAATTCTAGCTGGTCTGCTGACACAGAGACATGGCATTTGTTTGTGTTGCTGGTGACCCAGCTTCAGGGATAAGCCAAGGACACCAGTAGCATTGGCCTGGCAGGGAGCCATCAGATAGCTCTCATCATAAAAGAAGGAATGTGTTTAAACGATACTTGAATGACCTTTGGTAGAGGCCAGGGAACTTGCAAGCTGCAACAATAACTTGAGAGGAAGAGGGAGTGATAGGGCACTTAGTGCATATAGCTATGTGTACCATCCATGCCTGATGTCAGTCACTCTCCGTAATTAGGGATTCTAATCATTCACCAAAGAGTGATGGCTTCCATTTATCCTCATTAAGCCCTTAGTCTCTGTCCTATGAATTATTAGCAATCAAGGTTCTGTCCACCAGGAAGCTAGAATGTTTGCATGGTAAAGGAATATCTCTGGGATCACTGGAAAGGAGCAACATCAATACTCAAGAAAGGAAGAGGTGCAGGGAAATTAAGACAGGACAAAAGCTGTGATTGGGTAGTTGAATAAAAAAAAACAGATTTGGAATTTTTTTTTTCAAAATATTTTTTATTCAATATATGTATAACAAGCAAATCAACAAAATGCAGGTGATTTATCATTCTATGTGTTTCTATAAAAGTTCGGAAATTATGATGGGAGCATTTAGTGAGTCCAAATCCTGAGACAACTGAAAGTACACTTATGTAAGAACTTCCAATAATTTTAAATTATAGGGTATGCTCACTGTTGAAGTACTGTTAACTTTAAGGACATCTATCGCAAGAGGCCCAGCATACAGCTCAACTTCCAGAGCTTTTCATCCTTTCGCCTCTTTGCCAAGTGGGCACCCTCCCATCTAGTAGTCACCATGCCTGTAGTAAAAGAGGGACATCCACCAGTGCCAGCTTGAATTTTTTTCTTGACTTGTAATCAACAGGTGTCTGGCAGAATCCACAGCACTAGCCACCCACCTGGCAACTCCATTTTCCATGTAGAGAAGGGCATAGGAAAAAAAAGAGTTCCACCTTAACCACAGGATGGTAATAGGCAGGAAACATAGGGATAGAAGGAGGGACATATTACTGCAAGAGTGAACTTAAACATCTACAAGTATGGAAATGCCTACACAACTACAGTATGATCAGTGTACTGTTCACTATTACAGTACTACTAACTTTTTAGAAGATTTCTAAAGCTAATAGTCCAGATAGTGACTAGCACTATGATGAAATTTGCAGGATATCTATAGCAAATCCTGCCCTGGTTATGGAGATAACATCAAAGCTGTAAATGCTTGGGGAAAGTGGGAACAGATTACCAAGTAGCTGCTTTGAGGATGGCCTAGATACTGAACCTTCTAAGAAAGGCAGCTGTGACTGCTGCTGTTATTGTGAAGCAGGGCCCTACATGCCCTGACAGTTTTGATATGGAAGGAATAACAACATGTGATATAGTGGGATACCCATTTGGAGAAAGTCTGTTCTGAGATGTGCCTGTCCTCCCTTCCCTTTTACAAAGGCTATGAAGGCCTGATATGTTTTCCTTAGTTCTTTGGTCTTATTTTATGTAAAACATCAGGGTATGCAAGATCCTTTCCATCTTTGCTCTGTAGGGTAGGGAAAATACTGGAATGATAATGGTCTGAATTAGACAGACCTCTTAGAAATGAAGGTGGGGGTGGTGTGCAAGGTTGCTTTGTCCTTGTAGAAAACGAGAATGGGTTGCTTGCTCACAAACACCTGTAATGCAAAATATTCTCCTGGCAGACCCCCTGAGTGCAGTGGACATAAGTTTCAAATTTCAAGATAATTTTGCAGGCTCTATTTTCACTCCACTCCTCTCTTCTAATGAAAAGCAATAGGGGATTGAGGCATTGTGGGGGATTAGGTATGTTGGCACCATCTGTTCAGTGAGTATCCCTACAGTTTATTCATGTGAACTCTTGTCAGGGGAACCATAAGGATTAAGAATACCAAGTAACCAAGATCCTGAGGCTGTAATATGACCCTGCTGTTATATGGAAGTGGAATACAGGGTCAGAAACAGCACCTTCTATGATGGAAGGAATGCCCTTTGTTTGGTGGTGTCTATATCTCTAAAAGGGGTCCCAGAAACTGAACTTGCTGTCATTTGTACAGATTCAGAGAGTCACAGAGTCTGGAAGCAAGCCAGGATGAACTGCAGAGTAGTCTACATCTCCTCTCGGGAAAGATTGAATCAGGTAGTCATCCAGACAGGGTGAATGTTAATGTCCTTGATTTAGCATGCAATTACAGGACAGGCAGGAATTTTGCAAATACCCTACAGCAGTAGATAAGTCAAAGGACAGGGAAGTAAATTTAAAATGATTACCCCAGGCACTGCCTTTGCTTTTCTTTTAGTTATGGTATGCACAGTCAGGCATCTTTAAGATCTACATTCCCAGAACCTGCCCCCTTCCCCTTATATCTAGGGAACAGGTCATCACTGCTCTCTCAAAGGCAAAAAATACATTCTCCATGGGACCCGATAACATCCCAGGCTGCATCCTACATGAACTCAGGCAGGAATAAGCAGCACCATTAGGCGCCATATTCAACCAAATCCTGAGTACTGGCTTTGTCAAAATTATAGACCCATCAGCCTAACTAACCTGATCTGCAAGGCCATGGAATTCATTATCATGGACCTCATTAACAAGGACATTGGCAACCTCCAAACACTCAATCCCACACAGTTTGGCTTCATCAAGGGAAGGTCAATTCTGTTAAATTTGGTCAACTTCTTGAAACAGTCACCAAAGCCATGGACGAGGTTAAGACAGTGCACACCACCTACCTTGACTTGCCAAAACCTCTGACATTATTCCCCACTCAGGCATAATAGATGAACTCTCACAACTAGGCATCTATCTGTATGTTACCAGATGGGTAGCTAACGGGCTCACTGATAGAACCCACCTAGTCAAAATAGGGGAAGCCACCTCAAGCAGTAGACACGTAATGAGCAGTGTACCCCAGGGTTCAGTCTTGGGGCCTCTGTTATTTGGGATATACTTTTCTGAGGTGTAGGCCAAAACCCATGGGCTATGGCTGACCAAGTTTGCAGATGACTGCAAGCTGGACACTGTCATCAATTCCCCTAGTGATGTGGACATCCTCCACGAGGGTCTCACCCAAACAAATGACTGGAGCCAGAAACATGGCCTCAAGCTGAATACCAAAAACTGCATCATCATCTCCTCTGGGGAGAGTGATGTCCCAACAAATTATCACATCGACAACAACATCCTAAGCATGCAATCAGTCATGAGGGATTTGGGCACCCAGGTTGATAGCAATCTGACTTTTGATCACCATGTTGCTTCCGTTGTATGGAAAGCTTTCAACATGGCCCTCCTTATAAGTAAGGGTATCTCATCCAAGAACAAGCAGGTTATAACATCCCTGTATTCTTCCCTCATAAGGCCCATTATTCAGTACAATGCTCCATTTGTCATGTACCTCGCAAAGCACATGCAGCAGCTGGAAAGACCACAGAGGCTCCTCACCAGGAGAATCCAGGGCCTCAAAAATCTGCCATACATAGATAGGCTAAAAGCCCTATCCCTCTACTCAGTTTCATACAGACTCCTCAGAGGTGACCCGTGTCTGGCATACAAGGCAATCTCAGACCCCACCTTGATGGATCTGCTGCATATCTGCAAGTCAAGCTCCACTCGAGTAACCCACACAGGCAGCCTCAGCCTGTTCTGCGGCATCAATAAGAATTGTTGGCGGGACAGATTTGTGTCCCAGAGACTCCCCCCATCTGTGGAATAGACTCCCTCTCCACATCAAGCAGAGTACCTCTTTACCCCTTCTTAAGCGCAACCCGGATAATTGAGTGGGATATGGAAAATATATCCCTGGGATTCCACCCATGTCCCTGCTGGACATAGGGTAAACTCTTGGCTAGGCTTATAAGGGCCTCAGGGTCAATAGTCTAGTAAGTTCCTATGATCCTACAGGGTGACCATAAATACCTGAGGAGAGAGGAGATAAAATGGGGCCTACAAGATTAGAATTCTGAACTTTGGAATTTGTAGAAATTTGCTTAGAACCAAAGTGGGCCTCCAAGCGCTGTTTTCTCTTGGTACTGGAGACAGTCTTGAACAGAAACCTGCTCCCTTGTCTTTGATTAGTACTCTCTCTGTGGCCTCTTACCTTAGGAGTTCCAGCAGTACAGGCTTGATTACATGACTTTACTCTCTGGGTACTTGGCAGATCCCTAATTTTTTTGAACTCATTTCAGCTGGGTGACACTTCCAGGTGTTTCTGCAGTTACATCCAACTGATGTCTCTTGGCGTCAAATATCTCTTGTTCTTATTTGCATTAATATTTCCAAAATTATTTATCAGCTTGCCAGTTTTCCAAATTGGTCTCTCTTTTCATTAGGCAACTATTGTGGGGTAACTTCTACTTGTGTGGCAGGAGTGTGAAATGACTGTTTCACTGATTACATAGTGTTCCTCCCCCTCCCTAAATTTTTAGAAGCCTGTTCAGCTGTATGTCCAAACAACAGCTTTTTTATCTGATGAATCATTATTGGACTGTGTTTTCACATGGCCTGGCAAGGGCTGTGTCCTCTGTCAAGCATTTCTCTGTATGGTGGGACTCCATTGCTGCCACACTGTATTATGCATCCACTGCATAATAACCACATTTGGCAGAGTGCTTCGCAATACGAGAAATGAGGTTACAAAGATTGACTACATTATCTCTCATGGCTTTATTTCATCCAGCACTTTATCCCTTCTACTCTATTCATAATTTCACACAGGATAGTCCCATGGAAAATATAGTTGTGTAAGGTGAACTTATCATATCTGTAAATGTTCTAATAAATCACTGTTGCAGTAGCCTAAACTACTTGGGTCATATCCTGCCAAGAATATGACCAAGTAGCCAGCTTTTGAAAGCTTATGAGCACCTACCATATACACCTGAAGCTCAAGAAGAGCTCTATATTAAAAGCAGTTGGAGCACCAAAAAGCTTCGAAGCTTTTTTGCCTCAGAAAGTGAGGCTAGAACAATGAAAATGTAAATACTAGGAAAAAAATGATAAAACATACAAACATATGTAAAAACATCACACCCTGGCAAAAACAGATAAGGCACTAGATGGAGGTGGAGAAACGCAACAGTGATCAATTAGAATATCTACTGTTAGGTTCCACTTACACAACTGTACTATGTTCAACACTGATTCTCTGTTGCAGTAGCCTAGGTTACTTGGGCAGACCACCACAGATAGAAAAAAAGGGAGGGGGAAGATATTGATGAATCCAGAAGCCCCAAGAAAATGGTCCAGAAAAAGCTAGTTCTGGAGCTGGAAAAAGAACCTAGTCTGTAAAAGTCTGAACAAAGGACAGGTTGCTGACTCAAAAAAACTTGAGTCCACCCCTTTCCAAAAAGGGCAAGGCCCTAACCCTGCCTTAAAGTGACTTGCTATTGTGAGAATACCAGAAGAAATATCAAGAGACAACCATTATGAATTGTCTACTTTGGCACTAGTTTTCATTTATTTTACCTAAACAGGAAACAATAACTAATCGGCCTTCCTGAGGGACTTTATTATATCCTAGTAGTTTATAGGTTCATAGGTAAGTACTAGGCTAACTGCCCTTGAGAGTCATTTTAAGCCAAGTCAATTTCCCTTTCAAAAGTGATAATCAAACCCTGTACCTTGTGTCAGTGAGGTAAACATCTTTTAACCATTATACCAACCTCCAAATGAGCTGCCTGTGGGCATCCAGACTAAGTAGAATTATTTCTCCATTGTTATGAAATTCTGAAAAGAATGCATGGAGAAGAACAGATTAGAAAAACATAAACTCTGAAACCAGTGAAGCATAAAAGAAGGATATGTTCTCAAGAAACCCTGTGCCTGTGAAAAAAAGATTCACCATACGAGCTTATAAAGTACAGTTGTGTACACTTACATTAAATGTAGGTGTTCAAGTGTATTCACTGTTGTAGTCATCACCTGTGGGGTTATCCCTGCTGTGGTAGCCCTCGGCCGGCCCGAATACCAAAGTCAATGTTTTTCTGCGTCGGTTGCTGTCACCTGTAGTCTGACATCAGGTTGTCAGTGCTATAAAGCAAGGCAGCAGACATCAGTTTTTCTTGCCCTAACCCGTCAGAAGCATAAGGAAATATGGTAAAGTGGTCCTGGCGGCTAAAAGCCACCATGAGAAGCTTATGTCCCCCTAAGGAAAGTGAATATAAGGGGGAAGGAGGGAGGGAAACCAGGACTGCAACAGTGAATACACTCAAACATCTACATTTATGGAAAGTGTACACAACTGTACTATGTTCTTCGCGTTTCACTGGTGCAGTCATCACCTGTGGAAGGATTCACAAAGCTGAGGAGAGGGGTGGAAGGAAAGATTAGTTAGAGAACTAGGCATGGGTAAGCATGCCCTGCAGAACTGCAGAGGCAAACCCTATCCTAACTTTAGAGAAAAGAGGTAGGTGGTAATGTAAAGGTATGGACAGAGGTCCAGGTGGCAGCTTCCAAGATGTCCTGGTGGGAACTCCTCTGAAGAATGCTGTGGAAGTGGAGGCTGCCCTAGTGGAATGGGTACGAACAGACTTAGGGGGTGGTTTCCAATGTAGTCTGTAGCAGAAATGGATACAGTGTGATATCCATTTGTAAATGGTTTGCTTGGAAAAGGGCTTTCCCTCTGCTGCTGGGGCAAAGCTGACACGAAGCTGGTCTGTTTTTCTGAAGGGCTTAGTACAGTCCAGGTAGTATCTGAGCTGTCTGTGCATGTCTAGTGAGTGCAGAATTCTTTCCCCTTTGTTTTGAGGGTTAGGAAAGAAGGTGGGTAGATGTATGGCCTGGTTGAGAGTCACATCAGATATCACCTTGGGCATAAAGGAGGGTTTAGTCCTCAATGAAACCCTGTCTGCATGGAAAATGATGAACGGCTCATCGGCCATGAGTGCCTGAAGTTCTGAAACCCTTCTGGCTGAGGTGATATCTAGTAGGAAAGCAGCCTTCCAGGAGAGGCATCTCAATTCTGTTGAAGCAGCAGGTTCGAATGGTGGTAAGGCTAATTTTTTTAAAGCACAATTCAGGTCCCAGACTAGGGTGGGTGGTCTTCTGTGAGAGCTGATATTAGAAGCCCCTCTGAGGAATTGTTTAATCAAAGGATGTGAGAAAAGGGGCTGGTCTGTATTGAAATGGCTGAGGCATGGATTTTAATAGAACAGAAGGAGAGGCCACTATTGAGAAACTCGGCTAGGTAGTCCAGGATAAAAGGGATGGTAGGTTGTGAGGTAATGCCCCCTCAGGACTGGCTCCAGGAGCAGAATCTTTTCCATTTCCCTGCGTAAAATTTTCTGGTGCTGAGTCTTCTGGCCTCTGTGATAATGTCTAAGACCTGTTTGCTTAACAGGGGTCTCTTGTTTCTTTTTACAGTATTAGCCATGCTGATAGTTTGAGTCTGCAAGTCTGGGTGCAGCATCCCCCCCACCTGGGTCAAGAGGTCTGAGATCAGGGGAAGCTGCCTGGGAGGCAGTAATGTCAAGCTGTGCAGTAAGGGGTACCAATGCTGTCTGGGCCAATCTGGAGCAATGAGGATGGCCTTTGGTCTCTCCTCCCTTATCTTGATCAGTACCTTGGGAATAAGAGGCAGAGGAGGGAATGTGTACACAAAGAGGGAGTTCCAGGGGAAGGTCAAGGTATCCACCTTCCATGCTAGGTGGTGATACTCCCTGGTACAGAATATTTTCAGCTGGTGGTTGAGGTGTGAAGCAAAGAGATCCACCACTGGAGTTCGCCACTCCTGAATGACTTGCAAAAAGATTTTTCTGTAGAGCTGCCATTTGTGGGGGTCCAGTAAGTTTCTGTTTAGGTGATCTGCCAGGGTGTTGTTGATGCCTGGTAGGTATGGGCAATTAGGTGTAATCCCATGGATTAGGCTGTCAGCCAGAGGTTCATGGCTAGCCTGCACAGAGGGCAAGATTGTGTCCCTCCCTCTTTGTTGATATACCACATTAATGTGGTGTGGTCTGTTTTGATAAGGAGAACCCCTGACCTGAGATGGGGTTTGAAGGATGTCAGAGCCTTTTGTACTGCCATCATTTCCTCCTGATTGATGTGTAAGGGAAGGTGCTAGGCATCCCAAAGACCTTGGGTACACCTGTCTGCTAGGTTAGCACCCCAAGCAAAGTCTGAAGCATCGGTGGTGATGGTCTGTCTGGTAGGGTGGATGATGAAGGGAAGACCCTTGTTCTTGGTACAGGCTCCTGCCCACCAAAGAAACTCAGCCCTTATACAGGGTATCAGAGGAAGAGAGGTCTCTAGGGACCGAGAGTGCTGACACCAAAGGTTCTTTAGATACCACTGAAGTTTCCTCATGTGAAGTCTGACCAGAGGAATTAGAAGGATGCAAGATGCCATATACCTCAAGGCTTGCAGGAACTTCCTCACAGTGAGGTGACTTCTGGAAGCCAGTTGGATAAAGTAGAGTGGCAGGAAGCTCTGCTTCACTGGGGATAGGAAGGCCATTTGGGATGCTGTGTCCAGCAGTGCTCCCAAGAATATGATCTTCCTGGAGGGTGTTTGCTTTGATTTCTTCTTGTTGATGGTATACCCAAGATAAGTTAGGAGGGTTTTGGAGGCCTTGGAGCAGCTTTTCTTTGTACTCTGCCTGAATGAGGCAGTCATCCAGATAAGCGTAAATCTGTGTATTTCTCTGTCTGCAAAATGCTATGGTCGGGGCTAAGCATTTGGTGAATACTTGGGGTGCAGTAGATAAGCCAAATGGTAGCACAGAGAACTGAAAGTTTTGTGAGCCTGCTATGAAGCGCAGGAATTTCCTGCAAAATTCTCTTATGGGGATGTGGAGGTAGGTATCTTTTGGGTCTAGGGTCACTAGCCAGGCATTTTTTGTCAGCACAGGCAGCAGCTGCTGCAAAATTAGCATTTTGAATTTGGGTACCACCAGGGAGGTGTTCATAATGGATAGATGCAGGATGGGGCACCAAGTGCCCTATTTTCTGGGAACAAGGAATAGTCTGGAATAAAAGCCTTTGCCTGTTTGATCTGAGGGGACAGGTTCTACTGCCCCCTAGGATATGAGAGTTTGGACCTCTTTCAATGCCTCTGCCCACTGATTTGGAGGTAAGTCTGGGTACCCTCTTGGAATTGGGAGTTTGTTGAAAGACAATTTGTATCCCTGAAAAATGATCTTTAAGATCCACTGGTCCTTTGTTACAGAAAGCCAATTTTCTTTGCAGAGGGAGAGCCTTTGTCCTAGCTTCTGGTGAGAGAAAGGGGGGCAGAGAGTCATTGAGAGTTTTTGCCATAGAAGGGTGGTTTAGAACTCCCTGTCTTTGGGGCAGAAGTGGTCCACTGTTTGGTTTTATGCTGCCCCTGGGATAGGGGCCTGGGTGGTCTGTCCCTGCGGGGCTTACCTTGGCCCAGTTTGCTAGGTGCAGGAAAGGACCAGTGCTTAGAGGGAAAGTTCCTGCTGAACTGGGAGGTTGAACCTGAAAGACATCTTTTACTGATTGCATAGATTTTGCTTTGTCTTCCATCTTTTTAAGCACCTCTTCTGCTTTTATTCCAAACAAGCAGTCCTTATCCAGGGGTGCATCAATTAATTTAGACTTGACATGATCAGGGAGAGGTTGTTCCTTCAACCATGCATGTCTCCTAATGACAGATCAGGACATTGCTGCCCTACTTGAGGCTTCTAGAGCATCACATCTACAGTGTAATGAGTGTTTGGCCACTTGAAAAGTAGAGTGCAGAAAATCTGCTAACTCTTTTGAATTGGCACAGTCAGGAAAGGTTGAAATCTTTTGTTTCAATAGTTCCAAAGGGTGTTATTTTAACATATGGAACTGACAGTTGAGTGCTCTGATGGCTAATGTTGCAGAGGTGTAACATTTTTTACCCCATCTGTTGAAAGCTCTGGAATCCTTGTCAGAAGGAATAGGATTCTTGGCAGAACTAGTCTTAGCACCTTTAGGTGCCTGTGTAATGACCTCTGGGTCTGCAACAGGATTTCTGTACAGGTATTGTGAGAATCCGATACTCTGTAATACCTGTCAGGTTTACTGGGAGTAGGTGGGTGGGTGTCAGGGGCTAAGCTGAATTCATGGAAAACATCATCCACCACTTCTAAAATAGGGGGTGGTGGCCAGGGGTCTGTGATGGGGCAGGTCCAGAAACACTCTCAGTCTTTTCTTAGACTGGGGGAAATCCTGAGTTTCCCATTAGAAATGTTCCCTGAGGGTGTGGAGGATTTCCCCAAAGGAAAGGTCTTCTGGTGGGGAGGCAGAAGGAATGTATTCCTCTGCATCTGAATCCTCATAAGCAGTCAGAGGTTGTTGTTCCTCTTCAAAATCTAAATAATCAAATTCCTCAGAATCCTGTTCTGTCATAATTTCAGAAGGGTGTCTTTTCCTTTTAGAAGTTGTGGCCGGACTACCCCTAATAAGGGATATGAGATCCTCCATCATTTTAAGCATTTGTGCTTGGGATGGTGGAGCAGGAGCAAGATGGTGGCTAGAGGTAGATTTTCTAGGAGTGACCTGACTTTTAGGCCTAAGAGTATCCATCAGTCTGAGAGAAACGGTAGTCGGATGAGAAGATGTTGGTTTTTGTCTAGATTCAGTAGTGCGAGAGGCCTCCTCAGAAGTCGGTGCCTGCGTTATGGCTCCGGACCCAACTGAGGCAGAGAGAGCCAAAGTCTCAGAAAACAAAGAAGATTTCTGTGGCATACCAGACTCAGAAAGGGTCTTGGTAGAGGCCTGCGTAGATATCGAATCATGCATCAGGGTCTGCAAAAGCGCCTCAGTGAATTCCAGAGAACTGACGACCTGCTTAGCGGTAGTCGTCGGAATGCTTAGCTTTGTGTGGTCTGTCTCTATCTTTATCTGTGTTTTTTTTCAGAATGTCCATGGATTGTTGGCTGATGGATGCCATTTTGGAATGCGAAGACGGAAGACAAATATACCTGTCTACAATAAGAGCTCTACAGCGAATGGTTCTTGTGTTAAAGAGGGCACAGAACCGGCAACAGGGGACGTCGTGGTCTGGGCCTAAACAAGCGACGCAGTGTGAATGGAAGTCTTGGTGTGGGATCTGCTTATCACAGGTGAGACAATGGTTAATTGTTAACTTTTTCAGAGATCAGTTAGTGCAAGAGAAAAGGATCCCCAACGGGGTACTTAGCTTCAGAAATTTTCAGCTGTAATTCAAACTCTGGCAGCGACCGACCGGCACACTTGTAAACTGCTTCTGCTACGGGCTCCACGGCAAGAAAGACTGATGTAATGGCATCGGCTGCCTTGCTTTATAGCACTGACAACCTGACATCAGACTACAGGCGACAGCAGCCGACGCAGAAAAACGTTGACTCTGGTATTCGGGCCGGCCGAGGGCTACCACAGCAGGGATAACCCCACAGGTGATTACTGCAACAGTGAAACACAAAGAACATCTAGGATTTGTTCACAAGAAACCTTGTGCTTGTGAAAAATGAGGTAGGGTTGACTCATTATAGGAGCTTGTAACTCAGGCACTTGTCTTGCAGAAGTCAGAGCAAAGAGAAACAATTTTCCAAATAAAAACCTCAAAATAGCCTGGTGAACTGGTTCAAAAGGAATAAGTGTCAGTCTTGTAGACACAATCAATACCCAAAGAAGAGCCACCTGTTTTTTAGGTGGACTGAGAAGTAAAATACCTTTCAAAAACTGCTTGATTTTAGAATTGGTAGAAAGGGGGTAAGGGTTGGGATTTGAGGGCAAATGAGCAAAAATGGAAGAAAGGTGAAGTCTGATAGAAGAGTAAGACAGGCCAGAAAACAACACACACACACACACACACACACACACACACACACACACACACACAATCTAGGCAACTGGGCCTTAAAACATTCAATATAATATCAGACATATTAGGGGCATGAGGTTAACTATCAGATAAACTAAAATCTGTGAGAAAAAAACATTCTCTAAAGCAGATAAAATGGAAGAACATGCTGATTGGGGAATATTTACCTGTAACAAAGTCATGGTGGTGCTGCAGTAGTGTTGTTGCCTCACAGTAAGACGTTGTGTCATTCGATTCTCAGCTAGAGCGTCTTCTGTGTGGAGACATGTGTGAATGGGCGTACCTTCGTTGAAGGTTGTGCGTCAGGGCTGGCAAACTCGGCACGTAAAAAATCTACTGCCAATCATTAGCGGACCGGAGTACCGCTGTGGCAACCCCTAACCCGGAAAAGCCGAAAGACACAAAGAAACAAAGTCAGAATATATTTGCTTATTAACAAGGGATTTTATTTTATAGGTTCATAGGTAGGTACTAGGCTATCTGCCCGAAGGCATTTATAAGCCTAGCTGGAATGTGTTGGCTTTCGCCGCCCCCTTAGATTAGTTCCCTGTGCCTCTGTCCAGCACAGCCATTAAAGTGATTCCTGGGGTAAACTTTCTGTTTCTCATCCACTCGTCAAGGTTTCACTTGAAGAGGGTTAGCGAGGAGCTCTGCCTAATGTAGACTGGAATCTTTTTCCAGAGCATGGGAAGTCTCTGGGACAGGAATCTATCCCTCCAGCACGTCCTATTTATTGTTGTGGTGAGGATTAGATCCCTGGAGCGTGTGGCTCGAGGGGATATGGTTTTCTTTAGGTGGAGCATGTCCATCAATTCTGGGTTGGACATGGCCTTATATGTCAGGCAGAGATCACGTCTGAGGAGGCGGTATGCAACTAAGTACAACTGGAGTTTCTTTAGTCAAGCTGCATAGGGCATCTGCTTGAGGCCAGTGATCCTCTTGATGAGGTACTTCTGTGGTCTTTCCAGTTGTTGCAGGTGTCTTGTAAGGTACATCCCAAATAGGGCACTGTACTCTATGATGGGTCTGATGAGTGATGCATAGAGAGGCCCAATGACCACTTTCGATCTGGATGCAAACCCTTTTGTGATTAGGTGGGCCACACAGAAGGAATTTCTAACCACTTTGGCAATGTGATTATCAAAGGAGAGGTTACTATCTACTTGGGTCCCCAGATCCTTTATTACATCTTCCATATTTAGGGGGCTACCACCTATGTGGTAGTTTGTGGGTACTTTGTTTTTTCCAAAGGGGATGACTGTGCACTTTTTGGCATTTAGCTTGAGGCCACGGTTTTGACACCAGGTATCTGTCTCAGTGAGACCCTTTTGGAGGATGTCCATGTCAGCCAGAGCGTCAATTATAGCCCCTAGTTTGCAGCCATCTGCGAACTTGGTCAGCCATAGTCCTATATGCTGAACAGGAGGGGTCCTAGGACTGAGCCCTGGAGAATGCCACTTGTAATCGGTTTAGAGTCAGACCTAGCTCCCGCAACTCTTACCATGTGGGTTCTGTCCGTGAGCCAGTTGGCAACCCATCTCATGACATAGGGGTTTATGTTCAGGCTGGTGAGCTTGTCTATAATACCTGAGTGGGGAATGGTGTCGAAGGCCTTTGCGAGGTCTGGGTAAACTGTGTAGACCACTTTTCCCTCATCTATAGCCTTGGTAACTGTCTCAAAGAAGTCCACCAGGTTTAGGAGGCATGATCTGCCCTTAACAAAGCCGAACTGGGTAGGGTCCAGTGTTTAGAGGTTTCCAATGTCTCTGTTAATAAGATCCATGATGATGCGCTCCATAGCTTTGCAGACCAAGCTAGTCAGGCTTATAGGGCGATAGTTCCCGGGATCCGTTGTGGCTCCACCTTTGTGGAGTGGAATAACCGTTGCTGTGTACCACTCTGTGGGCGTGTAGCCTGTGGAGAGGCTGAGTTTAAACAGTGTGTTTAGGTGAGGGGTTAGTTCATCTTTGAGCTCGTGTATGACGCAGCCTGGGACACCATCCGGTCCTGTTGATGCTGTGTTTTTGGCTTTGGAGTGGACTGTTTTAACCTGAGTGTCTTGTGATTTGAGGGGCACTACATTCTTCTGGTATAGTTATGGGACCTTTTAGGGGTGAGAGGGAGGTGAAGTTTACACTGAACCTGTCTGCCAGGATGTTGGCTATATCGGTCGGTTCAGTGTATTTTGTGCCATTCTGCACTAACTCAAAGCAGATCTGAGAATTGCCACTTAGATTCTTGACACAGCTAAAGAATGCCTTGTGGTTATCTTTGGAATCCATGGCAATTTTTCTTTAGAATCTAGTCTTGGATGATTTTATGAGGGAACGTAGTTTCTTGCTGATACTGATCAGGGTTGTCTTCCCTTCTTGGGATTTTACTCTTTTCTGTACTAGTTTCCTCCTCCTATTGTATAGCTTATTTATGGCAGGGGTCCACCAGACTGGTTTCCTTTTCTTGGAGGAGTGAGTCTTTTTTGTTTGGGATAGCACAATCCATGCATTCTTGTAGGTGCCCGTAGAGTGCATTAGTAAAGGATTTTGCAGCTTGGACAGCGTTACCCTTTAGCATGGGGGCTTTGAAACTTCCCACCTCGGTATTAAGTAACGTGAAGCTTGCTTTTGAAAAGTTTTTCACGGTGGTTTCTTTGACCGGGTGTGGTGGCAGAACGTGGATATCCAGAGTGATTAGTTTATGGTCAGATCTAACCAGCGAGGGGTTGACCTCCGGTGTGAAACACCGGTCGCCCATGTTGGTGATGACCAGGTCCAATATGTTGTCACCTCTGGTGGGGGTGTTGACCAGTTGACCCAGGGCATTTGAGTTTATAAATTCTAGGAAATGTTGGTCAAGGGAGTTTGTACTTGAGTAGTTCTCCCAGTTAATGTTTGGGTAATTGAAATCATCCAATATCAAGGTTTTTGGTAGCATCTTTACGTTTCTCAGTGTTTCCAGGAATGCGGAGTGGGGGTCCTGGGACATGGTGGGTGATCTGTAGCAAGCTATAATTTGAATAGCAGTTTTGCCCGTTGTTAGTTGCATGTGGATGATCTCTGAAGCATCGTGCTGTGCCACTAACCTGGAGGTGTGGGTATCCTTGATGAATATGGATACTCCACCACCTACTGTATTTCTGTCCAGGTTTTGAGGCAGAAATGTATGGCATGAGTTGTAGCTTGGTAGTGCTGGGGTGCTCTCTGGAGACTTAAACCAGATTTCTGTTACTGCACATATACCGATTTTCTCCATATTGAGGAGTGCCTCGAGTGCGTGCATTTTGAGGTTTAGACTTCTGGCATTGAGTAGCATTACCCTCAGTTTTTTGATACTTGTGCTATTTACGGTGGTGGGTTTGTCTTTTGAGCCTTGCCTAAAAAAGGCACTATAGGGTTGGCAAGAGCCTTGGCCAGTACTCGAAAGCCAAAGGGTGACAGGTGCAAGCCGTATCTAGCGAAGCAGCGTGGCTGACAGACACTGGATCCCCTTTGAATGACACCAGAACCTTAGCCAGTTGTTGAAATTGATAATTTTTTCTCTATACCATGGTATTATTCTTGGTGAGGGCAGGATGCTACTCAGGGTCAAGGTCATACCGGCCCGGGCTACGTGATCAGAGAGCTCCTCCATGTCTCTTTTCATGTAGTCCACGGAGGTACGGCTCAGGTCATTCACACCAACATGAACAATGACAGAGTCATATTTGTACTTGTTCTGGAGTGACCTGAGTGCTTGTGTTATGTGGTGGATCCTGGCACCCGACAGGCAGCTAATAGTAACCTTTTCCTTGTTCAGCCTAGTGAGTGGGATGTCAGTGTGCCTGACTATAGAATCACCTATTACTAGTGTGTTGGGTATGTTATTTTGCCTTAAGGGCTGTGATTGTGTGGCACACTGGTTTTGTGAAGTATGTGTTTCATGGTTTGTATTGGGGGGGGGGGGGTGGAGGTTGCTTGGATGTCTGCTTTGGAGGTCTCTGCTGCTTTTGCAGATTTTTATTTAGAGCATCCGAGTATGTTTTCATGTATTTATGTGTGTTTTTTGCCGGTGCTGGTTTCATAGGTCTATGTGAGTCTGGTGGTATGATGCAAGTAATTCCCTTCTCCTCTTGACTGCCTGGTCCAGTCTTGGGTTGAGAGAGCTTAGCCTCCAGTTTGATCCCACTGAAGAAAAAAAAAAGCGGTTTCATTTTAGATAAAGTTTCAGAATAAGAAGAAAGGTCTTCGGGGGGGCACTTTTCTCAGAATAAGAATCCACAGGTTGAGAAAAAATCCTGAACCACTACATTCACTCTGCAATTCCTGTTCTTCTGGGTGAATATTAAAGTGTCATACAGTGAGCAGACCCTTTTTCTTTTCTTTTCTTCACAGCAGAAGTAGCAGTAGAAAAGAGAAAGGACAGAAATTAACTCCCTAGCAAATCCCAGCAAATATTCCCAGTCAATGGAACTAAAACAGGAGAAGCCACATTTGTATTACTTTTTCTTTCTATTTCCTTGGAAATTCCCTGGAACAGAACCAACCCAAAGCAGACACACTCTCCCAGGACCCAGGTTCCTTATCCAAGCTATTAGATAAATAACTAGCCTTTCCTCCTGAGATCAACAAAAGTGATTCTCCCTTGCTCATGCACGGCATCACTATAACCAAACAGGACATGTCTATTCCCTAGTCTTTGGTGGTTGTAGATGCTATATCACAAGGACTGGGGGAAGATGAGTGGTCTGAGGAAAGAAGACTGGACACAGCACCATCATCCATCAGTGGCTGAGGCACAGCTGGAGCTGGCCTCACAAAAGATGAGTGGTCTGAGGAACCAATATTGGACACAAAAGAGTTTACTCATCAGAAGCTGAGGCCCAACTGGAGCCAGTCTGACACCTAAAGACTCCTTGACCACTTTCTATTTCTTGTGGAAAGCAGAAGGTATAACATGGTGGCTTGTAGCTGCTCTATATGTTTAGCCAAGACTGAAGCACTGAAGATGGGTAGCAGAGTCTGAAGAAGTCGGTAAAGTCTTAGACAAAAGACAGTTCAGGTAAGAAAAAATACAAAATGTCTCCACATGCACCAGGTCCTGCCCCTAATACATAACACCTATACAACCAGTAGAAAAAATGAAAAAAACAGAACTTTATTTATTTGTACACTGAACATTCTTCTGATGAAAAAAGAGGGTTTGAAAAAAAAAAGTTTCCAAGCAAGACATTAGGCATAAAAACACTTTTTACTCCTCAGAAATATCATTTTAGTGGAAAGTGTTCCCCAACAGGGAACGTATCTGCCCTGCCTTGAATAACCTCTATCTGGTAGACAGTTCCACAGGCTCACCAAAGGGGCTCTCCTTGGTAGCAAGAAAGTTCTGAGGTTTTTGTTGTTCTGTTGTTTTATAAGAACTCCCCTCAAGATCCTGAAAAGGCTGGCTGGTGGAAAGGGGAAGAACCAAACAGCTTAGGCTAGTGTAACAGTAAACTGACAGAAAATTTTAAAACTTTGAAAGTGATACACTATGTACCAGTAGCAGCTAAAGCAAACAAAGCTGCATTACCACTGTGCCAAATGTGTCTAACAGTTGCAGAACAAAAGGAATCATTGAACAAATTACCATGCTTCAGCAGGTCTATAAAATGTGTAGAAAGTGGTGAATTCCTAAAGAAAAAATATCTCCAGTGGTTCTGGTACATCCACTACATATCCAGGATCCCTGAATACATCCAAAAGTCGAGTTATAGGACAAACAATTACAAAAACAAAATCAGAGATGAAAGGAGAATAGCCAGCAATCTGTGTGTTTTTTGTTCCAAAATCACAGCAATTTGTTTAAAAAAAAAAAAACACTTATAACTGAATAAAACAGTATTTTCAGTGAAAAAAAATCTACTTGATTTTTATTTTTATGTCTTAAAACTTAAATATTTACTTTTGAAATTATGGACTGCTGTTAACTCTTACTGAATGGCAGAAGTTTAAGTGATTGCTGAGATTTTAGATCAAAGTACAAACTGGTGACTACTGTCATGCTGGGGCCAGCTATTACTCCTTGCATCTTTGAAGTAGTGGATTCCTAATACACTGAAGTCATGTTCCAAAGTACAGTGGACAGTCCTGCAGGCCATGCAAGGGGAGTCAAATCAGGTTAGCAGAAAGTGTGCAATATAATTAGTTAACAAAATGGCACATGCTGTCAAAGGGCTGGAGTATTAGAATACATCTGGAAATATGGGATTGTGTTCTCTGGAAGGCAGACTTAAAAGAGGAACATGATTTGGGCAAAAGGCACTTTATGCAGAGCTTGTGAAAATTGTGAAGTTGAAGAACAGCATAGAGAACTGGGTGACACAGTGATGCAGCAGTTAACGTTGTTGCATCATCACAGCAAGAGGTTCTCTGGTTTAATTTTCGGCTGGGGTGCCTTCTGTGTGGAGTCTGCATGTTCTCCCGGCATTCGCATGCGTTTTCTCTGAACACTCAGGTGTCTTCCCACATTCCAAAGACATGCATCTGGAGTGTTTCCCCCCAGGCCTCCGGTGAAAATAGGCTCTGTCCTAGCCAGACTTTCCCAGTCAACAAATGTTATATAAATAAAAAAACTTCTGATATGGCAGTAGCCTAAGTCAGTCAGATGTCATGTAGCTCCCATCCCCTCCAGTTAAACTAAAGATTATCTACTAACTGGCTGCCTAAACTCTGGAAATCTTTAAAAATGTTTATTAAGTACTGGCCCATGAATAAGGTCCTTAAGAAGATAGTGGAGAAATCATCCCAAGCATGCAAACCATCCCTCAAGTTTGACCAGGACATGAAGGAAAGGACCACAAGGCAAGAATTGGATGTAAAGGCAAACAGAAGTACAAACTTGCTTGCTAACATGGATATAATTTTAAAAGTGGTGGTGGGGAAGAGTGACTATATCCATAAAACTGATCAACAGCTTGGAGAAATGGAAATTGCGCTGTTGCATCATTAGGATGGTATAGCTGCAGTGAAAAAAATCTCAAGGTGTGCACACCAATAAACTGACTGAACTTGAAATCCTACAGAAGGCACTAAGAAAGAAGCTTATTAAACTGGAGAATAGATAGAGGAGGGGAACACTTTTTTTGTGGGGATCCCTGAGGATTTGGAGCACACCAATAAACTGAACTTGAAATCCTACAGACGACATTAAGAAAGAAGCTTATTAAACTGGAGACTAGATAGAGAAGGGAAAAACCTTTGTTTTGTGGAGATCCCTGAGGATTTGGAGTAAAATGACTGCAAAACTTTTATGATGAACCAGTTGAGAAGGTGGACTGGCCTGCCCCAAGAAACAGAACTGCTGCACCATGCACACAAGAGCTTACCAGCCAGAGAATTAGGCAACCAGATTTCCTAGACCAATTCTGGAAATAATATACAACTACTCACTAAAATAAATACTCTCACAGCTTTGGAAGAAAGGGAAATAGCTGCTAACAGGAGATAGAGTGCATACTGATAATGATTACTCTCTGGCTACCAGGCAAAGAATAAATACATTTATCCCAGTGATAAAGTCCCTCAAGTTGTTTAATATTTGGTTCCGGTTGCTGTACCCAGCTATTTTAAAAGTATACTTTCCCTCTGGATTTAAGACATTTATTGATCCGAGGTAGCCCAAGAGGAAATTGAGAGATTTGCAGACTTCCATGCCTCCTTTAATGGATTGGAGGAAGATATGTTAAATCAAAGACCACAGAGGAAAGCCCCATGAGAGACATGGCAACTGATGCCTTTCCCATAATTTTAGATGAAGATGGAGGAAGGAAGGAAAGCTATGGGGAAAAAAAAGAACAGAACAGAAGAGATGGTTGTGGAAACTTCTGTGAGGTCAGAATATAAACCTTGAGAATACACAAAACTAGAAGTGTACTCTCATTTTCATATTTTCTGTCTACTTAATTAATTTACTTTTCTCTGTGGGAGATAAGATACTGTTAGCTCAGAAATCTGACTGTCACAATGTTCATTTACTGTGGATTCGTAAAGACTGACAAGATTTTATGGAACCTATGTGGTAAGGGCATATTATAACTATGTCAGTAGATTGAAGTAGCTTTGAAAAGGGATGGTAAGCTGCCTTGGAATAATATTGAAACATTATTCAAATTATGAGACATCTTCTCTAACTGTATTATTAACCATTTTCCCTTGGAATGATTGTTAACTTTGAAGCACATTTTTTTTTATAAAGTTTCAGGTTGAGGAGGAAGGAGAAATTATACAAAAATGTATTCAACAGAGAAGCACCAAGGGGCACCTGTTCTCAGACCTCTGCAAATACTTTGGAGCTTGTCTTTGCTGTTACTCTCTTTAATTTATATTAAAAAATTTAATACAGACATTTACAGCCAACCTCTCCAATTAAAACACATGCCAGGATAGAGTACACTAAAAGTGGATAACTGAACTAGTATAGTTCCTGCTGCAATATTTAAAATGAATAAAGTTAAGCTGGTAGATTGACAGGAAGAAGGTGTTGACCTTCAACTAAAATGCCAAGCAGGATATCAGTTATCTTTCCTCTTGTCAATATACAACAGTTTTTGTTTTTATTTGTACATTGGGTGAGGGGGAGGGACATGATAAAACATGAGGAATGGAACTAGCAGTAGAATGCTTTTATGCTATAGTTGAGCCGTGGCTTGCAGACATCATAGGAAGTGTTGTTTATCACACTAAACAACTGGTGTATATAGTTGATGTTAGTATGTGCTTTAAGTTTTACAATTGTAAAAAAAAGTTTTTTTCTTTTTAATGTTATGGATACAGATTTGCAAATTAAGAGTGCTGGTCATGAATGTTCTGTCAGGCATGTTTATTTAACAATCAGGGATTGCCGAATATATAAAATGAGCTCATAGTGAAAATGACATTAACATGAAACAAATTTATAATGTGGAATGTCAATGGGTTTTTATTGATAGCAGGAAAATAAGAGTTACAAACCCACAAATGTTCTGTGAATGTAATACTCCTACAGGAAACGCATCTATTTAGAGAGGAACAAGAGGCAATTTTACAAAAGGAATTCAGGGATGGTTATGGAGTTGTGGCATTAAAAGGCAGAAAAGAGTTAAAGGGGCTACCTTTAACATGGATAAGGTGGAAATAGACCCCCAATGCAAGTTTGTGTTTATTTGAGAAGATTGGGATGACAGAAGATCGACAGTGGGGAATTTCTACTTGCCTCCAAAGACAAAGACTGATGAAGTTAAACAATTCCAGCTATGGGTAGAGGAACTTGTGCAAGGAATAGTGCTTTTTTGGGGGAGACTGGAACCTAGTCACAGACTATGCAGATGTCTTGGGGAGTCCAAGGAAACTCCATTTGATGAGAGCTAGTAAGATATCTAAAAAACTATATCAGACTGGATTAGTAAAAGATGCCAAACTCTTCCCAATGGACAAGAAAATGATGCATAAATCAATGAGGTATTGAACAAAAGCCCAGTTAAATTGATGGTACATCACAAATGAGCATTTAGAATGAATTAAAAATGATACAACACTCCCCATTTTACTCTGAGATCATGCTCAGGTTATTCTAAAGGTACAAAAATCAGAACCTGACTAAGCCAAAAGACATTGGAGACTAGATTTATATAGGCATAGAAGTACTGAAAAAAGAGACAGAAAATGAATAAAATGGGCTCCCTATAGAACTGTGTAAAAATGTAGCAGCACAAGATATAAATAAAGCGGCATACCTATCTAGGGAAATTAATGGAAATATCCTTATACCCAAGGATGGTACAGATTCATGCTCCCGGGGTTTTTATTGCCCTATCTCAGTTCTTCACCATGACTATAAAACCTTTATGAGCATTTTAGTGAATACACTAGCAAAAATATTACCCAGGATGATAGTACCAGTTTGGTTTTATTAAAGGACAGCAAACATTTTACAATATCTTGAAGTCACATTATTCACAAGACCAGATGATATTTTTGACTCATAATCAGAGAAAACACTTGACCGGGTGAACTGGGAATACTTATGGGAGCTATTGATGAGGATGGGGTTCAATGAGGAGTTTATACAGCTTTTACAAAAATTATACCATAGTAAAAGTAAATGCCAGATTAACAAAAATCATTCTCATGAAAAGGGATATAAGACAGGGTAGACACTCTCCCCCTTCTATTTGCACAATATTTAGAACTACTGGCACAGAAGGTGAAGCAATCAGCCATAAAAGACTGCCGATGGCAGGGGGAAAGAAAAGTCCTGTTAGCTGATGATGCTATACTGTTTCTAGCTGACCTGGAAAGAGACATTACTACAACATATAAAATATTGGAAGATTTTGAGAAAATCTCAGGTTATAAAATAAGTAACAGAAAAGACAAAAGCGGTAGGAGTGAATTTTACACCATCTTTAGAGCTCATACAGAAAGTAACTCTATCTCTGAGACTGCCACAAAATTAAATATTTAGGAATTTGTTTAGCAGGATCAGCAAAAGATTTGGTGAGGGAAAACTTGGGCTCATGTTAAGGACAAATTACATAATATGATTAAGGCATGGACCATAACTCCCCTAAATTTGGACCAAAGAATTAAGGCCATTAAGACATGCAATTCTTCAAATAATTTATGTTTCCCAGGCAATGACATATGCCCAGGGAGAGACTTAAGGGAAAGGATGAGGACTATTATATGCACTTTATTTACATGGAATGAGGGCCATCCTAGGGTACAATGACAAAAAAAAGAAGTTATGTCTTACCATAACGTTCCATCTGTATTGTTGATCCTCGTTCAGTCATTGCGCATGGGTATTGGTTCCGACCTCGGAACCGAGCCGGCCATTTTCCAAGCTTGCGTCAGCTTCAAACTCTTGAGCTAAACTCTTACCCACAATCCCCCTCTCCCTGTTAACTCAGATTGAGTTTGCAAGTCAAAAAAGGTACAGGCTACCTCTGGTCAAATAACCTAAGAAAACCGGATAGTGAGATCCACTAGAAACCACAGGAGGGGGAAGGAGGGAGGGTCGTAATGAGGATCAACAATACAGATGGAACGTTATGGTAAGACATAACTTCTTTATCTGATAGTGTTAATCCTCGTTCATTCCTTACGCATAGCTACTTCTATTCCTGGGAGGCTCTCATGGAAGGACATTCCTGAGCACCATAGAACCGAAAGATGCTCTTCCCCTGGAGGCCAAATCCAATTTGTAATGATTGATGAAAGTATGAGGCGTAGCCCAAGTTGCAGCTGCACAGATGTCATGTAAAGAAGCTCTGGCATGGAAGGCAGCAGAAGTTGCCACCGACCTTGTTGAATGAGCTTTCATGGTAGTAGACAACGAGATATTACATTGTGTATAAATGAAGGTCACACAATCCTTCAACCATCTAGCTAATGTAACCTTAGCAACAGCAGATACTAATCTAGGTCCAGAAAAAGCCAAAAATAACTGGTCAGATTTACGAAAGGACCTAGTCCTGTTTAAGTAAAAATGGATTTGCCTATGGATATCTAGGGTATGTAGGCAATACTCTCCTCTGTTTGAATGATTGGGAAAGAAAACTGTCAATTCAATGGTTTGATTAATGGACATTTCAGAGATCACTTTTGGCAGAAATGATGGCTTAGTTCTCAGAGACACTCTATCTCTATGAAAAATCAAGTATGGACTCTGGATACATAAAGCTTGAAGCTCAGAAATACATCTGGCAGAAGTAATGGCGACCAAAAACAAGGTTTTCCATGACAAATGCTTGAGGTCACAAGAAGAGGCTGGTTCGAAAGGTGGCATTGTCAGAGCTTGTAGAACTAATGATAAATCCCATGGTTGAATAGGTTCTCTAAAAGGTGTCTCCAGATGATTCACACCTTTTATGAAGGTCTTGCACAATTTGTGGGACATAGGAGAGGAATCCTGGACACTCTCATGAAAATTAGAAATTGCAGCCAAATGAACTCTAATGGTAGAGGCCGATAGACCAGATTGGAAAAGGTCAGCCAGATAGTCTAGTATTATCGTCACTGGTGCTGAGAAGGGATCGACTTGTTTATCTTTCAGCCAACAGGTAAATCTTTTCCACTTGCTCAGATAAGCAATTCTAGTGGAAGACTTATGAGATGCAATGAGAATGTCACGTACTGGTAAAGAAAGATCATTCTACCTGGCAATCAAGGGAATTGGAGTAGCCACGCTGTGAGCTTCAGGCTGTTCAAGTTGGGATGAATCAGGTTCTGTGGATGTGAGATCAACTCCGGGGTTGGATGGAGAATCCATGGTCGATCTAGTAGGTGAGGCCAAAGGAAGGGGAACCAAATCTATCGAGGCCAATACGGTGCTATGAGGATCACCTTGCTCTTCAACTGACGGGCTTTCTTCAGAAACTGGGGAATGAGGGGAAAGGGTGGGAATGCGTAAAGAAGACCCGAGGGCCAGTCGTGGACTACAACGTCCCTGGGTGACTCTCCCGGAGGGGGAATCAGGGCGAAGTAGTCGCTGCATTTGTAGTTGGTCAGGGATGCAAAGAGGTCGCAGCAAGGATGGCCCCAGCGGTGGAAGATCTCCGCCGCTATCAAGGGATTCAGGGACCATTCGTGAGGTTGAATAATGCACCTGTTGTGTCTGTCTGCTATCATGTTGGAACTCCCAGGAATGTGCGTTGTTAGAAGAAAACGGTTGATAGCCCACCCATTGCCATATCCTTATGGCCTCTCGACAAAGAGGGTAAGATTTGGTTCCACCTTGCTTGTTGATGTACCAAACCACCGCCATGTTGTCTGATTGAATTGCAATTGTCCCAGACGGCAGCAGGGGATGGAATGCTTGCAATGCCAGAAGCACCGCCCTCAGCTCTAGAGCATTTATATGCAGATGGGCCTCCAGTTCGGACCATGTGCCTTGGACTGTCTGTCCCTGACATAGTTCCCCCCCACCCCATCAGACAGTCGTCCGTGGTCACTGTGGCCTTGGGTTGCTGGGGGGAGAAGGGGTGAGACCATTGTGACAGATTGTGTGTCATCCACCAATTTAAATCCTGTTTGCACCTGTGGGTTACTCGAATCATGGCTGAAAGAGGATGCTGAAAGGGATACCATTGGGTGAGCAGTAGCAATTGTAGAAGCCTCATGTGAACGAGGCTGCCATGGAATCCAACAGCTGTAGAACCGAGTGAACCGTGGATTTCTCCATTGAAAGGATTGGAATCAGTTGTTGCTTTATCCTTAAAATTCTGTGCTCTGGAATGGCAGCTCTGCAGTTCTTTGTGTTCAAGATAACGCCTATGAATTCTGTCAACTGAGATGGGGTGAGATTGGATTTTTGCCAGTTTATGGTTATGCCTAGCCTTTGTGCAGAGAAGAGAGAGTATGCCAGGGCTTTTTCTAGTAGATATCTGGTGGTGGTGGAAATGAGCCAGTCGACTAGGTATGGAAACACCTGGAATCCTTGAAGTCACAAGTGAGCTGTGACAACTGCCATGCACTTTGTGAACACTCTGGGGGCTGTAGAGTCCGAAGGGCAGTACTCTGAAATGGTAGTGACTGGCTCCCGCACGGAAGCACAGAAATCTTCTTGATGGCCTGTCCACTTTTATGTGGCAGCACGCATCTTGAAGATCTATCAAGCACATCCAACTGTCTTTTTCCAAAAGTGGGAGGATAGACGGTATTGTGACCATCCGGAATTTTTGTGCTCTCACAAACTTGTTCAATACACTGACATCCAAAATTGGTCTTCAATCCCCGGTTTTCTTTGGCACCAAAAATAGTCTTGAGTAGAATCCGGATCCTATCTGGTCTGCAGGGACTATTTGGATGACTCTCTTTCTTAGCAGCTTTTCTATCTCTAGTGCTGCTTCTTCCCTTTGACTGGGTGGAACGTCGGGAAGGTTTTTTGAAGGGACAGGACAAAGATCGAAGGGGATATGATAGCCTCTGGTTATAATCCTTTGTACCCAGGAATCGGTGGTGATGGTTAGCCAGGCAGAAGGGTACAAGGAGAAACGTCCCCCAACCACCTCCAGAGGAAAGGAGTTGGGCCGCTCTTCAGGAGCGCTGGTAGGATTGGCCAGGGAAAGAATCCCTGGAACCCTGGTTACACTGACCCCCTCTGCCCTGAAAGGAGCGTCTTCCCTGTAAGTTTCCCCCTCTGCCTCTAGGGGAGAACTCAGCCTGTGTGTCATGGAAAGGACCCTGAGATTTCTTGACCCATATCTTTCCACTCTTTTGGTTTCGGGAGAAAGCACATTGAGGGGACGAATAACGGACACCTACGGCAGAAAGGGTCTTACCGTCCTGTTCACATCTGGCCAGTGTGCTTTTAACTTTGGGTCCAAACAACGAGGACTCCTCAATGGGAGTGTTAAGAAAGGAAGCCTTAAAGGGTTCTGTGAAATTGCACAAGCGCGTCCAGGCGTGTCATCTCAAGACCGCAGCTGAACCCGCTACTCTAGCTGCTCCTTCTGATGCGTGAGATATCAGTCACATAAAGGAGTTAGACATTGACTCAATGGTGGCCAGCTGAGAGGCCACCTTGTCACACACCTCATCAGACACGGCACCAGCCAAAGTTTCAGAGAGCTCAGAAATCAGATCCCATTGAAGCCTGGTAAAGGGTGCCATATAATTCAGGGACCTGATAGTACAGGTTGCTGATGCAAAGGTGCACTTCCCTATCCTGTCCAGGGCTCAGGACTCTTTGTTAGGTGGATGGACAGTCTGGCTTTCTTCTTCTGCCAGATCCTTTTTTGTTGCGGCCACCACCACCAAATCATCCACAGGGAGACCTTTTGACCAAAGGGGATCCATAGCAGGAGGGGCAAAATCTTATCTGGCCTCCGGGGAATAGCTTCAGGAGCCTTCCAAGCACGCTGCACGATAAGCTGGATAAGTTCATCGGCAGGTGGAGCAACCCAAGAGGTAGGGGGCCTGGGGTGAAATGCCTGCAGGAACACAGATTCCTCAGAGGTTGGATTACAGGACTGCCAGTCACTTCTCTGTTTCATGATTTCAACAATATCACCAAAGGATACCTCAGAGGGTGACTGAGGGGATCCTTCCCCCTCATCAAAATCTGTGTCTTCAGTGAGGGACTCCTCTGTAGAGTCCATGTGCTTCCTCTTACACAAACATTTCTGGTGGACTTCCTCAGTGGGAGAAGCTGGGGAAGACAGTGGAAAAGGGGTTTCCTGTGGGAATATGTCCTGAGGCCCTTGCACCCGGTGTCCGCTCGGTGCGACTTGTGAAACCAGTGTACCAGAGGAGGGTGGAGGGATAGACAGTCCAGTATCGCCAGCAGCAGCGAAAGCCTTCTCCATCAGTTGGAAGGCTGGTCCACCTGAAGAGGACTGAATGTCTAGGACAGGGCTCACCCCTCCCCTAAGTGGCTCAGCCTGCTGACCCGGAGTCCCTGGATGGCTGTGGAGCAGCAAACTATGTGTGTCACAACTGACATCCTGGGTCGTAGCAAAGGTTTTCCTGCCACGAAGGCAACTGCGGTTCCTTAGTAAGATCCATAAAGGGAACCGCAGAAGGGGAAGTCTGTGCTATATCCATGGACTTCAAAGGCAATGAAGGAGGAGAGTAAGAAGGGGTCTTTGGAAACAGGTGATCACCTCCCAAGAAAGGATAGTTCCTGGGGGGAGGGATACCTCTGGCCAAGAGCACCTGAACCAGAAGATGCAACACTTTGTGTTCGGAAAGGCTTCTAGTGGACCTCACAGACACTGAGGGAGAAACAGGCCTGTCCACAGAAGAGGCAAACTCGGTGCCCATCTCACTAGTCCACACCGAGAATAACGGTGCCAAGAGAGACTGGACTATGGTTGTCTGCACCGAAGAAGTCATCAGTGCTGAGGTCATGGTCTGCACTGACACAGGGATCGGTGCTGAAGTGGTTGTCGGTACCGAAGCTGGAACTGACAAAACTGAAGTCAACAATAAAGGCGTCGGTTCCGAGTAAGATGTCAGAGCTGAAGGGGTCAAGGTCTGTGCCGACTGAATGGTCGGTGCCGATACAGTGGTAATAGTCTGAACTCAGGAGCCCCTCGGTGCCGATATAGTGAAGGCTGCAGCAGAAGATGGAGCTGAGATCACTAATGGAGCCGAAGGTCTAGGCACCAAAGCACTGGAGCTGACTGAGTGAGCTCCAGAGCTGAAACTTTAGCCTTTTTAGGTTTTGGTTGGCGGGAGTCCCCAGCCAGGGACTAAGCCAAAGATTTAGCCTTGGTAGGAACATCCAAGATTTTCTTATGGGCTCTAGGAGGGGTTGAGACCTCCGACCCAAAAAAGCCTCTGAAAAGGGAGATTTAAGAAGTCCCTTCAGCAAAAGCTTGTTTTTCCTTTCCAACAAAGTCCTACTTGAAAAGTTTTCACAGATAGTACAGGGCGGGTCAACAGATAAGTGGGACGCCCCCAAACATTAAACGCACAATGTGCATCAAAAGTAGGTAGTTTGTGTCCACAATTAGAACACCGTTTAAACCCCGGACTACCTTTCTTATCTGCCATGATAGCAAATTAGATAGCAGAAAAGGGTACCAGCAATGGTACAAAAGAATACCCGAAGGTATGAGAAAAAGGGAAAGATTACCAACGATGGTAAGGGGAGAATATCTTGCGGTAAAAAGGTAGAGAAAGAGAAGAAAAACCTGAAGAAAATATGGTCGTTAGATGCAATAGGGTAAGAGACAACGAAATAGAAACTTTTCTGACAGAAAAGTAATATAAATGACTATTAAACAACAAATAACTGTACTTAGCTCAAGAGAAGCAGCTTGACATGACCGAATGGCAACGCGACAAACGAAATCTGAGGTAACAGGGAGAGGGGGATTGTGGGTAAGAGTTTAGCTCGAGAGTTTGAAGCTGAAGCGAGCTTGGAAAATGGACGTCTCGGTTCTGGGGTCAGAACCGATACCCATACATAAGGAATGAACGAGGATTAACAATATCAGATCTGATTTTACCCTCAGAGGAAGGGAGATTGGTAGTCTCCGAGTTTCAAGAATACCACAAAGAACCACAATTAAGATTAACTTATGTTTTATACATTAATTATTATTGCACCAAATGGAAGTCAAGTCTTGTTTGAACAGAAAGAATATGGCCAACTAGATAAGGAGGGAGTAATCACTTGGAAAAATGCTCCTGGAAAGGCAGGATAGGCAATATGTGGGGGACTTAAGGAATACAGTAGAGATAAAGTTAAGAAGGTGTGTTTTAGGAAATATTTCCAGGAAGAGGGTGACAATAAAAGAGGATAGAGTTTCAGAAAAGTTCTTAATAGAAGGATACGAAATGTTGTAATACAGTGTAGTACATGAAATTTAGGTATAGCATGAGAGAGAGTAAGTGAACAGTATCAATGAAATCTGATTTAATAAAACTTTTGATAGAAGCAAGATCTGAAGAAGCTAGCAGACTGGGGCTGGTGAGCAAGATATTTAAAGCATTAACCCAGGATAGATGGAAGGAAAAATGTTCCCAGAGACACGGTTAAGTAGGGAAATAACATAGGAAATGTGGTGGATAGTTGTCTAATCATTCCATCCTTGTTGTAGAAGCCCTCCTGTTCTGTCACTCCCTAGATGATCAGAGCAGGCCATCTGGTCAAGGAAATTTAGAATCTTTGACTGGAAGTATTTGCCAAAATATTTTTACAATCCAGATAGGTTACTGAAGATGTTCTCCAATGCTAGCTTAAACTTCTGGCGATGTGAAGACAAAATAAAGGGAGAATGGGCCCAGATATTATGAGACTGTAGAAAATCTGAACACTATAAGAAGGAGTTGCAGAAGATGATGCAAATTATTTTACGACCTAACTGGGAGTTAATGACAGTAAGCTTCTACGTAAATTGGTATGAAGGGGTCAAAGTAGTAATTCATATGAAAGCAATAGCAGCACTAGTGTTAATGGTAGCAAAAAAGGGATACGTAGAAAGTCAAAGTCTGCACTAGAACCAACTACGGAAATGTTTCAGGTAATAACAGACTTGGAGAAGTTAGAAAGGGAAGGATTAAAGATTACTCCAAGCAAGTTACATCAGAAGAAATAGAAGTGTTGAGGAACAGCTAATAGGGAGTGGCAGAAGAGGTGGGCTTCTAAAACAGGGATGGAATGACTGGGCATTTTATTTTAAAATGGAGAGATGAAGGGGAAGAATGAGCACTTAGATTACATTAACAGTTATGGGCAAAGAATAATCCAATTTTTGCTAAAGTAAACTCTGTCTCTGGGTTGTGCCTCTTGTATAATCAAGATTATTAAACTAATGTTGCTTTGTCTATTTTGTTTTAAGAGGCAAACCGCCAGAATGATATGACAAATGCAGTATGTATGTAGATGCTGTCAGACTTTGTTGTGTTTTACTTAAACTTTCAACAAAGCAGCCGACTAGAAAAAAATATATAGGGAGGGGCAAGGGAACATAAAATAGCAGCTGGAAGGGATATTTTTCAAGTTATTCTTGAAAAATTCTACTTCACACAGATTAATCATACCCCAAAATGTACAGGTGCATGGGATGAAGCAAGACAATTATGAGACAAGGGTATAGAAGTACAACTTGTTTTGTGGGCTATCTGCACAACAAAGAAATAAAAAAAACATTAAACATCATGGAACTTTATCTACATACTTGCTTGTGTGTTCAAATATAACTGAAGGTAAATGAAGGTAATAACATGAAACCTAATGTATTTCCCATGTCATGATGATTTTGTTTGACCATTATTATAATGACTTGACAAAAAAATACAAGAGGTACAATTGACTGCTGCAGCTACACCTTTCCTAGCCCTCCATTTCTTTTTGCCTCTCCCCTGATATTTCAACCACATTTTTTCAAGAGATGCATCCAGTTGGGTAACATATTCCTTGGCACCAGCACCTTCTCCAAGTAAAACACCTTCTTGTATAGCTTGAGTCTGCTTTTTTCCATGAAGTACTCATGTCCTTCACCACGTACGTCTTTTTCAGTTGATACCTCCAGCTTACCCCAGCTGTCCACATTGTAGTCTCCTCCTCCATTCCATCAGTGTGAGTGCGTGTCTGTGTATGCCTACTGCCATCATAGTATCCCAAAGGCTAACCTATCTGGTCTTAGCTAGAACTGTAATTATCACGTGGTCTGCTCCATTAGTATGCTGTCTCTCATGAGGTAAAGTACCAGGAATTGAAGACCCTATTCCACACTAAGCCTCATCAGTGTTCTACAAAATATAAGAATGACTCTGCATCCATGGAATCTACACCTTGACAGTACATCCCAGTAACATGTTCACTTAGTGCTCTGCTTTCTTCATCCACTGCCAAGTGACATAACCAGGATGTAATAACTTCCCAGTTCTCTTCTTCTAGCATAACTATTACTATTACTCCCTTCAACTTGCATTTTTTTCTAGTGTTTCTTCCTCTTAAGTGCATTACTTCATTTTAAAACACCTCTGGCTCCCATTATTCCAGATGGCATCATGCCACATCTGTGATCTCTGCTTACAGACTCCACTCCATAAATCTTAGTCCCCAAGTATCCACTTGGATGAGGTGAACTACTGGTGATAATAGAAAGCACTGGACTGCAGTAGCATGTTTGTATACTGCTTAGAATGTTACTGCATTAGCGTAGTTTGACAGCTGCTTGCTGTTGCTGTTACATTCTAAACCTTATCACAAACAATACTTGATAAAATGTTATGTCAGACAAAATCCCAGCAAACAACTTAAAAAAATCAGTAGCAAATGCCAAGCGATCCTTCATTTGAAATGCTAAAATAACATTTCTATGGCTGTGAGATTTTGCAAAATAATCTTGATTTTGCCTCACATTTTGCCTTTTCCTTCATAAAATGTTTGATTTCTGGTAAACCACTGAAAATTACACTTAGTCAATGTCAGGCATTATTACTTCATAGTTTAGAAAATGTGGATTGATGCAAAATCTGTTCGATTAACTTTTAACATCCATGATTTTGCATCCTATTTTTGCCCTGTCCATAGTGAAAATTTTGTTTTTCTGGAAAATAATGACAGACATTACAATTTCGTACTTCTTAATGTTCATAATATGCATCCTGATGTTCTAGTAACTATTTAAGTGGCTTAAAAAAAGCTCCACAAGTGTGATATTGTTGGCAGTAACACAGGCATTTTTATTCTTGAACATGAATTATGCATGGTCCAGTGTTCTCCATTATCACTGTACAACTTAAGTTGGGGGGGGGGGTCCCCAGTGCTGTCCAGGAAGGAAAATAAAAATCAAGGATCACATGGTCATCTGGCTGTTAGACATGGGATGGAGAGATTTTCATGCTTTTGCCCAACATTTTCCTTTAAATGCCAGAAAATGCATTATGCAGGAACAAGGTTTAGCTGTGATTAAATTGTGATTGTCACTCTAAAATACAATTAGAAATGTAAGATTTTCTTTTTCTTCAAAGATTGAGATTGCCGTATCGCTGACAATCACTTTTCTTGGAGATGCAATGATTTTAGAAATAGTATATTTAAGAAGCAGGTGGTGGGGGGGGGGGGTCAAGTTTGACTGTCAGTTTGACACTTAGTGACAATACTTCTGAGTGTTGATCACTAATGTATCAAACTTTAGCTTACGCAGCCATGTCAAGAAGGTAACCACACTTATTCCAATGTGTATGCCAAATGCACACCTGTCATCACCTCCACCCAACAAACTGGGTGTGTACTCCACCTGAGCTAAGCCCCGTCTTTTCTTAGGGAGTGAGCTACTGCAGGATAATTTTTCTCATATTCCCCCTCATCCTCCTCCTAAAGCACAGTAGGTCAGCTGTTCCACCGTCATCAAGTGACCTTCCAGCACACAGGCTGCTACTCAGACCTGCTCCAATGGCATTAGCATGAGCTACATTACTTTTAACAGCTCTCTGTACAAAGTCACAGCTGCTGCCTGGCCACCTCAGCTGAGGTCCTGGGCAATGTCCTATTTGAAAACGGTGACCAAACTCAGAGCAGTGTGGGACTTCTATGGCATCATGCGCACCACCTGTCAATCTGTCAACAGTACCCTCTTCACCAGGATCCTCTCATCTGGGCCACTTAATTGTCAGTTTGCGTTGTTTTACTAAGACAGATAAAATATCACTAAGATGTCTTACTTAATGGAATGTTTTTACTGTGAAACATACTTTTAATAAGGAGGACTGTAATCATCTGAATTATCATATGAAGAATTTTTTAAATCAAAAATAATCTGAAGGCAACACGTCAAAAGTTAAGAATTTTAAGTGGCTACAGGGGAAGTAAAACCTACTCCAGCTGTTATTCTTAATAAGTAATATGACAGGTCGCTGTTCAACTTTATATCTAGAACAGGTTTATTTTCTTTCATTGTACAATTATACAAGGTGTAGTAAAAAGGTGGTAACATACCATTTCAAAAAAAAAAAAAAAAAAACACTGTTTCATAACTATAAATAATGCATGCAACTTCAAACCCAAGAGAGGTAGAAACACTGGTATTAAAAGACATGAGTACAAATATTATATAAATAAAAAAAATTCCAAATATTTTTAATTAACTGCTGGAATTTCATACAGATAAAATAAGATGGAATTTACAGTATTTTGAAAACAAGGTGGAAAGTAGCGTTTTTTTCTACACCAACAGAACAATGATAAAGGAAAGCAAAACATTTTACAGTCCACATATCTTAAACTGTGGTTCTGTTTTTTTTTTTTTTTTTTTTGTTTACCTCGTATAGCAGCTGAACATGCTGAGGAGAAATAACAAATGCCATATTCATAAATCTGGTTACATTATTCAGAAGTATCAAATTAATGAAACATATCACAGTCCCAGATCAACAGAGAACTTGCCTAGAGGAAAAAAAATCAAATTTCAGCATGCCTGGTATAAAAATGGTTCCAAAGCGTTCTAAACCACTGGAAATTTAAATTACGGGCAAGTTAATTTTTGGGCTAACTGTCCTTCTGAGGCTGATGTACTGAATCACCTCATATGCTGGTTGAATTGCACCTGAGGAAAACTGAAAGTCACATCATGAAGTCAGAAGTAAAAAGTGGCCTAAACAGCCAAGAAATGTCTCTCCTCCAGTTGGAGGACACAAGCTGACACACAGAGGAAGGAATCGATGAAAATGGAGCAGCAATCTAAAAATTCCTCCTATATGTCAGGGCAGAGACTGCCTGTGTAAAACATTCAGGTGGCACAGAAATACATGAAGGTATATATGGTAACCTGCAATGAAGATAAAAAAAAAAAAAAAACTGCATTCTACATGTACATCTCTGCTGGTGTTGCAGTGCAATATGTAAGTGGACAGTAATGGGAGTTTTTTTTTTTTTTGCGGGGGAGGGGCGGGGAGTGATTCAAAATATTAAAACAAGAACATCTATCTGATCATAAAAAACAAAATACACTTTCAATGTGATCGAGGCCTGGCAAGAATTCCTAGTGATAGATTTTATACATAAGAACAGTTCTCGTGTACTAAAAGAAACAACCGGACAGACCAAATATGTTGTAAACAAAGCTATCACAAATATTACATCATTCTTTTTTTCTTTTCTTTCAATCTATACCGCAAGTTTCTATCCATGTTTTTAACATTATATTCAAATACTGTCTAAGTAAATGTCAATAAGCATGAAGTGCTAAGTACTGAACTTTGCGAAATAACAGGCATTAAACTACAGGCCACACATGCACAAAATACACTGGGTACCCAAATATACAGTAAGAAACTATTAGTAATGCACAGTTTTTTTACAGACTGCTCCTACAGTAAATTTATCAAGTACTGGGACAAGTGTCAGATGAAAAAAACTTGCATAAAAATGTATTATTTTGCTACAAATGTACCTTAAAAGCCTTCAATAATTTTACTCATAATGCAAAGAAAATGTGCTTTTGATATGCAATGAAATTATTTTACCATCCTCAGTCACTTTTAAGTTAGTGCCTGTTGCTTCACTGTAACTGGCAAAGCTGACCTAGTCCAAAAAGTGTTCATTTAGTGCAAAAATGAAGTGGCTCACAAGGAGAATGCTTAACATCATAGCCACTTCAATATCCAGGCCTTTAAGTGACCATCTCAAGTGCTTCTTGATCCTCCATGTATTTTTTTGCAATAGTTTGTCTCCTGTAGGCTTCCATATTTTTCAAGATAAAGTGCTTGTTTTTGCTGGCCAGATCAGGCTCTGCATGTCCATTTTAGCTTTTTCAAAGATCCAAGTAAAACTTCCAACTTCACTGCTGAAGACCGTTACATGCTTTTTTTTTTTTTAGACAGTGCTAGTTGTTATTTTATCTTTGAAAATGCAGGTACAGTTCATTAATTCTCCTCGCTTCTTGAACACTGTTTAATATACCGTATGAAAATGCATCAAAGTCCCCATTTTTCAGTAATTTAACATATAAATAAATTTTAACACATTTTAGTGTCCCAGTGATAACAATTATTGACAAACATAAAGCTATCAGGAAGATTATGTTTCTGCCTCTATGAGGCAGACAAAACATATATAACTATATACATATCTATCAAAACAGATAGGTGCTTCTGGAAGTGCCATTTCTCTACTTCAAGAGTCAAACGCTGCTTCTTTGGTAATCACATTTAAAATAAAAATAAAAACTATAAGATCCTTCAGTTACTTTCTGAAACTTTAAAACTGTATGCGGGACTGACTCATTGAAAGTGTAGAAAGGGTATGCAACGTGCTGATTATGTGGTCCCCTGCTTGACCATCTTGGTCCTTGTTGGACACATTACGGATTGTACACGGTCACAGTGCCATACAGTGCTGCCAGTCTTCGCTTGACACTGCTTTTGTCTGAAAATTGTAAAGAACATGGATGTCACACAGGTACAAAACATGAAGACAGACTTTTAGTGAAAATAGCAATGAAATGCAATACACATGTGCTGCATTCTTGGAGTAGCCTGGCTACAGACTTTCACAAAACAAGACATTTTGGAGCTCTTCACATAAAAGATTTAAAGCTAGTGCAAAAGAGTTTCAATATTTTTGTTTGCATGCTTGCCTTGTTACTGAAATTATAATACTGCTTCTGAAAAATATTTTTGATATTCCTACCTGTTTTTCCATATAATTTATTCTGCTCCTTCTGGCATTATAAGTAGACACGAACATTACATGACACAAATGGCTAGCCCATTGCAGAGAATATCAGTGGCTACACTAATGACATAGGAAAGCTCCAGACACTGGACCCAACCCAATTTGGTTTCATCACGGGCAGGTCATGCCTACTCAACCTGGTGGACTTCTTTGAGAAGGTCACCAAAGCAACGGATGGGGGCTAAATGGTTCACACTGCCTACCTTGACTGGCAAAGGCATCTGACACAATACCCCACTCAGGCACTGTTTACAAACATAAGATATTAGGTACAAGCCCTTGTGTCACCCAGTGGACAGCCAGCTGGCTCACAGGGCCCAGGAAGTTAGAATTGGGGAGACCACCTCTACAAAGAGGCCAGTCAAACGCAAAGTCCCTCAGGGATCAGTCCTGGGACCACTCCTTTTTGGCATTTACTTCTCTGAAGTCAAGGCCAATGTCAATGTCCCCTGGATGACTAAATTTAGGAGCTGTCATTGAATCACCCACTGACACAAATGTTCTCCAAGAAGGGCTGACACAGACAAACAACTGGTACCAGAGCCATGGACTAAAACTAAATACCAAGAAATGCACAACAGTATTCTTCAGGAAGTCATCCATCCCTGGTAACTATCACATTGACAACAGACCCCTAAGAGTTGATGCAGTAGTCAGGGACTTGAGGGACACACACAAACAGTAATCTAGCCTTTCACCATCTTGTGTCTATAGTAGTGAGGAAATCAATCTATGTTGCGCAACGTATAAACAAAGGTATGGCATCTAGGCCCAAGGAAGTCATTGTTCCACTGTATTCAGTATTTATCAGACCTATCGAGTACAATTCCCCCAATGGTACATACCTATTTAGGCACAGCCAACAACTGAAACATCCACAAAGGTTCCTCACTAAAGTAACATCTCCTGTGCAGACCACCTCAAGGCCCTATCCCTATACTCTGTCTCCTATAGGGTGTTGAGGGGAGATCTATGCCTGGCTTACAAGGCATTGTCAGATCCCACTCTAATAGACCTCCTGCATATCTGCAAAACAAACAGCACATTAATTACTTGATCGAAATACATAAACCTTGCCTGTGATATAAATAGGATCTGCTGGACAGACAGGTATGTATCAAAGGTCTACCCCTTCTCTGGAACAGGTCCTCCTTCCACGTTAAGCAGAGTTCCTCCCTAACCCAATTCAAGTGTAACTTGGACAACTGGGTGGGGAGCAGGAAATTCTGTCTCTAATGGACACAGGCAGCCTGTAAATGGTTCAACTCCCAGGCCCTTCCTTGTAAAAGTTTCACCTCCCAAGCCCCTGCTTACACCTAACAAGTGTACCAGAACTTGTCAGAGATTTGGGATGCATGGCTAGGCTTAAAAAGGTCCTCATTGTTGTTAGCCTGGTAAACACCTATAAACCTACATGTAGCATTATCAATTTTCAATTTCCAGATGGAGAGATGGCTTAAAGATGTACCATCCACCAGGAGCAAGGTAATAAACCTGGTGTAAAGAGCTGGAGGAGTAAAGGGACATGGTGCAGTGGGGGTGAGAAGCGTAGCACGCATATGGGGGCACATTGGGTGGTGTGATCTCCATGGGGGAAATCAGAGAGACTGCTTGTGCTTTAAGAAAAAATGACATGGATATGTGGAAGGGAATGTCCCTGCAGAAATGAGGGGACATCATTAGCAGTTAGCCCACTTCACACACCTTTCTGGTGCTTCATCAAGTGGGTGCAGAAGTTAGGTCATAAAACAGAATATCTCAAACTGCCCTGATGGCTGCCTGAATGATTGCTATTCCCAGTTGACTCTCACCTTAGGAGAGGGCTAAAGACTGACTGGCACTGGGGGCAAAGGGAACAACAACAAAAAAAAACAAGGTATTTAACAGTACTACACATAGGACCCACACATTAAGATCAAGCATGACACAATGCATAAGATCACAGGAGGTTACTAGGTTAACTGCCCCAGGGCCCTTACAAACCTACCCAAGTTCAACCCGTGTTCCCAAGGGTGTCTGATTCAAGCAGACACTAAAATCAGCACCTACTGCCCCTGTCCAAGAGGGACACAGGTGGAACCCCTGGGGTTAATCTTCAGTTACACAGGCAATAGTCCATATTACACTAAAATAGGGCCAATAAGGGGCTTTGTTTAACATGAATAGGAAGCTTATTCCAGGGTACGGTGACCTCTGAGACATATCTGTCTCTTCAGCAAGTTCTGTTAATGCCACATACAAGGTTAAGGTCCTTTACCATTTGACTTGCGAATGTGCAGCATTTCCATTAAAGCTCTACATGCAAGGCACGGGTCACCTCTAAGCAGTCTGTATGACACATGAGTAAGGTTTTTCAGATTTTTTCAGCTTTCTGTCTGTCCGCACAAGACAAATCTTGAAGACCCTGAATTTTCTTTTTAAGGAACCTTTGTGGTCTCTCCAATTGCTGCAGGTGTTTGGAAAGGAACATACCAAAGGGAGCATTGTACTCTATTATTGGCCTGATGAGGGAAGAATACAGTGGGGTTATAACCTCTCTTTTTCTGGAGGCAATGCTCTTACTTATGAGACAAGCAATATAAAATGCACTTCTTACCACTGTGGAGACATGGTGATTGAAGTTAAGGTTGCTGTCAACCTGTGTGCACAGATCTCTCACCACTGACTGTGTGCTTAGGGTATTGCTATTGAAGTGGTAGTCTGCAGGAACATCACCCTTACCAAAGGGAATGATAATGCATTTTTTTGCATTAAGTTTAAGATCATGACTTTGGCACCAGTTATTAGTCTGTGTAAGACCTTTTTGCAGGATGTTGACATCACTAGGGGTTTCAATGATTGCTTCCAGTTTGCAGTCATCAGCAAACTTTGTCAGCCACAGTCCTTTACTTTTAGCCTGTACTTCAGAGAAGTAGATTCCGAACAGAAGGGGTCTTCAGAACTAATCCCTGTGGGACATCACTGGTTGCAGGTCTGCTGGAGGAGGTGGAGCCCCCTATTTTGACTGTAAGAGTTCTATCAGTGAGCCAGTTTGCAACCCACCCAACAATATATGGGTTGATACTCAGCTGGGTGAGTTTATCAATGATGCCTGAGTGGGGGATTGTGTCAAAGGCCTTGGCTATGTCTAGGTAGGCTGTATGCACAGATATGCAAGTTTAACAGGCATGATCTCCTCTTGACAAAGCCAAACTGGGTGGGGTTGAGCGTTTGGAAATTTCCTATATCTTTGTTAATAAGGTCCATGATGATTTGTTCCATAGCCTTGCAGATAAGGTTGGTCAGGCTAATGCATCTATAGTTCCAGGGGTCTGTTGATGCATCCCCTTTGTGCAAAGGGAGGACGGTAGCTGTTTTCCATTCCGCTAGGATGAAGCCAGTGCTTAGGCTGTGATTGAAAAGTGTGCCCAATGGTGATGCTAATTCCTGTTTTAACCCATGTAGAACACAGCCCGGGATGTTGTCTGGTCCCATACAGGCTGTGTTTTTGGCCTTGGAGAGGGCATTTAAGATCTGCTCTTTGAAGATACTAGGTGGGAGACAGGTGTTAGGGATGCTTTGGGGTATATGAGGTGGGGACAGGGGAGTGACGTTTTCACTGAACCTGTCAGCCCGTAGGTTTGCTATATCCACAAGTTCTGTATATGTACTACCACTAACTATGTGATCAGCGCAAATCTGGGCCTTGCCTTTGAGGTTACGGATGTAACTAATGAATGCCTTGTGGGTATCCTTAGTTAGGGAAGCTAATTTGGTTTCGTAGTTAGCTTTGGAGGACTTTACTAGGAGTCTTATTTGCTTGTTTAAGTTGAGGAAGGAGTGTTTCCAGTTTTGAGTCCGTTCCTTCCTACTCTTAGACACCAATTTCTTTCTCCTATTGTATAACCTATTGCTGGCAGCTGTCCACCAGACAGGTTTGCTTTTCCTTGAAGATCTTGTTTTGGTTCTATCAGGTACAGCAGAGTCAATACAATTGTACAGGTGTTCATATAAACCATTTATTTAACATTTGTTTACCAGGAAAGTCTGACTTGGAATGAAGCCAATTTTCATCAGAGGCCCACGGAGAAACACTCCAGATGCATGTCTTTGTAAAGCATTGATATATAATTTATCAAAGGTATCTGTTCCATCAGTGGGGGGAGGGGCTATGAAGCTATTTATGCTGTCAAGTAAGAGGCTGTAATTGGCCTTGGAGAAATTTTCTAGTCTAGTTGTTGCTAAGGGGGATCATGTGTTACAGTTACTTCTAGCGAGCCTGATTTGTGGTCGGATCTCACCAGGGATGGCCACACACTGGGGGGTGGTGCAGCAGTCCCTCATGTTGGTGAGCACCAGATCCAGGATGCTTGACCACACTGTGAATGTGTCAACCAGCTGGTACAGAGCAATGGAGTTAATGAAGTCCAGGAACCTTTGGGCAAGTATGTTAGAACACACATAATTTACCCAGTCAATGGATGGGTAATTAAAGTCACCTAAAACTATGGTGTTTGGTTGCATCTTCATTGACTCTAGTAGATCCAAGTAGGCTGACTGGATGTCTTTGTTTATGGAGGGGTTCCTATTGCTGGCAATGACCTGAAGAGGGGTCTTACTTAATGTCAATTGCACCTGAAGTAATTCAAGGGAATTGTGCTGTTTAACCAATCTAGAGGTGTATTTATCTTTAATGAATATTGATACACCACCTCCTTTAGTTTTCATGCCTTCAGTTTATGGTCTGAATGTGTGGAAAGAAATGTAACCTGGTACAGCTGGGGTGCTCTCCTCAGCCTTAAACCAGATCTCAGTGACTACACAAATGTCAACATCTTCCAAGGTGAGGACTGCTTCCAGTGAGTGCAGTTTCTAGTTTAGATTCCTAGGGTTTAGCACCATAACTTTCCGGTTGTTTTTAGAGAGTATTTTTATGTTGAGAATTTTGTTCTTGTGACATTGCCTTAAAAAGTCTCTATGGGGTGGCAACAGCCTTAGCCACTAACTGAAATCCAAGAGGTGACAGGTGAAGACCATCTCTGGCAAAGCACGAAGGTCTATTGACCATGTCATCCCAGGCTGACAAATACTGGATCCCCTTTGAATGGCACCAGAAACTAAGCCAATTGTTCAAGTTAATCATTTTTTGTTTGTAATGAGATATTATCCTACGCAAAGGTAAAATGTTGCTTAAGCCTAGGGACATACCTGCCTGACACACATAATCAGAGAGCTCAGTCATGTCTCTCTTCATACAGTCCAGTGAGGTATGTCTTAAGTCATTCACACTAACATGGACTGTGATGGAGTCATAACAGTGTCTGTTGTTAGAGACTTGAGTGCTTGTATGATGTGGCGGATCCTGACACCTGACATACAGCTGACCATGACTTTTTCCTTACCCAACCTGGTGAGAGGGACATTTGTGTGTCTCACAGCTGAGTCGTCTATGACTAAGACATTTGTTTTTGTGTTATGCCTTAGGGGCTTGAATGGTGAGACACTGGTGTGTGATATATTATGTGTACTATGTTCTGCAGAAGATGTATTATGTGACTCATGCTTGTGTTTGTGTTTGGGATGTCTCTGATATTTAGGTAAGCTTCTAGTAAGGACCTCCACATATGTAGGTTTATGTGTTGTTGGTTTGGTAGGTGCAGGAGGTGAGGTGTGCATGCTGACAACCTGCTTAGTATCAGATGAACTGATTAGTGAGGGAGAAAGCCTAGATTCCAGGTTCTTGATATAGCTGCATTTCTCACATAAGGAATTTGTGTGGACTAGAAGAAGTGGGTTGTCAGTGTACATGAAGCTATTGCTACATTGCCTCAGGATGCCCATGTTGACCAGGCTGGCTGGAGAAACTGTGAGAAATTGTCTGTCCATAAGGCTAAGTATTATTAGGTATGATGTGGTGTACTGCGGTGGTGGTGCTGCGGTAGCGTTGTCGCCTCATAGCAAGACGTTGTCCTGTTCGATTCTCAGCTAGAGCGTCTTCTGTGTGGAGGCATACGTGAATGGGGCATGCCTTCGTTGAAGGTTGTGCGTCAGGGCTGGTAGCCCGGTAAGTAAAAATCCACTACCAATCATTAGAGGACCAGAGTTCCGCTGTGGCGACCCCTAACTGGGAAAAGCCGAAAGACACAAACAAATTAGGTATGATGTGGTCAGAAAACAGAGAGGGGACAAGAAGGACCAAGTAAAGTAGAGGACAGGAGAAGTGGACATAAAACATGAAGGGCTGGTGGGTAGGATATGTGTTGGTACCTCAAGAGCTTCGCTGAATGTATCACCTGTCAGTGAGGGACAATCGTGAGAACTCACTGATGGAGCACCAGCAGTGTACCAAGGCTACAGAAAAAAGTGCAACAATTTCAGGAAAAAAAAAACAGTTCAAGTAAGCAGGCACAATAAGCCTTCAACCAGCAACTCCCAGCTCAGAAGTGCAGAGGCTACCCTCTCCTCCCACAAGAGTGTAGACCACAAACATTTTTAATGTAAAATAACTGGCCTGTAGCCCATGTGCTTAAACCAGAACTAATACATTTTTAGAATAACAAACACACCAAGCCTTCAACCAGCAATTCCCAACTTAGAAGGATGTAAGCTGCCTCTCCTGCCACAAGAGTGCAGATTACAAACCTTCTTAATGTAAAACAACTGGCCTGAAGCCCAAGTGCTTAAGCCAAAACTAAGAGGCTTACAATAACAGCTACACTTTAATCAGGCTACTAAGTAGTAATAAATGCAACTGAACACTTTCAAGAACAAGCAGCAAAAGCAAAATAAAATAATAAAGTAGGAAGAAACAAATATCGTAACATCACCCAAATAAAGTGCATTTTTTTTTCCATATTTATTTATTTTTTTGTTTTAAGTTAAGTGGGAAGGGAAGAAACAGAAGATTATTCGAGGTTAAGAAACTAAGGATGTGGGCCTTCCCAAACAATCTCTCTGTACTCAGTAGAATGAGCTGATGAGATGGGACTGGGAGGAGTGCCCAAAATCAGATATATAGTAGGGGTTGGCAACTCAAAAGCCAACAAGTTTAAGAATACAACTACAGCTGTGTGAGTGGGTGCATGACACATTTATTTTAAAGCAGTACTATGCTTCACAGTACTCAGTGATCTATATTTTAAACAAAAAAGTGCTAACCTTATCATGGGCTCCAAGGTTGCAAAGTGAGTAGCACTGCTGCCTCCCAGCAGGAGGTTCTCTGGTTTGGTTCCTAGCTGTTTTGCTTTCTGTGCAGAGTCTGCATGTCCTACATGTGTTCATGTGGGTCTGCTCCAGGTATTTCAGGTTTCCCCCACATTGCAAAAACATGTGGCAGATGGACTGGTGAATCTAAACTGCCTACATGTATACATGCAGTGTGTGCATGATACGGAAGAAAGGTGTGGAAATCTTCTTCCACTCCCTACTTGCCTAGTAAACTGTGGATGGTAGCAGATGTTCATACAGTCACTGCAGGCATCAAGTGGAACTCAGCTGCAGTGGATGGATGGATGGATGGAAACTTATCCTCGGTGTCTATATAAGCTACTTATTAAGATTTTCAAGAAACTGAACACAAAAAGCAAACTTTCACTTTTTTTACTTCTCAAAGTCTGTTGGTTTTCTAATACCATGATGGGAATGAACCCCATTCTTAAGTCAAAGTATGATTAAAGTTCATGAAATCAGTATTGTTTCAATCTTTAATGTTACCCAGAAGTGCTCTTTGCAGCACCCACAATGTGCCCAGTACTGACTCCTTCTGCAAATCATATGGAGTTACATGTATTGGCAACATAACCAAGTATGACTGTAAATTATTTTTTATAAATTCGCCTCACATCTAGTTAGACTGGACAACTCCACAGAGTCACGCCAGGTCCAGGTAATGGTGGGTAAAAGTCCTAGTCAGTTATAGATCCCCCTCCATGGGTCTTGACATCCATGAAGCCTACTTAATCAAACTGAAGACAATCCAAATTTTACCAAACACATTGGTTATGGGGGATTTCAATTATCCTACCGTCAACTGGGAAACCTACTCTAGCCCAGACTCACTAGCACAAAAGTTCCTTGAATTTGTGAATTCAAATGCCCTGGAGCAAACTGTCCATACCCCGACACGAGGAACAAACATTCTGGATCTGGTCCTCACCAACATGTCAAACAGATGCACTGCTACAACTGTTGGACCCTCATTAGGTAAAACTGACCACAAATCAGTCACCTTCAAACTGACACTAACACAAGAACTCAAAGGGTGAAATCAGACTAAAAAACTTCACCACGGCAAACTATATTCTACTAGGTGAAGGTATAAATGCATTCAAAGCCTCACCCCAAGATGAAAGTGGTAACTACGCTGAAGCTTACACTAAAGCCCTGTACACTCACTTGCATAAGTGTATAAACTCGGCTGTACCAGACAGAATCAAAGCAGACCCCCAAGTAAAATCAAGCTGCCATGATTGACTTCTAGCATCAACAAACTTTACAATAAATACAAAAAGCTGCTGTCCAAGAAAACAAAGACAAGGACCCAAGAATGGAAAAGCACCCTCCTCAGCCTTAACAGGCAAATGACAGCTTGCCAAATCCTCCAAGAGCACCTTTGAGAGAAACCTAGCAAATACTGCCAAGGATAACCATGAGGCCTTTTACAGCTATGTATGCAACCTAAGGGGTAGGACCCAAGCGTGTGCAGAACTGGTAGCCAATGGTATCACCACACACTGACCCCACAGCGATAGAAAACCTACTAACAGATAAGTTTGGCGAAAATTTCACTCCATTATCCCCTCCTAACTTACAACAAACCCTCTCTCAAACTTCACTGCCACCTTACATATCTAAAGAGCAGGTCCTTAAAGCCCTGTTCAAGGCAAAGAACACAGCCTCTATGGGACCAGATGACATCCCAGGCCATCTTCTAAACAGGCTAAACATGAACTAGCATCACCAGTAAGTACCCTTTTCAATCATAGCCTAACCACAGGCTTTGTTACTGCAGATTGGATAACAGTTACAGTTATTACCCTCCACAGAGGTGGCCTAGCAACAGACCTGGGGAATTACAGACCCATAAGCCTGACCAGCCTCATTAGTAAGGGCAAGAAACATATCATTATGGACCTCATAAATAAAGACACAGGTAACTTCCAAACCCTGTATCCTACTCAATTCGGCTTCATGAAGGGAAGATCCTGCCTGTTAAATCTGGTGGATTTTTTTGAAAGTGTGACCAAGGCCATCAATGAGGGCAGATCTGAACATATATCGGACTTGGCAAAGGCTTTCAACACAATCCCACACTTGGGCATTACCAATAAACTTAGCAAACTGAATGTAAACCCCTTCACTGTAAGATGGGTTGCCAACTGGCTCACAAACCAGACACACTCTATCAAAGTGGGTGACTCCACATCAACCAGCAGACCTGTTACCAGTGAGGTGCCACATGGTTCAGTGCTGGGCCCCCTACAGTTTAGTATATACTTCTCAGACGTTCAGGTCAAAACGAAAGGGTTGTGGCTGACCAAGCTTGCAGATGACTGCAAACTAGGTGCAATCACTATATCCCGAAATGATGTTAGTATACTCCAGGATGGTGTCACACAGATGAACGACTGCTGTATTAGTCATAGTCTCAAACTGAATGCAGAGAAATGCATCATCATTCCCTTCAGCACAAACAATATCCCTTCACACTATCAAATTAATAACAAAACCCTAAGTGCCATGAAGTGGTAAGGGACCTGGGATCACAGGTTGACTGCGACCTTAACTTCGACCACCACATGTCTACTGTTGTAAGGAAAGCTTTTCAAGTAGCTTGCTTGATTAGTAAAGGCATCACCTCAACAGCAAAAGAAGTTATAACCCGTACTATACTTGGCATTTATCCGGCCCATAATTGAGTACAACACCCCATTCGGTATGCACCATACTAAACATCCACAGCAATTAGAGAGACCTCAGAGATTTCTAACAAAGAAGAACAAGGGCCTCCAGCATGTGCCTTACACAGACCGACTAAACTCCCTGTCACTATGCTCCTTATCATATGGACTTCTTAGGGGAGACTTATGCCTGGCCTACACAGCAACCCAAGACCCAAAAACTAATGAACTTACTGCATATCCATAAATAAAATGGGTCTAGGGCTACCCGTTCCAGGGACTTACATAAGACATGCTGCAGGGACAGATTTATCTCCTAGTGACTGCCAAGTCTTTGGAACAAGCTACCAGTTCACGTGAAACAGAGCACCTCTATGACACTGTTCAAGAGGAACCTGGATGAGTGGATGGGGCAAAGTAAATTCTTACTGGGGCTAGCGTCCACAACTCTCCTGGACATGGGCAGTCATCACTAAATGCAATCTTGGGTATTGACTAGTACCTCTACAGTATTACATTGGGCTGAAATGGCTAGGCTTAAAATGACCTCTGGGTCGATAGCCTATTAATCTCTTATGATCCTATGATCCTACAAGACCCATTGCTCATACTACTATTGGAATTGTCTGGGTATCCTCCTTCTACATTGCCCTAATTTTTGCCTGCAAATCCTGATATTTTATGACTTTGTCCCTCTTTATACGTAAGACACTATAGTCATTGGGAGTAGCAATTTCAATGATATATGCTACTTTTGTCTTCTTTTCATGGACTACTACATCTGGTTTTTCTAGAAGCTACTTTTTGAACTGTTGATAAAGAATAGTTGTGTAACATCTTACCATAACCATAGATGTCCTCATCTTCCATGTTGCAGTATTCATAACCTTTGGGTTATCCTCTGCTTTGCTACCTGAATGTCCGGCCAGTTTACAAAAGCTTTAGTCACTGCTGGTACGAGGGACGTTTGACGTTGGCCATAGGGTGTGTGGGCCATAACAGTGACATCTGCATGTACCTATCCTCAGAACTGAATGCCCCAGTCGAACTCCAGTCCTAGGACAGCTGCACAAGTCCTGTGTCATCCAACAAGGCATATATATATATATATATATATATATATATATATATATATATATATATATATATATATATAATAGTGGGTAGGGGAGTGATTGAATACTGCAACATGGAAGAAAAGGACAACTATGGTTATGGTAAGATTTTACACAACTATTCTATGTCCTTCTATTCCCATGTTGCAGTATTCATAACCTTTGCGTGAGTGCCAAAGCTCAAATGGAAGAACAGGAGGGTGGTATGGAACTATGTTCCAAGAACCCATACAGGACTGCCCTAGCAAACCCTGCTCTAGATCTGGAAATATGGTGAAGTTTATAGTACTTGGTGACAGTATGGAGAGATGTCCAGGTAAATGCCTCTAGAATGGAAGCAGTGTCTAGCCCTTTGAAGAAGACTCCAGATGAGTCCATGGCTCTAGTGGAGTGGGCTTTAATTTTTGAGGTTAGACATTTGCCATGGTAGGTGTAACAAAAGGAGATGGCCCTGGAAATCCAGGCAGAAATAGACTGTTTTGCCACTGCTTTTCCCAGAGCTCTGGGGTAAAAGGAGACAGCCAATTGCTCTGAGCTCCTAAGAAACTTGGTCTTGTCAAGGTAGAATCTTAGTTGTCTGTGAATATCATGGGAGTGCAGGACTCTCTCACTGTCATTCTGGGGATCTGAATACATTGGTTCAGGGACAGCTCATTGACCACCTTAGGCGCGAAGGACGGGTTGGTCCTTAAGGTCACTCTATCCTTGTGGAAGATTAGAAAAGGTGGAGTGGCCATGAGGGCCTGGAGCTCTGACACTCTCCTGGCTGATGTCAGGGCAACCAAAAGCACAGTCTTCAAAGTGCAATATTTCAGAAAGGTTTCTGATGCTGGTTCAAACGGAGCAACAGTGAGCTTCTCTAAAATGTAGTTCAGGCCCCATGGGGATGGCACTGGCCTTCTGGGGGGGCCTGAGGTGCAGTACTCCCTTAAGGAATAACATCACTGGAAGTTGGGAGGCAAGAGGAAGGTCAAGAGGAGACAAGCTGAAATAGCAGCTAGGTGGGCCTTATCAGAAGAATATGCCAGCCCTGCTTGCAACAATTCACACAGGTAGGACAGCACTAAAGGGACCTCTCCTTGAAATGGGTTTAGCTGACTTTGAAGACACCAGATGAAGAATTTTTTCCATTTGGACAAATAAGATCTCGTAGTATTGGGTTTCCTGGCCTCCTGCAGGACATCAAGCACGTCCTCAATGTAAAGGTGTCTGAATGGGATCAAAGCTCTATCACCCACAGGGTTAGGTTCAGAGAGTTCAAGTGGGGATTAATTAGGAATCCCTTGTCCTATGTGAGAAGTTCCACTCTGTGAAGTAACCTGTGATGACTGCACCTGGCTATATGCAGAAGGAGGGGGGAACCACTGCTGTCTTGGCCAAAAGGGAGTCACCAACAAGACATTTGGTTTGTCCTGCTGGATTTTCAACAGGACTTTTGTAAGAGTGGGAAGGGAGGGAATGCATTGAGAAAAATTCCCTTCCATGAGATAGAAAAGGTGTCTGTTGCCCTCACTAGGGGGCTGGGTGCCCTGGTACAAAAGAATGGAAGTTGTCTCTTCAGAGGAGAGGTAAACAAATCAATTTGTGGAGTACCCCACTTGTGGACTACGACCAGGAACACATCCCTGCGTAGCATCCATTTGTGGGATTGTGACATGAGCCTGCTCAAGGTGAGTGTTCTGAGCTGAGGGAATATAGACTGCCTGCAGGGTGACTCCATGTTAGGCCACCAATTCCCAGGCTTGAAGTGCAAGTCTGCATAGCAAGTAAGATTTTGTTCCCCCGTTTGGTCACATACCGCAGAACTGTAGTGCTGTCTGTGAACAACTTCAGAGGGCCTTGCTTCAGAATGTGTTGGAAGGCCCTCAGATCAAGGATGATGGCCCTCATTTCTCTGATGTTGATGTGCTCCCTTTTGAAGGGGCCTGTCCATGTGCCTTGCACCTTCAAGCTGCCCACAGCAGCTTCCCAGTCCAGGTCTGAGGCATCTGTGTACATCTCCTGGTCTGGGGTGATGGGTTGTAATGGAAGTCCTGGGTTGAGACAGACTTGATCCAACCACCAAAGGATCTCCTTCCTTAGGCATAGCAGAAAGGGAAAGTTGTTGTTCAGGGGGTGGGAGTGTTGAGTCCATGTGGACCTCAGGTACCATTGAAGTTTTAGCAAAAAAACACGTTTTTCTCATGCGGAGTCTTGCCAGTGGCAACATTGGTATAGTGGAGTCCATATGTCCTAGGAGTCTGAGATATTGTCTCGCTGTCATAGCAGTGGCATGGAGGACAGACAGCAGGTATTGTTTCAGACTTTCCACCTTTTGGGGTGGGAAGAATGCCCTCATAACATCTCTCCTTGAAATCCTGGTCCTAGGAGAGGTTTAGTTTGGACTTGGGGAAATTGATGTTGAACCCCAGGGACTGCAGGACAGAGATGACTTTTTGGAGATGGATGTGTAGAGAAGTGGAGCAACCTGCCTACATCAGGAGGTTGTCCAGGTATGGAAAAATCTGAATCCCTTGGATCCTGCAGTAGGCTACCACTGCAGCCATACACCTGGTGAATACCCTGAATACCCCTGGAGCAGAAGATAGTCTGAAGGGAAAGGCAGAGAACTGAAAATGCAAGGAACCCACAGAGAATCGTAAATACTTCCTGTAGTTGGACCTTATTGGGATAGGTAGATATGCATCTTTGATGTCCAAAGTGGCCAGAAATGCCTGAGGCATTAGCAGGAGGAAAAGTGTGTGGAGAGTAGGCATGCAAAAAGTGGGTACTTGTAGAAAAAGGTTGAGGTGGAAGAGATCCAGGATGGGTCTCCATGGGCCATCTTTCCTTGGGACTAGGAAAAGTTTGGAATAAAAGCCCTTTCCGTTTTCCGAGAGACAGACAGGTCGGATAGTCCCTTGAGAGAGGAGGCTGTCTAAGACTGTCTGGAAAAGGGGAAGCTGGTCATTTGGTGGCTGTGGGGATGCCTCTTAAGGAGGGAGGAATGACCCAAATCATGAAGTAACCCTTTTCTATCTTTGCCAGATGGGAAGACAGTGAAAAAGTCTTTGTGATAGGGGAATGGAATCCAGAGGGGGTGAAGGGGAAACCAGGTAGTCACAGATTACCTGCCCTGCCCTGAAACTGAGGTTTCTGAACTGCAGTCTAAGCAGGCTGGAAGGAGGCTGCTGCTTCCTGGAGCTCTTTTTGCTCCTAGAATGAGGGGTAGGAGCAAAATGTTTCCTAATGAACTGTGTCTTGGTGGGATAATTCCTGTGGAATTTAGGGATTGGAGACACAAACAAATGTTTTAAGTCCTGTAATTCTGTCACTTTTTGCTGAAGGGTTTTGAAAAGCTCTGCCAATTTAGCCCTAAAAAAGGCAGAATTGTCCAGAGGCGCATCCAGAAGTTTAGCCCTGAAATCATCAGGTAGGGGTTGGAGTCTCAGCCAAGAATACCTTCTAAGCATTGAGGCAGAAACTGCAGATCTGGCCAAGGTCTCTGCGGAATCATAGCTGCATCTTATCGAGTGTCTTATCACTTGAGAGGACAAGGAGATGAGGCTAGATATTTGGGCCTTAGAAGGTGAGTCTGGGAGATCAGCTAAAAGTAGAAGGCAAGTCTGGGAGATTAGCCAAAAGTTTAGAAACCTGGTTCAAAAGGGCCAGGACACACTTTGACGTGTGTCTGGTAGTTGACCGCCCTAAGCCAAAGTGGCAAAGGTGTATACTTTTTTACCAATGCGTTCCATGGTCTTACTGTCCTTATTAGTGGGAAGGACAGAGGTGGAGGAAAGTAATCTGGAAGGTTTGCCTGCAGAGACTGAAACAGTGCCAGGGTCTGCAACAGCGCATTTAATTAGAAATTTGTCCCCTTCTGGGACCTTATAAAACCTGTCAGGCCTTATAGGAGCTGGTGGTTGGGAATTGGGGTTTTGAAAGGCTGCACTGAAGGCATCCAAAAAGGCTGTTAAAACTAGAGGGATGGCAGAAGGAGAAGGGGTGCCCATTTTTAAGAGTTCATAATACCTCTTTTGAACCTCAGACATTTCAGTGGAATCCCATTTAAAAAACTCTCTCATTTTAGATATAGTTTCACCAAAGGAGAAGTCCTCTCCCAGGGAGTCTGCCTCAGCAGAGTCCTCCTCAGGGGAGGCATACCCAAGAGGGGAAGGCATCTGAGAGGCATTGAAAAGGGAGTCCTCTGAAGAGGAATCTGAAGAACCCTCAGCTTGAACAGAATGAGGATCTTCAGTCTGAGGCCTAGGACTGATAATTGGAGGGGCAGCTGGAGGGGAAGCAGGCATAGAAAGCCTAAGAGCCATGAAGGCATTAAATAAGCTTTGAGAGAAAGCTTGCCAATCAGACAGGCTTTCTGAAGGAGGAGGAGACATGTTTTGTCTTTTGTTTCTTCTTTAAGGAAGAGGTAGGCCTGGGGGATGGAGGGCCTATGTTCAGTCTGTTTTAAAGCAGTGGAAGGACCAGTCTGGACGTCCATTGTGAGCCAAGGTTCCCCCTCGTCGTTGGCGCCCGATGTTTGCAAAACCTCCACGGATGTGCTTTCAGCCCTAGGTTCTGCAGTCTCCCGAACGGTACCTGCTATACCTAACTCAGCTTGTTCCCTACAGTCCCTCCAAGCAAACATCGGCTACAGAGGGAATGTTGGGTGGAGGAGGTGCAGCAGTAGGTTCACGCCTGGAAACTTTAGCCTTCTTTTTTTGGTTGCTTGATGGTCGGACTAGACAGCCCTTCCAATGCCAGAGCCAGAAGTTTAAGACGCTGGTTTTCTAAGTAGATGTTTAGGGCATGCAGACTGCTGTGAAGAGTCTTAGGAATGAAGGCCTGACAAATCGGGCAGGTTTTATGGTCGTGGTTGGGCCCTAGACAGAAAAGGCAAAGGTCATGGGTGTCCTTTTGGGGGATTTGACGTCCACACCTAAACTTTTCTTTCCTGGATGACATGAACTTAAGCAGGCATGCAGTGGCCAAAAAAGAAAAAAAAAGAAAATGGCCTCAATGGGGTACTTATCTTAAATTTGAAGAACCAATGGCAGAAATGCCAGGAAGAGCTGACATTCGACTGACGGCAGAGAAGTTCTGCGGAAATGTACATGCAGACGTCACTTTTATGGCCCATGCACCCTATGGCCAACGTCAGAGATCCCACATACCTTGCATTGACTAAAGCTTTTGTATACTGGCCGGATGTTCAGGTAGCTAAGCAGAGTATAACCCAAAGGTTATGAATACTGCAACATGAGAACAGAAGGACATTGGGTGATCCCATGTGATATAAACTTCATCATTATTTTACAACAATGTTTTTCAGTTACTTCAATATTATAATGCTTGCACAATCTCCGATGCAACATTCTTGCCACATTATTATGTCTTTCAGTATACAGTCATTCTGCCATTAGTATATCACGAGGAATAAGATGTGCAACTGTTTCTAATTCTGTTTTACAAAACCTACATTTGTCTGTTTCTTCCACATGTTCAATGGACTTTGTAAACCAACATGTATGCAAGTCCACTATTTTGGGCCACCAATATTAACCTTTAGTCTTTTGGTTTAAATTCACCTCTCCTTAACTATTCCTATGTTCGATCCTGATCAACATAAGATTGTTCCAAGAGTTTTTATACTTGCAATTATATTTATGCATTTTCCACATTTTTTGCATTTTCATCTGATCTTTCACCTTATGATCTTACTTTTGTTTTTTAGCACATTCAGTTGCTGCTTGATTTTTATCTGCTTCCGGTTTGACTTCCATTCCCGCTTGACACCGATATGCTTCTGCTAAACTAAGCAGAGAAGTCATCTAAGATTTATTCTCCTCATGTTTTAAAACTTTCACTACGTTTGGGTCTTGTGAGGTAAGCAGATATTTATGCAGTCCTAAGATTGCAGATCTATACATGTAATCAATTTTGAGGAGGTCCATACCTCCTTCAGAACGGGTAATATATAGTCTTGGTATACACTAATTTTTATAAATCATTTGATAAGCATGAAGCATCCTTCTTGTTTTCCTGTCCAACTGATCCAACACCTTTTGGGGCCACTCAGTTACTCCAAAACTGTAAGTTAGGACAGGAACAGCAAATTGGTTTATAACCTGGACTTTGTTCCTAGATGTCAGAGTTAATTTCAGTATTAATTTTAGTCTTCTAAAATATTCCCCAGTTTTACTCCCATTTGTTCATGTTTTATTGTTGAGTCTTCATCAATTCACAAATATTTACACACACCCTCTTGCGCAAGTTCTTTTATATCACATTCCTGTCCCAGGTTGATGTTTTCTTGGTGCTGCAGCTTTCCTGCTTTAAAGGCTGCTTTTGCACATTTATCAAGACCAAACGACATTCTTACATCATCTGAAAACATTTGACCACTTGCAATTGTGCTGTCAGTTCCTCATCTGATGAACTATACAGTCTTAAATCATCCACAAAAAGAAGATAAGTCTTTATACTTTGTGTTTTCTAGGAACCAAATTTTAGCCATGACCTAATCTGTTAAATAGACAGCTTAATGGGTTAAGGGCAAGACAAAAAGTACAGTTGTGTACACTTACCATAAATGTAGATGTTCAAGTGTATTCACTGTTGCAGTCATTACATTTGGGTAATCCTGCTGGCAGGTTGCCCTCAGTCGGCCTGAATTCCAAAGTCCTGGGTCCTGCGTCGGCTGCTGTCGCTCCTTCCCTGACGTCAGGTCATCAGGGATATAAAAGATGCGGCCGACGCCATTTTCTTTAGTTTTTCTTGCCCCAGATGTCAGGTGCCCCCTAAAAGGGTAGCCAAAATGTATATGTATATATATATATATATATATATATATATATATATATATATCTATATAAAATTACATGCACCAATATAAACTTTACCTTCATCTACAAGCAAATACACCACATAGGTTGTATAAATCAGAGAAGGAAAGATAGGTTCCATCAGAAGAAAGGGGGATGGCGGGTGGGTAACCTGGACTGCAACAGTGAATACACTCGAACATCTACATTTATGGTAAGTGTACACAACTGTACTATGTTCTTCGCGTTTCACTGCTGCAGTCATTACATTTGGGTAGAGTCTCAAAGCTATGGATGGGAGGCTGGAGCTAAACAGCATTAGGAGCGGCTATGAGGCCCTGCAGAATTGCAGTGGCAAAGCCTGCCCTGGATTTAGAATAGAGTGGCAGATGATAGTGCTTTGTAAAGGTGTGCACTGAACTCCAAGTAGCAGCCTCTAAAATGTCCTTGGTTGGTACTCCCCTGAGAAAGGCTGCTGAAGTGGCTGCAGCTCTGGTTGAGTGTGGCCTAATGCCCTTAGGCACTGGCTTGCCATGGTGTAAGTAGCAGAAATGAATGCAGTGGCCTATCCACTTTGAAATAGTCTGCTTTGAGATAGCCTTTCCTTGTGATCCTGCAGCTTATGCCACTAGTAGTTGCTCTGTCTTTCTGAAAACTTTTGTTCTGTTCAAGTAGAATCTAAGCTGTCTGTGTGTGTCCAAAGAATGCAGAATTCTCTCCCCCTTGTTCTGTGGATTTGGATAAAAATTTGGCAGATTAATAGTTTGGTTAAGAGCCACACTGGACACCACCTTAGGCATAAATGTTGGGTTTGTCCTCAGAGAGACCCTGTCTGGATAAAAAATGATAAAAGGTTCCACAGCCATGAGTGCCTATAGGTCTGAAACTCATCTTGCGGAAGTTATTGCTAGAAGCAGAGCTGTTTTCCAAGATAAAAACTTTATATCAGCAGTAGCAGCTGGCTCAAAGGGAGGCAGGGTAAGTTTTCCGAGACATAGTTCAGGTCCTATGCAGGCATTGGTGATCTCCTTGGAGGCCTTACATTTTTGGCTCCTCTGGGGTACTGCTTTACCAAGGGATGAGAAAAGATTGGTGGCTCTGTATTGTAATGAGCTGAAATGGCAGAGGCATGAATTTTAATAGAGGAAAAAGAGGCCTTTGTGCAGCATCTCAGTTAAGTATTGCAAAATCTGAGGAATATTTGGCACAGCTGTATCAGTTCCTTGTGCCTGGTTCCAAGCACAGAATCTCTACCATTTTCCAACATAAGATTTTCTGGTACTAGGCCTTCTGGCCTCCAAAATGACATCCATCACAGCTTTACTGAGAGGTGTGTTTTGTATGACTACATTATCCGCCATGCTGCCAGGTTTAAAGTCCTGAGTTGGCTGTGCAGGATCTGATTGTTTTGCTGGGACAGTAGATGAGGTATTTGAGGTAAGGTCCAAGCTGGGCATTGAGGCAAGTTCTTTAGGATTGGAAACCAGTACTGGCGGGGTCAGTCTAGGGCAATCAGTATCATTTTTGGCTTCTCCTGTCTGACCTTTAGAGGTACCTTGGGGAGGAGATGCAGTGGGGGAAAGGCATATACTGATAGGTTTTTCCAGCTGAAAGATAGGGCATCCACTTTCCATGCTTGTCTGTGATAAGTCCTTGTGCAAAATCGTTTTAGTTGGTAGTTGTGAGGGGAGGCAAATAGATCTATGTCCGGGCATCCCCATTTCCTTGTTATCATGCTGAAGACTTGTGGAAACAGCTGCCACTAGTGGGGATCCATGAGATTTCTGCTTAGTTCGTCTGCCAGAGTATTTTTCCTTCCTGGCAAGAATTGTGCCTGCAGATGTGCTTGGTAAGTTAATGCTGTGTCCCACAAAGTCATGGCTAGTCTGCACAGGGGGTAAGAATGTGTGCCCCCCTGCTTGTTTATATACCACATGACAGTGGTGTTGTCTGTCTTTATCAGTAGTTTTCCCGGATGAAGTAGGTCTTTGAAGGCTGTTAGGGCATTCTGAACAGCTAGCATCTCTTTTTGATTGATATGTAGATGCATTTGGGTTGAGGACCGTGTGCCCTGAATGCATCTTCCTGCCATATGGGCCCCCCAGGCATAATCTGATGCATCCGTTGTTAGTGTCTGCCTGGCTGGGGGTAATGTGAATGGCTATCCCTTGATTTGGTGACAAGCCTTTGCCCACCATCGAAACTCCTGTTGTAGGCAGGGAATGAGAGTAATCATTGTTTCCAGGCTGTGGCAATGTTGAGTCCAAACACTTTTTAGGTACCATTGAAGTTTCCTCATATGCAGTTTTGCATATGGAATTAGTAGGATGCAGGATGCCATGAATCCCAAAGCCTGCAGAATTTTTCTTGCAGATAACTGGGCCTTTGTTGCCAATGTTTTGAAATAGGTAGTCAGTTGCCTTTGTTTGTCTGGCGAGAGATAAGCCATCTGGGCAGTTGTATTTATTCTTGCACTCAGGAATATTATCTCTTGAGAGGGTACTAGTTTTGATTTCTTTTCGTTGACTGTGTACCCTAGGCATGTTAGAAGTCTTTTCACAAACGCCAGATGCTGTAGAAGAATGTCCTTGTTCTCTGCTTGAATTAGATAGTCATCCAAATAAGGATATATTTGTATTCCTCTCTGTCTGCAGAATGCAATTACTGGTGCCAGGCACTTTGTGAAGACCCTGGGCACAGTAGATAAGCCAAAGAGCAGTGCAGAGAATTGGTAATGCATTGAGCCAGCCTTGAATCTGAGGTATCTTCTGCAAGACTGTCTGATTGGGACATGCAGGTATGCCTCTTTTAGGTCTAGAGTCACCAGCCAAGCGTTCTTGCCCAGCATGGGCAGAAGCTGCTGCAAAGTCATCATCTTGAATTTTGGTATATCCATGCATGTGTTTAGGACAGATAGGTCCAGTATTGGTCTCCAGGTCTTGTCCTTTCTGGGTACCAAGAACAGTAGGCAGGAAGTCATTGGGACTGTTTCCTGTATGGTTGTGATTTGTCTTCTCCAACTTCGGAGGTAGAAGCACCCCATTGCTTTGACCTGTAGGAACTTTGCGCCTGGGATCTGCCTCTAGGGCGTCTGGATCTGCCCCTTTGAGGTCTGTCTGACACAGGAAAGGACCAATTCTTTGTAGGCCAGTGTCTACTAAACCTAGGTGGCTGTACTTGTAAAACATCTTTGACTGTTTGCATAGATTTAGCTTTGTCCTCCATTTTCTTTAACACCTCCTCTGCCTTAACACCAAACAAAGTATCATGCTGTAAAGGTGCATCTAATAATTTAACTTTGACATGATCAGGCAGATTTTGTTCCTTTAACCAAGCATGCCTCCTAATTACAGACCCCGTAACTGCGGCCCTGCAGGAGGCCTCTAAAGAATCAGAACAACATTGTAAAGTATGCTTTCCAACTTGTTCAGCTGCATGCAATAAATCCTGCATTTCCTTGTTTTCTGCACATTCAAAGTTTAATAACATTTTCTGTTTAAGCAATGCCGTGACATGTTGCTGATATTTGAGCATATGAAACTGACAGTTTAAGGCCCTTATAGCCAAAGTAGCAGATGTGTAAACCTTTTTTCCCCATCTATCCACTGCCCTAGAATCTCTGTCAGAGGGGGTAGGTTTTTTTGCAGCGGAAGCCTTAACTCCTTTGGGACCCTGTGAAATAGTTTCTGGGTCTGCAGCAGGGTTTTTTAAAAAGGACTTCATGCGAGTCAGGAACCCTGTAATATCTGTCAAGCTTAACAGGCACTGGCGGTAAGGAGTCAGGGGTAAGACTAGACTCCGAAAACACATCATCTACAATATCTAACACAGGTGGAACGGCTAGTGGCCTGTGTTGAGGTAGTAAAAGGAAATCCCTGAGCCTCTTTTTAGATTCTGAAAACTCTTGGCTCTCCGAGTGGAAATGCTCCCTCATGGTATGCAAGGTTTCCCCAAAAGAATAGTCCTCTGGAGGAGAAGCTGAAGGTATAGATTCTTCAGCATCAGAATCCTCATAGGAGGGAAGAGAATATTCCTGATCAGAAGAAGTATCAGAAGAAATAGAAACCTGATCTGAAGATTCATAGTCAGTCTCTTACCTAGGCCTCTTATCAGGAGGGGGATGGGAACCCCTGATCAAGGTAATTAAGTCTTCAGCCATTTTGAGCATCTGTTTTTTGGGCATAGAGGCCTGTCCACGTGGCTCTTGAGTTTGTTTCTTTGCTGTACAAGGTGCTTTAGTCTTTGCCTTTGAAGCTGAGGTTGGTTTAATGTAAAGATGTTTGGGTCTGAATACACCCTCAGAAGCCGGTGCCTGCTCAGCGGCTCCAGACCCATCTGAAGGAATAGTATCCGAGGCTCCAATACCTTGAGTTTCCAGCGGCATGGCCGACTCCACATGGGAGTCAGTAGCGGCCTGCGACTCTAAAGTAGTGGGCGTCAGGGGCTGCGAAAGCACCTCACCGAGAACCGATGAACCGGCGACTGGCTTAGGAGAAGCTTCGTCGTCGGTTTTGGGCCTCGGTTGTCTACCTCTCTCCTTTTCTTTGCATTTTTTGTGAACTCCGGTAGTCGGATGGCTATCCGATGACATTTCTGGATAATTAAACCGGCGTCCAAAATAGTTTAAAGCAAAATCATACCGACGCTTAATAGTGCATTGGTTAAATCTAGCGCAAAACCGACAGCCAGCAACGTTGTGATCAGGGCCTAGGCAAGGAATACAGTAAGAATGAAAGTCCTTATGAGGTATTTGCTTTCCACAAGAAATACAATTATTTACTTTTTCTGTCATCGGTCTGGAGCAAGAAAAAAGTTTCCCCAACGGGGTACTTAGCTTTATTGAAGACTTCGGATCTGAAACTCGAACACGAAAATCTCAGGAGTCAGCCGACTGGCACTTGTGAACTGCTTCTGCTTCGGGCACCACGCGGCAAGAAAGACTAAAGAAAATGGTGTCGGCCGCATCTTTTATACCCCTGACGACCTGACGTCAGGGAAGGAGCGATAGCCAGCAGGATTACCCAAATGTAATGACTGCAACAGTGAAACACGAAGAACATCAGCAGTGGTGACAGTCACCCTGGAATATCCCCCTTTGAATTTTTATCCCTGGAATAATAATTTGTCCTTTATCATGGCTTAACTGTAAAGTGGTTTGCCACAGTTTCATGGTCGCTGTAATGCAATCGATCAGTGTAGGGTGTATTGTATATATTTTTAAGCGCTCTTTTATCCATGAATGTGGGATACAGTCAAATGCTTTTCTGTAGTCTATCCATGCCATATAGTTCTCTATTATGACTTTAACAACAAATGATCCTTTGTTATTTATTTTCTTTTGTTTTATTGTTATGATTGAGTTTTCTTCTAAAGGACTATAAACTCTGTTGGCATCAATGTCAGTGTATAGTTTTATATGTTGTTGGATGGCAAGTTATTGGTCTGTAGTTTTGAAGATAACTTGCATGTTAGCTCTTAAGTAGAAACATTGCTTTTCCTGTTGTTAACCAGGCTGTTCTGGGTGGGCATATAAATAGTTCTTACTCATAGCTAAATCTTCATGTAAAGATGTTAATACTTTTAACCAGAAGTTAGGTACTGCATCTGGGCCTGGGGTTTTCCATTTAGGAGCTTTTCTTAACTTTGTTTCAATTTCTCTGGCTGTTACTTCATCCAGGTTCATATCCTGTACATCTGAACTTCTTACTCTTTCTCTTACTTCTCCTGTCCATTCAGCATCTTTGTTATGCTCTACAGGATCTTCAAAAATATTTCTCCAAAATGTGTCTACTACTACTTTTTTTTGGTGGTGTTTCAATTCCTTTTGTCTTGTTTCCCAATTCTTTATAAACATTTTTGGGTCATCAATAAATTGCCTATTTTGTACTTTTCCTTTATATTTATCTGCATATCTTCTAAGTTTTTCTGCCTGTGCTGATATATTTTGTTTATGTGCGAAAGTGCATAATAGATCCTGATCTGTTGTGATACTGCACATTGCTTTTATCACGTTTATCTTTCTTAGTATTTTAATTGATCTGTTCCCTCTTCTATGCTCTTCTAACAATGACACTTGCAGTTTTCTCTATTCAGTTCTTACATAATGGCATTTGATTTCTCCCCTTCCTTTTCCTTACTGCCCTGTGTTTTTGTGGTACACCTTTATCTGTTATTAATTTAGCTGCACAGTAATATATCCTATTTACGTCTGTTATATTACATGAATTTCTGTGAACAGTCCTAATTACTGTGTTCATTTGTTTTATCAAACTTCTGACTTTTGGGGATTTATTGACTTTCTGTAGTCTATTTTTTCATGAACTTATATGTCTGTCCACCCCTATTAAGCAACTCTTCTCTTAGATCATTTTCTTCTAAGCTAATGACACATTTTTTGTTTTCAATTTCCTGCGGGCATTCTAAAGAAAGTTCCAGAGCATCTTCCTATGCCACATTCTCTTCAGTTTCATTCTGTGTCATCCGTTGCTCTTTCATATGGGAACTTAATGGCCTATCACTCCACAACACTGACTGTGTCACAGTTGCCACAGTTTCCTGTTCCTTGCTGTGCAACTGCAACTGAACTTTTGTAGTGGTTTCCTATGGAAGGCTCCAAAGTATATTCATATAGCAACTGATCAGATGTTCCCCCCTCCACTGGTTTCTACTTAATTTGGGGATCCATTGCTTTATCATACTGTGGTGTTATCAGAGTTAGATTTTCTACACTAAATCCTTCACGTTGCAGGTACTCCATAACCTCAGTTTCTATTTCTTTAACTTCTCCATTAGTAATCCTCTTTTTACTTTTCCTCTTTGTTTTCTTATCTTTTCTAGTGTAAACATTTCCATAACTGGATGCCTTTGCCCGTATTTCTCTTCAAATATCTTTGGTGCTGTTCTTTTTGTATTTACTAGTTTTGCTTTCTCCTTTGCATAAATACTGCACCATATTAAATCTTTTTCTTTCCTGCGTCCACATTTTTTCAGATGTCTCCTTGTCCTCCTGTTTCACCTTACGTGGGGGACTCATTGTTCCATCATGCTGTAATATAAGCTGTGTTCAATTTCTACACCAAATCTTTCACTTCACAGGTATTTCATATCTTCAGCTCCTATTTTTTAACTTCTACTTTACTAATCTTCTGCTCTTCGTTCCCTCTTTGTGATCTTATTTTCTGTATTGTGAAATTTTCCATACTTGGATGCCTTTGCCTGTACTTCTCTTTGAATATCTTTGGGGCTGCTTTTTTTGTATTGCTTAATTTGGCTTTCTCCTTTGCATAAATATTTCACCACATCAGATCTCTCTTTCTTTCCCATGTCCATATTTCTTTTTTATACCTTTTAAAAGTCTCTATAGAGTTTGTTCTTTATATTTTTGCACTTAATCACTTCTTTATCCGAACGGCCAAGGTTTCTTGGTCTATATAATGTTTTTCATAAATCTGTTGTACTAATGAACACAAATTTGCTTTGGACAGTTTTTCTTGTGCAAGTATTTTTCGATCCTCTAATTTCTCCATTAATCTTTTTGTTTATCTTCTGTCTGGAAATTCTGGGCTTCTTTCATAAAAGTAACAATACATAATTTCTTTCTTATCCTTGATAGTCCACACTATCTTTGCGGCTCTTTTTGGCCCATCAGTGTTTGCGATTTTTATGGACTACTACTTCCTTCTTCAATGGGGGTGGGGGGGCATCCTTCCCCTCAGCCTGGCTAGCCCCATTGTAGGAATGTTTCCATGTCTTCAGGATTCTACACTGTCATTTTTTCCAGTCCTGGCACCAGTGCACGTAACAGGATTGGACACTTTTTTATCCCGGATCTTGTGCAGCCAATTATCTTTTGTCATTTTTAACCTACTTCTGTCCATGATATATGAGATATAAAATACAGTCATTATATCAGTGTCTTCTTGGTGAGATTTTGTGAAGAACAGGGTCTACCTCTTGAAGGTACTCACCAAGACTTGAGGATGAATGCAATTCCTTCAATACTACTATCCTTTGCTTGCTGATTTATTTCTCCATTTGGACCAAAGAAAGATATTTAAAAAAAGAAAAAACAAAAAAAAAAACCTCATTTTTGATCACTGTATTGTGGGGAGTTCTATATAACCACAAAAACAACTGTTAACATTCTGTCACTGATACCACCTTTAAAGTAATCACTGCTTTATATTCAGGCAATATATATGATAACAAAGGTTTAAGCTTATATTTTTATTTACTTATTTTGCTCCTTAAGCTTCCTTATTTTTACCCTTTTCTCTCTACTCTTTAGGTGTTTTTCCCCAGAATCTTTATCTCAGTACTTGCACTGATCGAAAAAAAGAAGTTATGTACTTATCATAACATTTCATCTGCGATGTCCATTTTCATTCTTCCTCACCATATGGGTTTGGATCTGATCCTTGGATCCAACTTGGCCATTACATTAGCTCGGGATCACCGAAAAGCTCTCAAGCCCCTTCCCTACCCATAATGCACCAACCCCTAACATACCTCAAATCTTGTTTGCTATTTTACAAAAGTAAAAGAGCTATTATAAACATTGTAACAGAAAAACAACAAATCTGTGGCTCAATAAGAAGGACAATAATGTCCTTATACATGTTCATTCTTCCAGAAATTCACTAAGAAACACCAAGGTTGGGAATTGGAGGGTGGGGAGTTGAGGAAAAATGAAAATGGAGAACACGGATGGAACATTATTGTAAGTACATTAACTCCTTTGTCTTATGTTAATTTTCATTCTATCCTCAACATACGGGACAGAGTCCCCAGCTACCTAAAATCCCAGGTGGACTCTAAGGAAGGATATTCCTGAGCATATTTGAACCAAAAGCTCCTCTACCCCTTGAGACCAGCTCCAATTTGTAATGAGTAATAAATGTATGAGGATTAGCCCAAAGTGCAGCTGTACATATGTCATCCATGGAAGGTCTAGCAAGAAACACTGAAGAAGTTGCCAATGAAGCTAGTGGAATGGGCTTTTAAAAGTTTTGGTAAGGACAAATCTAACTTACTGTAGATAAATGATATATACTCAGTCAGCCATCTGGCTAAAGTCACTTTCGCAACTGATTTTCCCAATTTACAATGTGCAAATTACACATATAATTGATCTGTTTTTCTAATATCTTTTTCTATGTAGATAAAAACATAACTGTCCGTGGACATCCAATAAATGAAGCATATATTTCCCTTTATTTGCAAATTTAGGAAAGACTGGCAAGTTAAGGGACTGATTAACATTGGATTGTGACCCACCTTAGGAAGGAAAGAAGTGTCTGTATGCAATGTCACTCCATCCCTATGAAAAATCAAATAGGGAGGTTTGACAGACAATGCCTGAAGTTCTGAATTTTTTCTATCAGAGGTGATGGCCACTAGAAAGATAGTTTTCTAGGTCAGGAATTTAAGATCACATTTAGTTGCTGGTTCAAAGGGAGCATGAATTAGTGCCTACAGCACTAAATTTAAATCTCATGGTGGAACAGGGTCTTTATATGGGGGTCCCAGAAGATGAGTGCCTCTCAAAAAGGCTTTACAAACCTTAGATGAAGCCAAGAAGAATTCTCAAATCCAGTATAGAAATTAGAAATTGCTGCTAATTGAACTCTGATTGTTGAGGGGCTAACTCCCTCATTAAAAATTGTTGCTAGAAATTCGAGAATACTTTGTATAGGGGCTGAGAAAGGATCAATGTGTTTCTGCTATGCCCCCAAAAATAAACCTTTTCCACTTCTGTAAAGTTTTCTGGTAGAGGCCTTATGGGAAGACAAAAGCATCTTGTGGACAGAGGAAGAGAACATCAGCTGTCTGGCTATTAAAGGAATTGGAGAAACCACACTGTTAGCTTGAGGTTTGAGATCTCCACATGAATCATGCTTGTTGGGTGTGACAGGAGGTCTGGAATAAAATCCAGAACCCAAGATGGGTAAAGCAGATAAGGCCAAAGGAAGGGGGACCAAATCTGTCAAGGTTAGTAAGGTGCAATGAGGATTACTCCTCAACCGGGCAGCTTTCTGTAGGAATTTGGGAATTGGGGGGGGGGGTTTGGAGGGTAGGCACAGAGAAGACTGGGGGGGGGCAATTGTGGATTACAGCATCCCTTGGTGATTCACCCAGTGAAGGTATCAGGGCAAAGCTGCTGCTGCACTTGTTGTTTAGGGGAGATGCAAAAAGACTGTAGTAAGGCTGGCCCCACTGGTGGAAAATCATATCTATCACTTTCTTGCTGAGAGACCACAAGTGAGGTGGTAGAATAGATTTGCTCAGTCTGTCTGCTATTAAGCTGGACTTCTCTGGAATGTGCATTTCTATCAGAAAGGGGTTGGAAGAAATCGCCCATTGCCACACTCTGTCTGGATCACAACTGTCCCGAAAGGGAGAGAGTCTTGGAATGCCTGCAATGCTAACAGTACCGATCTCATCTCTAGGACACTGATATACATACTGGCCTCTTAGCGGACCAAGTGTCTTGGATTGTTTTCCCCAGGAAGTGCTCCCACCCAATATGGGAAGCGTCCATGGTCACTATAGCCTTGGGCTGAGGGAGGATGAAAGGATGGCCTTGCAGAACCTGAACTGATCAAATCCACCACCAAAGGTATCTCTTGCATGCCTGAGTGATTCTTATTTTTGCTGACATAAGAATTGACTCCTGTGTCACTAACATCCACTGAAGAATTCTTATGTGAAATCTTACTAAAGGAACTAGAATTATGGCTGCTGACACTGACCCTAAGGCTTGCAGGACCAAGTGAGATGAAATTTTGGTGCTGCAAATTATTTTCCTGACCTGTAACCTGATGACGTGCATTCTTGGAAGAGGAAGAGAAGCTGTCACTGATCTTGTGCTGAATATCGCTCCTATGAACTCCAGTGCTTCAGGTGTTTGTAACTGAGACTTGTTCCCAACTGGGAATAACCATAAACTACAAGTCCAGAGTACCCAATTCCCTCCTTTTATTAGTAGATGCTCGGTTGAGGCAGTAATGAGCCAGTCAGCTAGGTATGGAAACACTTGGAATCCCTGCAGTCTCAAGTGAGCTGCTACCACTGCCATGCATTTGCTGAAAACCCTGCAGGCTGTGGTAAGGCCAAGGAGCAGTGATCTAAATTGAAAGTGACTGGCTCCCAGATGGAAGCGTAAACACCTTCTGGATTGTCTGTTCATGTGATAGTACGCATCCTGAAGATCTATCAAGCATAACCAATCATTCTTGCCCAGAAAGGGTAGAATGGACTGAACTGTGACCATCCGAAACTTTAAATGTTGAACTGATTTAAGTCACTGAGATCCAAAATTGGTCTCCAGCCTCCTGTTTTCTTTGGCACTAAAAAGAATCGTGAGTAAATTCCAGATTCTATCTGGTCTGGTGGGACCTCTCAGATGACTCTTTTTTTCTAGCAACTTTTGTATTTCTAGTGCTGCTGCTCTCCTCTGACTGGGTGAAACATCAGGAAATTTGCATATAGACAAGGTGGAAGGGAAAAGGGAATTATATAACCTCTGGAAATAATCCTCTGTACCCAGGTACCTCTTGTGATGTCTAGCCAGGTTCTCTGTTGCAGGGATGAACTACCTCCGACTGCCTCTAGAAGGGGACAATCGGGCCTCCTTTCAGGAGTGCTGACAGGGTCTATTGGAGAAAGAATCTCTGGATCCTAGGTTTTGCGGGCCTCTGCCACATGGGCATCATCATCCAGTGGAGTTCCCCCTCTGCACCTGGGGGAACTATCTCCACCTGGATCTTACAAAGGACCCTGGGACTTCCTGAACCACATCTTCTATCCACCTCACTGATTCCAAAAAAAGGATCTTTAAGGGGTTGAAAAATGTATGCCCACTACAGAGAGGGTCCTTCCATCTTTCTCACACCTGGAGAGTGTGTACTTTACTTTTGGGCCAAACAATAACCTGGCGTTAAAGGGTGCATTGATTAATGAGGGCTTGAAGGGCTCTGTAAAATTAGACAAGTGTATCCAGGCATGCCTCCTGATGGAAATGCCTGAACCCGCTGCCCTTGAGGCACCTTCAGCAGCATGCAAAATAAGCCTCATAGACAAACTTGCTATAGATTGAAGGGTAGTCAACTGTGAAGCCACAGAAGATTGAGCCTCAGCAGTAGTGGTCCCTGAAAGGGATTTTGAAATTCCTTGATCAAGTCCCTTTGCAATCTCATGAAGTGTGCCAAGTAGTTCAGCGACCTAAAGGCAAAAGTCGCTGAAGCATACACGTGTTTCCCAAATCTGTCCAACTCCCTAGACTCTCTGTTAGGAGGATGGACAGAAGAAGTCTGTTCAGTTAGTTCCTTCTTGGTGGCCGCTGCCATGACCACAGCATCTACGAGCACCCCTTACTCCAGAACTCCCTGCCTGTTGCTGGAGCCAGAATCTGGTATGGCATCTTGGGGATTGGCTCAGTGGAGTCAGGCTCCTTCCACATCCACCTAGAGATCAAGCCAATGAGCTCATCAGCTGGTGGAGTTCCCCAGGAGGTAGACAAACCAGCTGCAAAGGCCTCCAGCAATACTGATTCCTCTGGTGAAAGGTTACTGGAGGACCAACCACTTCTCTGTTAAAGGATCGCAAGGATGTCTCCAAATGAGATGTTTTCAGGAGGTGATGTTGGGGACTCTTCTTCTTCATTGAAATCGATATCCTTAGGGATTGACTCCTGAGGAGAGTCCAATTGCCTCCACTTGCACTGCACTTCCTCTTCTTAAGGACATCCTCAGTGGGATGCTCCAGTGAAGTATCGGAAGAGATGGTAATACCCTGCAGTCTGGACTGGAGACTTTCAGCTGGCTGTCTCTGTGGTGTAGAAAAGATGTGGCTCAAGATGCACACACATCTGGGATCCAGATGGAAGAACCAAGGGGAGAGGGTCTGTCCATCCTGCCGAAGAAAACATTCTCTTCACTACCTCGAAGGCAGATCACTCCAGGGAGAAAGAAGACAAAGGATGCCTCCCATTGCTCCAAAAGCAATCTCCCCAAAGTAAAAGTCAGAGCCAAGCTGTCCAGTGCTGAGGCTCCCAGGAGCAGAGACAGCTCCGAAAACTTTGGAGTCATCTCCAGAGCCTCGGATCCAACAGGGATGCTTCAGCTCCAACAGTCATCCAGATCTGAAGATGTCAAAGCTGGTGCACTCAGAGACTGCTTCGGATCCAAAGATAGAAGTACCTTCAGATTCGGGCTTCCTGACCTGAGGGGGGTAAGAGCCAGGAGAACACCCAGCTGTATCTGCACTGCGAGGAAATTTCTCATCATTCTGTCCACGTCTTCAGTCAAACTTCTGGAAGAATGAGATGAGATAAGGGAAGGTGACCTGGAGTGATGCCTCTCCAAAATGGGAGAAGGTACTCTCAATGGAACTGGATCGAAGGAAGGACAGTACCTGATTCTAGGCAAAAAAACTGGATCTGAAGGAGTAGGATCCGTGGATTTCTTGGTCAGATCCATCGAAGTTTGACCCAGTACAGACTTCGGATCACAGTTCAGCTTTTTTCTTGGTGGCTCTGAAGATGGAGTTGACGATGTAGAATGCCTTGCAGACAAGATGGAAGGCTTCTTAACTTCAGATTTGAGGGACTGAGCCCCAGAAATAACTTCTCCAAAAGAGAAAAGAAGTAAACCATTCAAAATCAATTTGTTCGTGATCTGGGCCCATTAGATATCGGCAACTTGGTCACAAATTTTTGTCATTTTTTTTAAAAGCAGAATGAGTTTTATCAGACATACTGAAAAAAAAAAAACAGATTAGCAATAAGAAAAAGTTTTTTACATAAAGAAGAAGAGAAAAGGAGATATAAAAGGAAAACGAGATACCAGCTATGGTATCAAGAATGCATGACAATGTAATAGCAAAAATTAGAAGTTATGTACCTACCATAACGTTCCATGTTAGTTGTCTTCTCTCGCCTTCTTTCTTGCTGGATGGGTTCGGAGCCGATCCTCGGCTCCGACTCAGCACTTGCTTTAGCTCGAGAACTCCTTTTACCAGCTCGAGGCAACCCTATATCCCATGATGCAAGGCGGAACTACCTCAGATCTCGTTTGGCAGCTAACTTACCCTGCTAAAGGTTATCCTAACCAAATTAGGAACAAAGTTTCCTAAAAGAAGTCCTCATAACAAAGATCCAGAGGAAACAAACTAATAGGAACTCTTCTAGATCTGTCCAGGCCAGGGGGAAGGAGGGAGGGACGCAAGAAAGAAGGCGAGAGAAGACAACTAACATGGAACGTTATGGTAGGTACATAACTTCTAAATGTTAAGTTGTCAATCTCGCCTTCATTCTTGCTGGATGGGACCGCGTCCCTAGCACCTGTATCCCGGGTGGCTCAATGGAACAGACTCTTGAGAACTGTGGAACCAAAACTGGACCTATCTCTGGAGGCCAAATCCAACTTGTAATGAGAAACAAAGGTATGAGGCGTGGCCCAAGTAGCTGCTGCACAAATGGTATCAATGGGAAGTCTATCCTGAAAAGCTGCAGAAGTGGATAGACTCCTGGTCGAGTGTGCTTTTGGCTTAGAAGGTAGTTGTTTGCCTCTGAGAGAGTACACATAGGAAATGGTGGAAGTCAACCATCTGGATAAGGTCACTTTAGAAACTGGAAGACCTAACCTGTTTTCTGCATAAGAGACAAACAATTGGTCCGATTTTCTAATTTGTTTAGTCCTATGCAAGTAGTACCTGAGCTGACGATGGACATCTAAAAAATGCAATTTCTGTTCAGCTCTGTCAGAATAGTTAGCGAAAAAGACTGGTAAATCTATAGATTGGTTAATATTGGTTTGAGATACAACCTTGGGGAGAAAGGAAGGGTTAGTTCTTAACGATACCCTGTCCTTATGAAAAACCAAATAAGGTGAACGAATACAGAGAGCTTGAATCTCGGAAACCCTTCTAGCAGAAGTGACAGCCAGTAAAATATAGTTTTCCACGTCAATAACTTCAAAGAACATGAAGCAGACGGTTCGAAGGAGGTAGTATCAAGGATGCTAACATTAAGTTTAGATCCCATTGTGGAGGAGGATGCTTTATAGGTGGTTTTAGGAGAAAAACTCCTCTCAAAAAGGCCTTGCATAATCTATGAGACATGATGTTATTGTCATGCAAGCCAACATGATACTTGGAAATGGCAGCCAGTTGTACTTTGACTGTAGATGACGAGGATCCCGAATGAAAAACCTCCACTAGGAAATCTAAAACAGAATGTACGGGAGCAGTAAAAGGATCAATATTTCTGGAGTTTGCCCAAATCGAAAACCGTCGCCACTTGCTAGCATAAATAGTCCTAGTGGACGACTTCAAAGAAGACACTAAAATGTCTCTGACTGAGTCAGAAATCACTGCTAGCCTAGCTAGGGAAGGAAGTGGAGCAACCAAGCAGTGAGGTTGAGAGAATGAATGGCCCGGTGCTGCTGACCCGACTGGTGGATCAAAAGATCCGGAACTGGGTCCAGATGCCAGGGCTGCACCAGAAGGTGACGATGCAGAGACGGAAACCAAATCTGTCGAGGCCAAAAAGGAGCAATGAGGATCAATTTGGCTCTCAAAACGGTGGCTTTCTGAATGACTTGTGGAATCAATGGAAAAGGAGGAAAAGCATAAAGAAGTCCCCGAGGCCAATCCTGGGTTAGAGAGTCTCTCAGGGGTTGGCCTGGAAGGGGAAATAGAGTGAAATAGTCTGGGCACTTGTTGTTTTGAGGGGTAGCGAAAAGATCGCAACAAGGAGTGCCCCACTTCAGAAAAATCTGATCCACTACAGATTGATTGAGAGACCACTCGTGAGGCATCAGAATAGATCTGCTTAGCCTGTCCGCCAATAGGTTGGACCTGCCGGGATGTGCGTTGCTATCAGAAACCGCTGAGAAGAGATCGCCCACTGCCAAAGTCTGAGAGCTTCGACATAAGGGATAGGACCTGGTTCCGCCCTGTTTGTTGATGTACCAGACCACGGACATGTTGTCCGTCTGTACTGCAATAGTCCCGTGGGAAGAAAGTCGTTGAGGGCTTGCAACGTTAAAAGCACTGCTCTCATCTCCAGGACATTTATGTGCAGATGGTATTCTATGGGTTGCCACGTCCGTGGACCATCCTGCCCTGATAATGCCCCCACCCGATCAGGAGGCATCCGTGGTGACTGTGGCAACTGGAGGAGGGGAACAAAGGGTCGGCCCTGATGAAGAAGAGGGAAGATATCCACCAGCCCAGATGAGCCCTGCACGACTGTGTTACTAAGATTTCGTGTCTCATCGGAAGATTGTGATACGACCACTGCGTGAATAGCATCCACTGCAGGAGACGCATGTGAAAGCGAGCCAGTGGTAAAGAACAATGGCCGCAGCCATTAGGCCTAGAACTTTCAGGACAAACCTGGCTTTGATCTTGTTGCTTTGTAACAGAAGCCGAACAAATTTTGGATGTCCAGAATTCTTTGATCTGTTAGTCTGGCTAACATTTTGATGGTATTTAACTCTGCCTATAAAGGTGATAGACTGGCAAGGCAGCAGAGAAGATTTTGAAATTTACTGAAATTCCCAGATTCTTGCAAAGCTGAAGGGTGTAGTCTCTGGACTGAAGAAGCTGACACTTGGTGGTGGCGGAGAGGAGCCAGTCGTCCAAATAAGGAAACACCTGGAATCCTAGACGCCTCAGGTGAGCTGTGACCACTGCCATGCATTTGGTAAACACTCTGGGGGCTGAAGTGAGGCCAAAGGGCAGGGCTCTGAATTGGTAATGACTGGTCCCTAGCCGAAAGCGGAGAAACCTCCTGGAGCGCCTGTGAATCTTTATGTGATAGTACGCATCCTGAAGGTCTATAGAGCACATCCAGTTGTCCTTGCCCAGAAAAGGCAGAATGGACTGAAGCGTGACCATCCGAATCTTGCCTTTTGACAAATCTGTTCAGATTGCTCAGGTCTAATATTGGTCTCAATCTCCCGTCCTTTTGGGGACCAAAATGAACCTGGAGTAGACGCCGGATCCTACTTGGTCTGCCGGTACTGTCTGGAGGGCTCTTTTTTCTAGGAGTTTTGAAAGCGCCTGTTTTGCCAAATCCCTTTGACCGGGGGAGATGGGTGGAAGGGATTGTGGAGGTACGGAAACCTTACGAAGGGATCTTGTAACCCTCGGATATAATCGACTGTACCCACTTCTCTTGGGATAGGGATTGCCAGGCTACTGGGTACAGTGAAATCCTTCCCCGACTGCCTCCAAGGGTGGACAGTCGGGCAACACCTCAGGGATGCTGAAAAGGCTTCTCAGGAAGAGACTCCCTGTTGCCCTGGTTCTGAGGACCCCTGCCTCTAGGGCGGCGTCTATTATTGTTACCCCCCTCTGCCTCTGGGGGTAAACTGACCACGTGTGTCCGGTGTAGCTCCTTGGGCTTTACGGAACCACATCTCCCCCCTTTCTGACCCTTGGGATATGGTCTAGAAGGAGCGGAAAATTGGACTCCAACGGCAGAAAGAGTTTTACCGTCCTGCTCACACCTGGTCAAGGTATCCTTCACTTGAGGTCCAAGAAAGCCGAACCATCAAAGGGGGTATTAGTGAAGGACGCCTTAAAGGGGTCATAAAATTACACAGCCGCATCCAGGCTTGGCGTCTAAGAGCAACTCCTGTGCCTGCGGCCCTGCTCGCTCCATCGGCTGCATAAGATATGAGCCGCATGGAGGAGTTAGATATGGAATTCAGGATAGCAAGCTGTGAGGCAATCTTTTCCTGAGCCCCAGCAGCAGAAGGATCCTGGACTACTTCACCCAGTTCCTTGAGAATATCTCGTTGAAGCCTGGTGAAGTGACAAAGGTAATTCAGCGAACGCATAGCAAAGGTCGCTGAAGAAAACATCCGCTTTCCATACCTGTCAATGGTCCTAGAATCCTTGTTAGGAGGATGGACAGGTACTGAAGGATCCGCCAGTTCCTTCTTAGTGGCCGCCACCACCATAGCATCCACAGAGACAACTTTGGAAAGGAACTGTTTATCCGACGGGGCCGTAATGAACTTGGATGGTCTTCTGGGGACAGGTTCCACAGAATCTGGAGCTGCCCACGCCTTCCGAGCCACTACCTGCATAAGTGGGTCGAAAGGCGGAGACACCCATGAGGTGGAGGGTCGGGATCCAAAAGCCTCCAGGTATACCGACTCATCCTCGGAGGGGTCAATGGAGGGCCAATTCCCCCTCTGTTTGAGGAGCTCAAGGATGTCTGAAAAGGAGACATCCTCAGAGGGGGACCGTGGGGAACCCTCCGACTCATCTAAGTCGGTATCAGATGTAGTAGACTCAGGGGAGTCTGTGTGTCTCCTCTTACACGTCCTCTTCCGAGGGGGTTCCCCTGCAGGGTCAGGAGAAACCTCGGAAGAGGAGGAAATTCCCAGTGGGGAAACCTGGGGCGATGGATCCCTGGGCCTGAGAGCAAGAGGCATCTGCAGGCACTGATGAGGGAGGAGCTAGAGGGATGGACCGTTGACCGGGCTCAGAGGCCAGGACACTCCTCATCACCTCAAAGGCTCCTCTCCCGGGAGGCCGGAACATACCGCTCGAAGAGACAGGAATTGTCGGCTCCAAAGATAGAGAAGGCTACGTGGTCGGTGTCGGCGCCGAGCTTAAAGCCGAAGCCCGAGAGGGAGAGCGGGTCGGACAAGGGTCCGATGCCACTAGCCCCTCGGAGCCGACAGTGGAAACCCGACGACCGGATCCCTCCAAGGAAGGTCTCAAGGAGGAGATCGGAGCCGAGGACGACGGAGCCGAAGGATGTATCGGCTCGCATCAAACAGTCGCTGTCCCAAGAAGCTCCGGCTCCGAACTCTGGTGTGGAGTCGGAGGAGGAAGTTCAAGAATTGGGGCTATAGCCGAAGTCTGTTGAGATGGGCTATGGAGCATTTGGGCCAGTGCCTGAGACTTCAACAGCCTGCTTACCACCCTCTCCAAGTCGTGGTCAGACAGCCTGGAAGATCTCGAAGATCGGCTCCGATGGCTCCGCTCCGACAAAAGAGGAGATCCCGGAGCCGAGTGAATACTCATAATAGAGGGGGACCGGGATCTCTTACAGGTCGAAGCCATCGGAGCCGAAGTCCCTTGAACCCCAGATGGAGCCGAGGATTTCGCCCGAAGCTGGATAAAGTGTCGGCTCCAGCCGGAGCCGACAAAGCCACAGCAGTCAGGGTATCGGAGCCGGCACCGAACCCACTACTTGAGTCGAAGAAGTATCGACTCCAGCCGGAGCCGATATCGGCTCCGACGGAGACGGAGCCGGAGCCACCGGAGGAGGCTTGGACACTGTAACCTGAGCCTTCGGTGGCTTATGAGGTTTTCCTGACCCTGATTTAGGAGGAGAACCTTCAGGTTTAAGTAAACCTCGGAGGATGAGTTTATTCCTCCTTTCCTGCAGGACTCTCTGGCTAAAAGCATGACACAAAGCACAGGAGTCCTGCAGGTGCAAAGGCCCCAGGCAATAAACACAAGAAGTGTGACCGTCTGTCAGAGACATTTTCTGACAGCACTGGTCACACTTCTTGAAGCCTGAGACCTTGCCTTCTTTTGACATCCTTAGGAGGATAGAACACAAACAGTCCCCACAAACACACAAATTAATCCCTTACACAAACACACAGGAAGGGATAACCAAGGGGAACTAGGCCTGACTACTTTAAATTAAAACTTATAAAAGTTTATAAAAAGGTTGAAAAATAGGGAATAGGGTGGGCTGTAACTAATTACAGACTACACTAATACTAACAGGGAAAAATAAACCCCTAACTACACTTTTTCTTATTTGACTAAGAAAAACTTACCTCAGCTGGCAAAGGAGACCTCTTTCGCTAAGCGGCAAACGAGATCTGGGGTAGTTCCGCCTTGCATCATGGGATATAGGGCTGCCTCGAGCTGGTAAAAGGAGTTCTCGAGCTAAAGCAAGTGCCGAGTCGGAGCCGAGGATCGGCTCCGAACCCATCCAGCAAGAATGAAGGCGAGATTGACAACTTAACATCAGTTTTTACAGATAAGGAAAATTTAACAAGTACCAACAATGGTAATCAGAAATACAATAACTGTATGGGAAGGGACAAAGACTAACAGCAAAAACATTAACACTAAACACTTATCTTAATCAGAAAAACTCGAGAGCTCAGGATGACCACTTCTATTTGCGAAAGCGCCAAACCAGATCTGGGGAATGTTAGGGGTTGGTGTATTATGGGTAGGGAAGGGACTTGAGAGCTTTTTGGTAATCATGAGATATAGTAACGGCAGAGTCAGAACCTAGGATCAAATCTGAACCCATATGTTGAGGAAGAATGAAATCTGACATCAGATTATTTTTTTTTTTAATATCATTCTTTTGGGCTCTATATCCTGGGATTAACGTCAATATACTGATTGCAAAACTTCTGAAGCCCAACTAAGCAAATATGGTCCACTGAAAACTGCTTTTGGCAAATATAAAACACAGCATTATTTTTTCAGACAGGCAAACCATGCTTGCAAGGTGAAGAGCAAAGTATGGTTTTCTGAAAAGTTTTCAGCAAACCATATCTACATAACTTGGCTTCAGAGATGTTGCCCTCCATATGTTGTCACTTCCCCTACAGTTTATTCACTGCTTCCAACTCCAAGTGTCCTAGAACAAAGATAAATGATATAGTGTGCAATGCAGCTGTCATTCAGAGGGCTGGGAGATTTTCCATATGCTCCTTACAGATTCATGCACCAATACAAGAGCATGTGTCTGTACACTTGTAACATCCCCATCAGAATACATGCATACCTCTTAGCAGGCTTCCTCTACCCAAATCCCAGGCTGAAGGAAGCTGCAGTACTTAGAACCTCCCTAGTTAGAGTTCTTGTTGCAGGATTCTGTCAACATCCCTCTCCATGACTGGAAAGTGATTGCCATTGCTCCCCAGTCTGTTCCTCCAACACCTGGGCTAGGACCCAAAGCTTTGTCTTCGGACACAAAGTCAGGGCTCCATCTCTCAAAATCATGGAGCTGATGAGCAACACAAATGTAAAACTTGTTGGGAGGGTGGCCTAAGGGTTAAGGTGTTTGCCTTACAAAGTGCAGGGTTTGAGTCTCACAAGGGATAATCGGCTAGGCTTAAAATGGCCCACAAGGGCAGTTAGCTTAATACTAATCTATAATCTATAAAACTAGCTTTGGAGGGACTTTTACAACTTTCTCTTTCTCCATTGTCCCTTCACTTTCTTCCATTTTATCCATTGTTTTTGCCTTCTCTCCAAGAAAAACCTTTTGAGAAGTCTAACATTATAGTAATCAAAAATATCACACAAGTCACAATGAATCAAAGTATGTTGAAAATATTTACTATAATTACAGTTGATTTAAGAGTTTTGCAAGGAAGACACAGGACCTTATCCACTTGTGAGGATGCCTTAGAGGACAAACTATTGAAAAATAAATTTGGTGACTGGGCAACAACAGGTAGTATAATAAAGAAAATGCAATTATTCTAACCAAAAATTCAGAAGGGGACTAATGAAGCAAGAATGCCTAAGTTATGATTAAATGCAAAGAACTAAGACAAGGTCAGTTGATGCCCTGGGTCATGCCCATTCAGCACTTCCCCAGATTGAAGCAGGGGACAAAAATGTATTTATCCCTTCATGACCATGAAAAAGAAGGAGAAAAAAAAGAAATGAAAATTAAACACCTTGCAGAGCTGAGGACCAATAAGTCCTCTGATGCAAGAAGCACATTTGTTAAACTGCAGAGAATGGACTTATAAAAAGTCTTCAAGCTAAGCAAAAAACTATACTAGCTCATTGTTACAGTTCCTAACAAACAAACACTGAGTGACCAATCATTAAAGCAGCCATAATCATGATCATGGCTGCTTAAGTGATTACTTACAATGTTTACAGGGACAGTTCCACAGTGCCAAATATGTACCCTAACAGCTAATATCTAAGGCAGCCACACATTCACCCCTCCTTTGCTGTAGCTTTGCAAATACAGACATACTTCCTCCTGATATCTAATCAATAACAGCACTGTTTATGAAAGAAGGAAAAGCCAGTTTTGAGAGGCTACTCTGTTTTTGTTTTACTGACCAGGGTATCATTGACAAATTTTCACTGGCAAAAGAGCACATTCTTGCTAAAGCCCTCTAACTGAAGACATGACATCTATTTTTGTGGAAAAAATCCTCTGATGGGAAAAAATGCCTGACTAAGGATAAGCCTGTGAAAAAGACATCAACGCAATTTTTTTAAGAGTCCTTCAATCAACATAGCAAGTCAAATGTAATCCTTTTCACTTTCAACAATTAGCTTTAAGCCCTGAAGAGCTAGCTCTGGGGTGTGCAGGGATAAAACCCTGAATATGATAATTTTGAGTCAAAGTACACGTTTAACTACTGCAGAAGTTGGCAAGGGTGACTGAGGAGCAGTGAGGTGAAGCATGTTCACTTCTCCCTGGGGGAAGGAATGGGGAGTAGATCTGGGATGCAAACTCCACAATAAATCACTAATTGAGACTAAGGCTCAATGGAGATGCTTGCTTTTTTTTTTTTGGGGGGGGGGGGTAGAACGAATGAGGAACTATCACTCATGGGACTAACAGAGTTACCCTTGCAGACATCTCCTGCATGCCAACCTCATTTTCTCAGTGGTTATGCACTCTGGGGACATATCAGAGCTTAAGGGAAAAATATACTTAATCCCAAGCAGATGACAGTATCAGTTCAAGTACTCATCGTTCATTCTCACTGGAATGAATAGGCACACAAATCTAGCCTCTTGGGGAATGAACATGCTGAAGGAGTGAGCCAGAGAGAGGTTGATGGTCATAAAGACACAAAGATCAGATGCATTTAATATAAGGCCCTGTAGAATATACTGGAACAACATTTAAAAATTATGGGAAAACCATCTGTGCTGAACATGATCCAAAGATCGGGCCAGATTATTTTCAGTGAAAAAACAACAAAGGCACACTTTTTAAAGACACCTTCAAAAAACACGGCTAGCTATATATAATACTTTAAACTTTCAGCAATTAACTGAAGGGCCCTGTAAAATATAATGGAACAAAATGTGAAAATAATGTGAGAACCAGCACCAGTGGACAGTGAACTAATGGAATTCAAGTAGACTACTGGACAGCAAGAAAGTAACCTCAGTAACAGCATTTACAATACAGGGTCAAATACATGAGCAAAAGGGGGAAGAATTTTCTTAAAAGAAACTATTCAAGGTATATATGAAATTACTAAGAACTCAGAAGATAAAATCAACTAAATCTAGGGCCAGAAGAAAAATATGTACATACATATATTTCATTTTATATCTATATAACTGAAGTACATGAAAAATGAGAAAACAACCTTGGTGTGAGAACCATGACAACAAATTCTAGCACATTTATTAGATGCTCTTGTGCAACAAAGCCAGAAAACAATCCTGATGGACTTATGAAATATTACATTTAATACAAGACATTTTTTTGCCATGCCTGATAACCAGAAAGCTTATGAGATTGTTAGACAAACTAATACTGATGACATTCAGGAAGAAACAGTTCATCTTCTGACTGTGTGAACATCACAATTTTCTCAAATTTAATGTATTAAATTATGAAAAAAAAAAACAAGCTTTTGTGAACGTTGACTGGAATCTATGGTTAAAAGGAAATAATATTTTCTTTCTCCAGTTTAAATGTATGTATTTGTGTATCTGTTAATTGGGTAAACGGGCTAGTCAAGCAACCCTTTAAGCCACAATCCAGATGCATTTGTGTGTGGAATATGGAAGAGCGCAGTGCATTATATTTTACAAAGCCAAAAGTAAATAAAAGGCTAGATACATAATAAATCAAGACAAATTGAAAAGTAACACTTCAGCTTATGCAGCTAAAGCAATAATACCTATCTGAAAGGGGTATAACCATCCAAACTTACTATGTTATTATAACACAGGAAGAACACAACATTTTGCAGGGACAGGCAACGGAAAAAATACCAGGCATTAACAGCATTCTAGTATAGCTCTGAACACTGTAAAAAGTAAAATAAATACCTTACATGCTTAAGAATTATAAATGGATTTTGTAAATAAGGGACATTCACTCTTTTTGGAATGAGGCAATGATGTCTGTTATTCCTAGAGAGGGGAAGAATCTACGTTTGGTGTCGTTATACAGACCTCTGTCTGTGTCGAATCCTGATTATGCAAGGTTCTTGTTAGAAAGTGAAAAAAGAATGGAGAGATGTCTCACATAACCAACTGTTCATGCTCAATGTAGACTGGATGGGGACAAACAGATGTCTGATAACATACAGAAAACGTGGCTATTAATGAGGGCTGCAGAGCTAAGTAAGGATAAATTACTGGTCGTGAGCTTGGATACTGAAAGGCATTTGACAGACTGTAATGGTTCTACTAAAAAAGTGCTTTCAAATTTAGATTACCTACAGACTTTGTTAACCATGGCAACATATTCAGTCTCTTGCTGCTGGAATGAGAAAAATGCATGAAAGTAACTGCTGTTTATACTGCCCAGAGGAACAAGGCAAAGTTGCCCTCTGTCCACATTTTTGTTTGCTTTGCAGTCATAACCTCTAGAAGTGATGACAAGGTGCTTGAATTTATAAGAATATCCAAAAGAGCAGAAAGCATATTATATATATATATATATATATATATGTGTATAGATCTAGGACTTTTGATCGAAATATCAAAAGCCTGAATCCATTACCACCGAACACACTTTAACGAAAGTGCATTCATCGAAAAAGCTCTTTCGTTAAAGTATGTTAAAAAAAAAAAAAAAAATAATCGACTTGAATGCAGGGGGCTAATATTCTCACTCCGAGGTTGCACTAGAGTGGGGAAAAGGGAATTTTCCCTTACCACACCATAGTACGACTGAAACAACAAGCATACTTACGCGAAACTGCTGCTTCGCTGAAAAACACTTTCGCGCAACTATGCTCACCAAATTGGGATTCGGTGAAAGATGCAGTCGAGCATCTGTACGGATCCCATATATATATATATATATATATATATATATATATATATATATATATATATATATATATATTTGTTTTGCAGATAATGTTCTGATATATTTAATGAATCAAGAAAAGGATATTGATAGGCTAGTTCAATTACTGGAGAAATGTATTTATTTATTTAACCCACGTTAGTCGCACTAGCCCAGTGGCTTCTTTTCAGTGGATGCCCAAAGTGGTATTCATTCTGACTAGAAGAACTTTGGCCAGGGCATCAGGTAATACCCCTATTCTTTTCAATAAGTGCAGTTCGATCTTTTATACCCACCTGAGCTACCACCAACTTAGGCAGATGTAACCTTGCTTAACATCTCATCTGAAGCATGGCACACTCAAGATCACCACCCCCTAATGCTGCACAGCAGTGTCAGTAATGGAAATTTAAACCAATCACGTAACGTAGGAAAAGAAACCACAGCCTTCTGATTTTTCAACACCAAAGGCAAGTAAGCTATCTGTTTAAGTTATTCACACTGATAAAGCTAGGGTGTTTCCAGGTTAAAGAATAAATAAAAACAAACAAATGAGCAATTACTGAACATTTCAGCCACTCCCAGGTCTTGCAGCAAAACTATTACTACTAATGGCAGGAAAAATACATTAAATAACTGGGAGTATGGTTAGAACACAACCTGGAAGGCTCCATTATTAAGACTTCTGATGCACTGTGAAAGAGGTTAAAGAATGAAAGTGAACATGCTTTGACTGCAAATTGGGACAATGGCACAGGTGTTGCAGTTTTTGTTATCCCTTTCAAGCATTCCTAGAAGAGAGTCCAGTTTGTGAAAGGAGTTAAAAACATAATGCAAAGATTTTGCATGACATACCTCTCAACTGTACAGATTTTCGCAGAATGTCCAGATGTTTGCCTCATATTTTGGTCTGTTTTTCATAAAATTGTGGTTTTCTGGCAAATGAATGGCAAATCATTAAAGACTGAAGTTAGAAAATAATGACAGACATTTAAGTTTCATAATTCATACACTTCAGAAAATTCATGTTAATGAAAAACCTGTCATTCTATCAACTTTCAAAGATTGTAAGAGCAATATTTAAAAAATGTCCCTATTTTTGGCCCTTTGCCCCACTTTTATTTATGTCTTTGTCCAGATTTTTTGCTCTAAGAGGTTGAGAGGTATGGCATGGGATGGAGTCAAAGCTCATGTTTCTAGAACAAAATGATATTACTGGAGAATGAGGGACATTAAAATTTGCCAGACTCAAGTTTATAATATGAAGCTGCACAATTAAAACATATATTTACAGTTTATGCTTGAGCATGAGGTTTAAGTGTAGACACTAGAAAGGGAGGCCATTGACAATGCTGGTAGATTCAAAACAGCTTCTTTGTGGGCATTTTGTAGTGACTTTGCTAAAATGTTAGAAAAGATGGCATCCAATTCTTGGCCAACATGACTACAACTTACTGAATATGGTAAAACAGGTGAAAAATGAGAAACAGATTTATGAATTTGGAAGGACTGAAACACAAAAGTATTTTTTAAAAGCAGTTAAGAATTTTTTTCTAGGTTTTTTGCTCCCAAGCCTGCCAACTGTTAAGCCTTTTCATAATAGACTTGAGTCCATTCATTCCCTCAAGTTGGGATTCCACCCAGAACCTCAGAGGTGACAGCTATCTGGTGGCGACATCACTTAGAATGAAGAGGTAAATGAGGTAACCTGGAAAAAGATTTATCAATTACCTGGATATGTCAACTAATCCAGAAGGTGTAGAATTTTTGCATGGAGGTGTTCATAGGTTCATAGGTAGGTACTAGGCTATCGGCCCAAGGGCCGATGTAAGCCTAGCCAGCAAGGTTCCATAGCTTACGCCACCCAAGAAAGTTATTTTCCTGTGCCACTGTCCAGCAGTATATTCTGCAAAAACTGAAAAACATGCTTCCAGCTGCAAATTGTCAATTTTGGAGATGTGATAAACGTTAACATGGTTCATGGAAACATATGTATTTGGTCATTTTCAGGGTAGGATCTTATGAATTTGAAAATTTACTGTTGGGGTGCTGTAGGCTAACAAAGACAATAATACTACTGAGATATGGTGAAAACTTGGGCCAAGCTGCTTTTGCTGATGTTAACAGCTACACAAGTCATTGCAGAGAAACAGAAATTAAAGGAGTCTCCGACAGTGAATTAAGTTAAATAAATCATGAATAAGACAGGTAAAGGAGAGACTTGGGTAGTTAAAAAAAAAAACCTCATGGGGAAAGTATGTATCAAACGAAAACAGTCCTTGAACCAAATAAGGAATCAGATGCAAAAACCAGAGAATACAAGAAAAAGAAAAATAATCTGGTTCCACACAGCAGTGAAAATCAATATGTCCTTTATTGTAGTAGGTAAGCGCTTTCTCTGAATAACATCCGCTTCATCAGACCAACAAAGATAGAATAGCAGTTACATTTTTAAACACTAAAACATCCAATCAAAAATCAGATAAAATGTGCATCATAGCTAAAAGGCATGTGATAAAATACATCTGTAGAATATATAGATCGTTAAAAAATTGAATAAAACAGACTAAATGAACAATATGTACTTCAAACTGGTAACAAATACAATAGTAAAAAATAAAGATGGACTATTGAAACATATATGATAAAATATTAAAAGAGAAATCAATGCTTTAATGCCCGTGCTTTAAGGAAGGGTTTCAGGGAAACTCTGTTGTTTAAACCAGGAGGTTTATCAGCTTGAAAGAGCAAAATCCATTTCTGTTCACTAGATTCTGTTCTATTATTTATGTCACCTCCTCTCTTGGTACTATGCAGAATCTCTAGTACCATAAAGCTAAATTTATGTTCTTTACCCTCTTTAGCTACACGTAGTGATAGTGCGCTGGTTTCTTTAACATTCCTGATATCCCTAAGGTGTTCAAGTATTCTACCCTTAAACACCCTGTTCGTTTTCCCTATGTAAAATGAGAAGCAGGTAGTACAATAGCAAAAATACACAACATTTTTTGTTCAACAATCTGCATAAAAAGCAGTATCTATCTTAAAACCCAAAGTGGGATGTGTGAAATGATTACCAATATGTATATGTGTACAGGCCATACAATTCCTACATATATATGTACCAAGTCTATCAGATATAATAGTTGATTTAGTATTAAAGGATCGATAACAGAGCTGACTCTTAAGTGATCTATTATTTCTAAAAGGAAAATCTGGCTGTGTGGCAATGACCCCATTCAACTCATGTACAGTAGACAGAATATCCCAGTTCTTTTTAATAATATCACATGCTACATGCACATTACTGGCAAAGGTCAATGGCATCCTTAGTTTATTCCTAGAGGTATCAGTGGAAGCATCACTTGAGAAAGTATTTTCAATATTATCCCTGGTGTTAATACTAGTGGGGAGGGGGAAAAGTATGGCTGGCACTTACTTGATCTATGCCGCCATCCTTCTGCTATTTGTGAATCAATAAGTTTACTACTATAGCCTCTTTCTAAAAATTCTTGTTTAAGTGTTTGTAATGCAACAATGAGACTATCATCATCATTAAAAAGTCTCATATTTCGAAATATCTGTCCTTTCAACACATTGAATTTCGTATGATTCAGATGCATACTGCCATAGTGTAGAACATTATTCTTTCTAACAGTTTTCTTATACAAAGCAGTAGACACAGTGGCTAAATTATTTTTAGTAACTTTAACATCCAAAAACTCTAATTCTTTATCAGAATATTCATAGGTAAAACTCAAAAAAGTATTCGACTGATTTAAGTATAAAAGAAATTCTTGTAGCCACTGCTCTGAGCCATGCCACAATAAAAAATATCATCCACAAAACGTTTATACCATTTGATGTTAACCTGGTATTCATTATTCGAAAGTACATGTTTAGCATCCCAATTAGCTAGGGATAGGTTGGCGTAGCTATTAGCACAAGCTGTGCCCATAGCTACGCCAACTTTTTGTGCATAATAAACATCATTAAAAATAAACACATTGTTTTCTAGGATGATTTCCAAAAGTGTGCAAATAAGTGTCACCTTAGTATCAGGGGTGTTTCTCTCACACAGTAATTCTCTGACATTTTCAATTCCCCATTCATTGGGTATATCAGTGAACAATGATTCAATATCCAGAGTTACAAATAAACATCGTCCTAAGATAATTTCATTTTGTTTAGATAGCTCATTTAAAAAACTCTTGGTATCCTTTAAAACAGTGCTACAATTAGCCAAGGCAGCATGCAAAGTCTTTTCTACAAAAATAGAAAGTGGCTCAGTTGCCCAACCTCGGCCTGAAACTATAGGGCGCATAGGTGGAGTTAAGGGATTCTTATGTATTTTGGGTAGACCATATATCAAAGGGACTGTTGGATGTTCTACCTTGAAATACTCAAACAGTTGCTCAGAAATCATGCTGTTATTAATAAATCAAAGATCAAAAACTGTACTTTTTCTATGACACTACTGAGTATATGCATAGGTAAAATGGCATACGTATCAACGTCACTGAGATGACTTAACATAGATTCTATATATTTGTCCTTGTCGATAACAACAATACCACCTCCTTTATCAGCTGGACGTACTTCTATACTATTTAGTTCTTTCAATTCAACTAGAGCTTGTAACTCTGCAGCTGATAAATTACTAGAATTATTAGTTTGCTTATCTAGACTTCTCTCCAAGTTGTTTTTCACAAAGGTCAATGAACAGATCTATAGTAGAATTACTAGGTGGTATGTAAGTGCTGGGCTTTCTAAATATACAGTCAGCATTATTAGAATTACCAAACATAGCTTCAAGTGTAAGAGGTCTGCCAAAAAGATGTAGGTCTTTAATTACATGAAGGAAATATTGATTTTCACTGCTGTGTGGAACCAGATTATTTTTCTTTTTCTTGTATTCTCTGTTTTTTGCATCTGATTCCTTATTTGGTTCAAGGACTGTTTTCGTTTGATACATACTTTCCCCATGAGTTTTTTTTTTTTTTAATTACACAAGTCTCTCCTTTACCTGTCTTATTCATGATTTTATTTAACTTAATTCACTGTCAGAGACTCCTTTAATTTCTGTTTCTCTGCAATGACTTGTGTAGCTGTTAACATCATCAAAGTATGTATCAAGTTGGTTACCACAGAAAATGTACAAATACACTCTTGTTGGCCAGTAATGACAAACTGAAAAATATATAAATCAGAAAGACGCATCTTATATAAATCTTTTCATTTTCCAAGATGGATTTGATAATAAATCATAAGAATTATAGGAAATTTCAATGCAACTGAGTCTTGTGACCATTACACTTCAGGGATACCCACCCTTACACTGCACCTCTGCACTTGAGAAGGGCTAAGCCAGTCAAGCACGGACTGAACTTATGAAAACTCATCAAACCCAGAAGGTCCCATATGAAGGAAGGGATATATGGCTATACACTGAATGCACAAAGGTTTGAAATACGAAACATCAAACTTTAACACATCAAATAAACCAAACAAAACAAAACTAAACTAAAAAAGAACATTTTATGCAGAGGGGCAAGCCCCTGCAACTTACATATCAGAACTCCAAGATTGTGCTACTGTGTTTTATTAATCTGCTGATGAAGACTTAGATCCTTGGTTCTGGTATTTGTGGGACTGCTGAACTTGTGTAAATACAAAAGATCCAGGACCTCTAGGCCCATAACAGCATAGAAGGCACGGCACTGATGATATATTAGGATAGAAACAATACTGAGTAAAGAGACAGTGCTTCTAGTTTTTTATTCTGAAAGCTAATTTTTTAGGCTATTGATCTTCTTAGTTAGGAGTCTCAGGGGTCTTTCTAATTAGAAGTTAGTGTATCTGCCATGAAGTTAAAGATCTGGTGCAAAAGTTTTTGTAGTATTTAAACATACTGTTAAAACACATAAAATCAAATAATCCAGCAAGAATGTCACAGGATACCTTCTCCTAGAAAAGAACCAGACACCAGGCAGGGTAAGGTGTCACAGGATGCCTGGTGTCTGGTTCTTTTCTAGGAGACAGTATTTAAACATACCTGTAACACTGACCATGCCATCATCGATGGGATGACTCCTCTACAGGACATTTTTTACATTTTCATCTTAAAATAAGTTTATAAAACTTCAACTGAAAATGGGAGAGTACTGTACACATACCTGTCATTGGCCTGCCTTAATTGTCACATCCAAGTAGCACATACTGGTGTAATTATAAGGATAAATGAAATAATAGTAATTGGATAACTGACAAACTGCAAAGCAATTAGTTAACTGCCAAATTGTTAACAGTTTGGCAAAAACGGTTTCAAAATTTTTTTTTGGTTGCACTTTTTTAATTAAAAAAGAGGGTTTCTGACCTTTTACAGAAATGAGAATTAGTCCTGTGAGCCCCCAGGTTTGTCTCATAATTCTCGGCAGGAACATGCCTGTCATTAAAATGTGATGACAGGCAATTGCAATAAACTTCATTCAAACGGAGTTTTAAAATTTTATTTTAAGATGAAAAAGTGAAAAAAAAATGTGACCACATCCATGAAGATGTGTTATAGCTACATTTAATTTAAATGATGAAAAAAAATCTTTGTATTTATCTTTAAAGTATGCACTGTCCAATTGCAAATAGGTATATTTAGATAATAGGAGGTAACTTACATACTGTGGCAGCACAAATAAATGTTCTTGTAGAAGAAAGTATTGCCTTAAGTTTAACCAACTCAGCATGTTTAGCCTTAATGGCCAAATGCTTGATAGACTTGGCTAACGTAAGAAAAATGGTTTCTTACACTAATGACACCTAAAAGGGACTAGCTTCACTAATGATCACAAAAAGCGAACCTTTATTGTCTATTTTTTTGAGAAACATACTCAAAATTCAAAGACTGAGGGTCTTGTTGCGACTTTTCCTTAACCTGGAGCACCAATGAAAAGGTACAGAGCTGTTTCTTACACTTTCTTTAAGTAGCCTCATTAAATTTTGAAAAAAAAAATCACAAAGGTTCCAAGTCATCCTCTACAGCTAAGCAATATGCACATTTACCACAACTGTCAACAAGAATAATTGACTTACTGCAGTCATATTTACTAGAAGTGCAAGTTGCGATGGCAAAATAAGAGTCAAAGCTCGACAAATGAAGAAGAATAAGGAAAAAGATGGGACAGGAAGATCTAACAAGGAAACGTGCAAAAATGTCAAAAGAATCTCACCAACCTATACTCACAACATTTAAATTCAAAGAGCAACTATTAATGAAGATACATCAAAAACATAGCCTGGGCCATTAAAATCCAATTAAATGCATTAAGTGGTAGAGCTGATAGAGATGCAGCACACTGTGGTATCATGGGAAGAGGCTGTACAATTAGCCTGGGATTGTTGCATCTCCTCAGCACAGCATGCACTGTACACAAAGTCCTGAAAGTTAAAGACTAAATTCTTCCCAGACAGATCTTGATTTTTTTCCTAAAAAAGGCTCACATAAAAGGATTCCAGGTATGTAGTGCTCACAAGTAAATAGCTCTGATTTATCTGGCTTGCTAAATTGTGAATGAATTAAATTTGTTTGTGTCTTTCGGCTTTTCCCGGTTAGGGGTCGCCACAGCGGAACTCCGGTCCGCCAATGATTGGTAGTGGATTTTTACGTACTGGGTTGCCAGCCCTGACACACGAAGGCACACCCATTCATGTATGCATCCACACAGAAGACGCTATAGCTGAGAATCGAACGGGACATCTTGCTATGAGGCGACAACGCTACCGCAGCACCACCACCGCAGTGAATGAATTAAATATGAGAAAAAAATTGAGGGCAATATTTTACAGTCCCATAGGAGTTCAAATGTCTGAGAGACTGGATGTCAGCTTGCTTTTAATCAAATCATTTTAACATTCAAAACAGCAGAGGTTCTGCAGTATGTCCTTTATTTCTGTTCTTAAAGAAAGAAAACTGTGCTCCAAGGAGTAACTGAGTAAAGTTCTTAAATGATCTCTCAAAGGACATATCTGGATGGGGTTGGAGACCAACAACTGTGACTCCTTCTCAACTGGTTTTGAATTAAATTTAACAAATAAATTTGCTGATTTTGTCAAATCCGTTCAGAGGGAGCAGATAATGAGGATGTTGGAAAACTAGAAGTTATGTACTCACCATAACGTTCCATCTGAGTAGGTGACTTCATTCGGATGCAACCTGTGGGTATCGGATCCGATCTCGGATCCGAGCCGGCAATTCAAAAGCTTAGGCTCCGAGCTCCTAGCTCCTCCCTCTTACCCATAACCCCTTGCCAAGCCCTGACTGACCTCAGATTGAGTTTGCCTCAAAATACTGACCACAGTATACTAAAACAGCATAAATACTCGCTCTATAAAGGTCAGGGGGATGGAGGGGGGGATGGTTGCATCCGAATGAAGTCACCTACTCAGATGGAACGTTATGGTGAGTACATAACTTCTAGATCTGAAGTAGGCAGACTTCATTCGTCTGCAACCTGTGGGACAGAGTCCCTAGCTACCTGAATCTTGGGCGGCCGTCATGGAAGGGTGTTCCGAGCACCGCTGAGCCAAAGGATGCTCTTCCTCTAGAAACAACATCCACCTTGTAATGAGAAATAAAAGTATGAGGCGAGGCCCAAGTAGCTGCCGCGCAGATATCATCCAACGAACACGGGACTTAAAGGCGGCTGACGTAGAAACTGCCCTAGTAGAATGAGCCGTAACCCTCTGAGGAGCAGGTCTGCCTGAAGTGTCATATACCTGCAGAATGCAATTAGCAATCCATTTAGATAGAGTGACTTTAGACACTGCTTTACCCAGAGCAAATTTAGCAAAGGAGACGAACAGCTGATCTGATTTCCTGTGGCCAGCTGTCCTGTTAATATAAAACGTAATTGTCTATGAACATCCAATGAATGCAATTTGTATTCTCCTTTGTTTGAATACTTGGGAAAAAAGACAGGCAAATTGATTGACTGGTTAATATTGGATTCAGAAGAGACCTTCGGAAGAAAAGATGGATTGGTCCTGAGGCACACCCTATCAGGGAAGAAAGAAAGATAAGGCGGTTTGACACATAGAGCCTGAAGCTCAGACACCCTTCTGGCTGAAGTGATAGCTACCAGAAAGGCAGTCTTCCAGGAAAGGTATTTTAAATCAGCAGAAGCTGCAGGCTCGAAGGGAGGAGCAGTAAGGGCCTGCAGGACTAAAGACAAGTCCCAAGGCGGTACAACCTCCTTGACTGGAGGCCTTAACAAAAAAACTCCTTTGAGAAAAGTTTTGCATAATTTCGCTGTCATAAGGCGAGCTGTGTCCTGGCCAATGTGATAATGCGAGATAGCCGCCAATTGTACCTTAATCGTGGAAGAACTGGCCCCTTGATGAAAGAGGTCTGTTAGAAAATCTAGCACCGCAGAGATAGGTGCTGAAAAAGGATCCACAGTTCTCTGTCCTGCCCATATAGAGAACCTCTTCCATTTACTCCGATAAACCTGTCTGGTGGAAGGTTTATGAGCAGCCACCAAAATGGCTTTGACCGGTGAAGAGATACCGGGAGTCCTAATTAAGGTTGGAATTGGAGCAGCCAAGCTGTCAACTTCAGGGTCCGCAGATTGGGAACTGGCATTCCCAGAGGGTGAGAGATGAGATCGAAATTGGATCCAGAATCCATGGTGGATTGATTTTGTGAGACCATACGAAGGGGAACCAAGGTTGTCGAGGCCAGAATGGGGCAATGAGAATCATTCTGCTCCCCAAACTGTTGGCTTTCTGCAGAAACCTCTGCATCAGAGGAAGTGGAGGGTAGGCATAAAGGAGACCGGGAGGCCAAGCATGCACCAGAGCATCCTCGAACTCCCCTGGTGGGGAAGCAGAGCGAAGAAATTGTCGCATTTGGCGTTTGAGGGAGAAGCAAAAGATCGCAACAGGGTTGCCCCAACGGCAAAAATCTTCTTCGCTACTTGAAGATTGAGGGACCACTCGTGTGGAGAAAGGATGGTGCGACTGAGCTTGTCCGCAAGGATGTTGGACTTTCCCGGAATGTGCGTTGCTATCAGAAAGCGTTTGGTGGAAATTGCCCATTCCCAGACTCTCATGGCCTCTCGACAAAGGGGTAAGACCTGGTTCCTCCTGCTTGTTGATATACCAGACTACGGACATGTTGTCTGTCTGAATCGCAATAGTCCCTGTAGGAAGAACGCGTGGTGAAGTGCTTGCAACGCTAGGAGCACCGCCCTCATTTCCAGGACATTTATATGCAATGACGTCTCTGTGGGATTCCACGTGCCTTGGACAATCTTTCCCGCAGAATGCCCCCCCCCACCTGGGGCAAGAAGCGTCCGTGGTCACTGTGGCTCAGGGAAATGCAGCGCAAAAAGGTCTTCCTGCTAGGGGCTCCGGAGAAAGAAGCCACCACAGAAGGGAGTCCCTGCACGCTCTGCTGACCGCAATCGGAGCGTTTAGAGACGAACAAAGAGGAGACCACTGAACTTGAAGGGTCCATTGAAGAACCCGCATGCGTAAACGGGCATGAATTAGAAGCGGGATAGCTGCCGCCATAGAACCTAGGGCCCTCAGGACCCGAAGCTGCAGTTGGAGATGGTTGAAGGATTGCTGTCACATGACACCTCAGGCTGACGATACGGTCTGGGGTGAGGAAGGCTCGCATTGATCTGGTGTCTAGTCTTCCTCCTATGAAATCTATAATTTGAGTTGGATTCAGAAAAGATTTCTCCCAGTTGATCGTGATGCCCAGCCTTGGTGCTAGTTGAAGGAAGTAATCCCTGGCTGAGCACAGAAGATGCCTTGATGATGCCGTCAGGAGCCAGTCGTCCAGGTACGGAAAGACCTGTAATCCCTGGAGCCTCAGGTGGGCCGCTACCACCACTAACACCTTGGTAAACACCCTGGGGGCTGAGGTGAGACCAAAGGGGAGGACCCTGAACTGATAATGACTGGCTCCCAGCCGGAAGCGAAGAAACCTCCTGGATCGTCTGTCCATCCGAATGTGGTAGTACGCATCCTTGAGGTCTATGGAACACATCCAGTCGTTCTCCCTCAAGAGGGGGAGTATAGATTGCAGGGTGACCATCCGGAACTTTGCTTGGTTACTGACAGGTTCAACAGGGAAAGGTCTAAAATTGGTCTTAAGTCCCCCGTCTTCTTTGGCACCAAAAAGAACCTGGAGTAAAACCCTAATCCGGCCTGATCTGGGGGGACGCGCTGGATGGCTCTTTTTCCTAGCAGCTGCTCGATTTCGATAGCCGCCTCCCTTTGGTCGGGTGGAACATCTGGGAGGCTGCGAGATTTGGGAATCTTGATTAGGGGTATTGAATATCCTCTGGATATAAGTCGAAGCACCCAACTGTCTGTTGTTATGGACTCCCAAGAAGTCAGGTGCATCGAAAACCGCCCCCCCGACTGCCTCCAGAGACGGACAGCCGGGCAACCCTTCAGGGCTGCTGCGTGGGTCTCTCAGAGAAGGGTTCTCTGGACCCAAAATTGCCAGGAGCCCCCCTGCCTCTGGCACGACGACCTCCCCGTCCTCCTCTGCCACGGAAGGACTGGTTATCCGGAGCAGGTTGGGACTGCTGCGACTTCCAGAACCACATCTTCTTCTGTCCCTTTTGGTTCTTAGAGAAGGACCTCTGGGGAGCTGAGAAGCGGACTCCGACGGCAGACAGCGTCTTCCCATCCTTTTCACTCTGGACTAATGTCTCGCGAACAGTCTTGCCAAACAAGGCAGAACCATCGAAAGGGGCATTCGCGAAGGTCGCCTTGAAGGGCTCAGCAAAATCACAATGGCAGAGCCAGGCCTGTCGCCTCATGACAAGGCCTGCTCCGCTGGCTCTAGCGGCTCCCTCAGTAGTATGAGACAGCAGCCGCATAGATGTATTGGATACAGATCTGAGAGTGGCCATTCGGGTGGAGTAAACCTGTTTATCCTCACTCGAGATGGACTCCGGGGGAGATGCAGCGTATTCTTTAATCAGATCTCGCTGCATCCTAATGACATGTGCCATGTAGTTCAGCGCTCTCAAGGAGAAGGTCGCTGAACTAAAAACTCGCTTCCCAATGCGATCCATCGAACGGGACTCCTTGCCCGGAGGATGGACGGAGGGACTCTCCTGGGCCAATTCCCTCTTCGTGGCTGCAGCCATCATCATGGCATCTACTGGGGGACCCTTACTCCAGTGGGTGCGGTCTGATGGAGGAGAAAGAATGCGGTCCGGGCGCTTAGGGATAGGCTCAATGGTGTCCGGATCCTTCCACGCCCTGATAGATATAAGATCTACCAGGGGTCAGCAGGAGGGGACACCCAAGAGGTAGAAGGGCCGCCTCGAATGCCTCCAAGAACACAGACTCGTCCGAAGAAGCCTTGGGGCAGACCAACCCCTGATCCTTAACATCTCCATGATGTCTCCAAATGAGACGCCCTCAGGGGTGACCTAGGGAGCCTTCCCTTCATCCAAGTCCGTGTCTTCAGTGACGGACTCAGGGGAGTCCATGTGCCTCCTCTTGCACTTGCGCTTCGAGGTACTTCATCGGGGCTGTCCGAGGAGTACTCTTCAGCAGATGGATGTTCCAAGGGAACCACTTGGGACATCGAGGCGGGCTGTCCCTGGGACCGGCTGGTGGGGCCTGGCCCAACTGCAATGGAGTGCGGGATGGAGCCGTGGCAGGGACCGGGGGTCCGGATGTCCTCGACAGTGCACTTTCCATAACGTTGAAAGCCGAGGGGGAGCCAGCTTCTCTAAGCCCCGAGAGCCGACCCCCACTCGGATCCGACGTACGGATCGGAGTCGGAGCCGAAACCGTCGGATCCGAGAGACCAGTGTGCTCCGACCTGGACGGAGCCGAAGACACACCAGCTCCCTCGGATCCGAGGCTCAGCCCTCGGCTCCGAGAGGTTGGGTCCGGCACCAAGCACTCAAGGGATGGGACGGATCCGAGGTGCGCCGACCTATCGGATCCGACCCACCCCGGATCCAAATCTGCACGGCGCCGATAGCTCCGAACCCGTGGTATGGGTCGGAGAAGGAGCTAAGGGGCGAAAAGGGGTCAAGCCCCTCCCGGTTGGGGCTAGGAGCACTCCCATTTGCATTTGGGCCTGGATGAATTTCCTCATCATCCGGTCCATATCAGCTTCGCTCATAGAAAAGGTCGATCTATAGGAGGCCACCGAAGCGGACCTAGAGAGCCGTCTCGGTGACCTCCTGGAAGGGCTAGCCTCCTCCTCCTCGGGTCCAGGAGAGAACCGAGGGGAGTGGAGCCGAGGAGGAGGAAAGCTAGAAGGCACAGGGGAGGCCCGCTTAGATGGAGGAGCCGAACTGGAAGCTTTGGCTCTCCTCTTGTGGTGCTTCTCCCTGTGCCTCTCCTTCTGTCTCTCCCTAGAAGAATCCTTCCCCTCCGGCAACTTTAAGGGAGGTTGAGTCCCAGCCGGAGGGGGAGAACTCACAGCAACAGGTTGCTGACTGGAGGGGGCAGAGGCCGAAGCAGTATCTGGGGGTAAAAGACCCGCCAGCACCAACTTCGACCTCCGTTCCCTTAAAGCCCGGGGGTTGAACCTTGCACAAATGGTACAACCAGAAGACAGGTGTTCAACCCCCAAGCATTTAACGCACCGAGTGTGGCCATCTGCTGGGGACAGCTTATGGCCACACTGCACATTTCGAAAAACAGCCTTAGGGGCTTCAGACATTACACCTAAGGCCTAAACACACACACACACAAACAAACTACGAAAACCCGAGAAAAATTAACTAAAGAGGGAGGAAAGCCTTAACCACACACAACTCTAACTATATTAATAACAAAAATAGAGAATTTGAAAAATTTTCCTGTCAGAAAAACTACACTTATCTCAAACCACGCCAGGAGCTCTAGAATTCCGTTGCTTCTTGAAAAGCGGCAAACGAAATCTGAGGTCAGTCAGGGCTTGGCAAGGGGTTATGGGTAAGAGGGAGGAGCTAGGAGCTCGGAGCCTAAGCTTTTGAATTGCCGGCTCGGATCCGAGATCGGATCCGACACCCACAGGTTGCAGACGAATGAAGTCTGCCTACTTCAGATCGAAAGTTATGTACTTTTCATAAAGCTAGATCCTTGTTGTTCCTCTCTGTCTATATTATCTTGGTTGTTCACCTTGAGGCAGATCTGAGCCAAAAACATTTTCAGAACTTCTGCAGTGATCGAGATCTCCATCTCCCACAATGATAAGAATGCTACTCAGACCAAGTTTGTCCCTAAAACAGAAGGTAATTCCCATAAAAAAATGAAACCCAAGGAATTGTAAGGCAGTAGGAAGGCCTCAGGCAATGTCTGACTTGATTCTGCTGGAGAAAATAGAAAAAATCAGGGTTGTGAAAATTTGAAAGGTGGGAAGGAGGGACATTACGCATCTAAGCACTATGCAGTATATAATTTTTGTATCACATGGTTGTCCCCTCCACCCATCTCAATTGTTTGGGGCAGATTCCCCAGCTACCATGTTTCTTGAGCGGTACCATGGCAGGATACCTTTGAGTATGGTGGAACCAAAAGCTGCTCTGGATCTGAAAATGAGATCCAGTTTGTAATGTTTGACAAAGGTGTGCACTGTAGACCATATTGCTGCTGCACAGACATCCACTGATGACTGTTTGAGAAAGGCAGCAGAAGTAGAAATGGATTTAGTGGGGTGTGCTCTTGGTTTGGCTGAAAAAGATAAACCCTTTGAGTTATAGACAATAGTAATGCACTCCAACAGCTATCCAGACAATGTGAATTTAGAAGCTTTGGATCCCAATTTAGTTTTAGCAAAGGACAAAGATTTGAACATCTTTATGCACAGGTTTTGTGTGATGCAAGTAAGTATACACTGTATTCCCTTGACTGGCAAGTGCATAGACTGACTCAAGGGCGATTCCATTGCTATTTTAGGCACAAAGGCAAGGTTAGGTCTAAGAGTTACTCTTTCTCTTTGTGAAGAGTCAAATAAGGATGCTTGTAAGACAGTATCTGTAGCTCAAAGACTCATCTAGCAAAAGTTACAGCTTTGATAAACAAAGTTTTCAAGAAAGAAACTTCAAATTAGCAAAATATGCAGGCTCACAGAGAAAATGTACAAGGGCTTGCAGCACCAGAATAAGGCCTAAGGAGGAAATGATGATCAGCTCAACCAAGTGGGAGAATGTGAAACAGCTGCCAACTGAACCTTGATGGTAGAGCAACTTACACCTGAATGTAAAAAGCCTACCAAAAAGCCCAATACAGATGGAAGGGGAGCAGCCCCTTGTAAACAGCATAAACAGAAAATGTATTCTGTTTACACTTGTAGATTTTTTTCACTGGAGAGTTTCTGTAAATAAAAAATAAGATCTGAACCACTCTAGATGGCAAGGGAATTACTGGACATCATTACAGGTGGAGAAACTATGCAGTTAGTTTGAGGGATTTAATGTCCAGATGAGTGAAACAATAGAACCATTTATAGAACCAGGACCCATACTGGTCATAGAAAATGAAGCCAAAAAGTATGGGAACCAACTCCGTCAGGCTAAAAGGGTGCAATGAGTTGCCTTGCCAATGAAAGGTTTCTGTAGGAATGTGGTTACCAGCACAAATAGAAGAAAGGCATTTAGGAAACAGTTGGCCAATTATAGACTAAAACACTCATTGGTTACTGTTCCTCTTGAGGAATGAAGACAAAGTAGCTGCTGCAATTTAAATTGGTGAGAGATGCAAAGAGGTTACAGAAAAACTGACCACAGAGGCTGAACATTTCTGCTGCCGATGTCATGTTGAGGGACGACTTGTGAGGTATTAGGATGTACTGACTCAGCCTGGCCACTAGAATACTAGTTTGGCCTAGTATGTGAATTGTTGTTCAAAAGTATTCCAAAGACATTGTCCATTGCCACACTCACAAAGCCTCTTAACACAGCAGGTAAGGAATGCCCTCATCTCCAGAACTTTTATGTGAAGATGGGCCTCCAGACTGGTTCACATTCCTTGAACCATCCTCTACTAGTAATGCTCCCCCACCCGTAATATGGAGGAGGCCATGGGAAGAGAGAGAATACTAACAGACATCCATGATGACCCATGGGGGAATTCTTCAATCAAGATATGTGATGGTGACAAAGGGTAGACAATCTGAATGGATGATGAGGAGGGTAGGATGACAGACACAACTAAACTGATTATGTCCACTGAAGAACCCTCAAAGTATCTTGCATGAATAACCAAGTCTATTGAAGCTGCCATGGAGGACAGAAGTCAAAGGATCAGAAAATGCTGGTACGGTGTGAGAACTGTAGGCCTCAACTCTGGCAACCTCACAATTTGAGACAGTACATCTATATGGCACCCTATGAATTCCCAGGATAGAGTGGGTTATAAACATGACTTTTTGTAGTTTACAGAGATACCTAAGGATTGACACAAGTGAAGCAGTCTCTTGACAGAATTAAAGATTATTTTGTGTTGACTACTAGCGACGATAAAATTTTTGAACAAGAAACAGACACTTTAAAATCATTTTTCACGGCCAGAGGGTATGATTCTGATTAGCTAATGAACATAATACTGGAAACCCATTTGCTAAGATCAGACATGGCTAGACCTATCCTGCACAAGTATCTGTCTGAAAGTTGGTGACACAACCATCCCCTCACAGTCTTCATTGATTCATTATAGAGGGTCATTCCTATTTCCTATTTCTGTAGACAAGTCCCTGATAAGAGACATACGCAAAAACTGGAAAATTATCTTAGGAAATGCAGACTTGGTTAAAATATTAGGAGATAACCCTTCTTTCACTTACAAGAGAGTGAACAATATGAAGTGTCTGCTAGAAAATCATCCCTCCAATGATTTAACAAGATATGGCACACCAGGGACATACAAATGCGGTACATGTAGAGTTGTCCTAATTTAAAAAAAATTTCAGTTTTTCATTCTTGACGTTGTCAGTCTGAAAGCCTTCTCAGGCAAATATAAAGTATTACTGGAATGCTGCAAATCTCAGTGGCAAATGAAACTAAGAGTGGATAAAAATCTAGGGCTGAATGAGTCAGTGAACATTGTGTGTTTTTAGTTAGAGCAAAGACTATAAAATATGTGATTATTCAATGATTTGCTTGTTTATGGTACTACTCAGTCATGTCTATGCTGAATGCTGTTCGCAATGTTTAATAATTCTAACATTATATTTTTAAGGAACATATTTTGTTGAGTATGAGACGATGGGCTGACACTGATCACGTGGCTTTCATGTTACCATTTTTACATTCTGGTGTTGCTTTTGGTTTTTAGATCCTGATAAAATTCTTAATTTATTAAAAAGAAAGAAAGAACTTAGTCTGAACTACTTTCAAGACTCTGTTCATGCTGTTTTTTAGTAGAACCTTTGTTGTTTGATTCTTTTGTGTTTGCAGTAAATCAATCTTATAGGTATGGGAGCACTCAGAACTCTTGTTGTTGGAGATGTGTTGCTACTACTGCTATGGTGGTGAAACCAAACAGCCATGCTCAGTATTGATAATGACTGGCTACTGGCCAGAAATTGAAATACCTTCTCATGGTAGTAGACATTCTGAAGGTCTATTGAATATATTCTGTCCCCCTTTCCTGAGGAGAGAAAGAATGGACTGCACTAAAACCATCTGAAATTTAGTCTTCTTTGCATATGTCTTCAATTTGCTTAGGTTCAATATGGGTCTTAAGTCCCTCTTCTTTTAGCGGACTAAAAAGAACCCTGAGTAGATTGGATCCTTTGTGGTCTGGTGGGACCTCCTAGATGGCATTTTTCTATTAGCTGGGAGATTTCTTGGACTGCAGCCCTTCTTTGATGGGGTGGAACATCTAGAACAGTTTTGTAAGAAGAGGTCAGTTTGGACAGAAATAGAATTATGTAGCCCTTGGATATTATTCTCACCACACAAGAATCCTGATCCTGTGTGATAGCCATCCAGTTTTGAAGGTGAAGAGATAAGCATCCACTGACCACATTCAAAGGGGAGCAGTTGGGAAAATATTTAGGAACTCTGAGGGATTTTTCAGAAAGCAGACCTCTAAATCCTTCATTTTGCAGACCACTCCCACCCCTAGGATGTTGTACATTGGAGTTCCCCCTTCTGTATCAAACACCCCCTTGTCCTGTGTGAGTAGGCCCAGTCTGTGAGAAAGGTTGTGGTAATAGCCCTTGGGTATTTACAAAATACGGGAGAACCACTGTTGCCTGAGCCGGAAGGGAGTCACCACAATATTTTTTGGAGAGTCCTTCTGAATCTTCAAAATGACCACTAGCATCAGTGGAAAACATGGAAAAAGTATACAGGAACATTCTTGTCCAAGAAAATGAAAATGCATCTGTTTTCCAGGCCTTCATGGAAGGTGTCCTGGAGCAAATTTTTGCCAGTTTGTTATGAGTACAGGCAAAAAGATTTAGCTGAGGTGTTCCCAAAATTGGATCAGTTCCTAGATTACAATTCAATTTCCATTCATGATGGTCTGTCCAGGTTCTGCTCAGCTTCTCTGCCACAGAATTTTGCTCTGATGGGATGTAAGATGTCTGTAAAGAGAGACTGCGCTGAAATGCTAAATTCCAGGCTACCATCTCTAGTTTATATTCTATAAGCACTTATAATGGTCTTTGGAACCATAGATGATTGACAGAGTTGACAGCATTTGTTACAAGTAACATCTCATTTACATTTATGTGTTTTGGTCTGTCTTTTTGGTCCAAAGACCCTGGACATTTACTCCCATAGACACCCCTCTCCAAGCAAAGTTTGAGGTGTGTGTAGTTACAGACTGTACTGGAGCTGTAAAGCAACACGGGAGTCATGAATTGAGATAAAACTGTTCTTTCCACCAAAGGAGTTTGCTTTTTACAAATGACAAAGCAAGAATCTGGAATGTCTGGGGATGCACCATACTGATTTTTTTCTCATGCAGAGTCTGGCTAGATTAATCATGAAAATCATGGATGCCATGAATTCTAGTATCTTGAGAAATTCCCTTGCTGAGTACGAAAAACTCAGGAATGGATCTAGGTACAGATTTACATTTTCCTGTGGAAGAAAAGCTCCTTGAGCTAAGGTATGTAGGAGGCACCATTGGAAGGCAATATAGGAAGGAGTCAAGCAAGACTTTTGGATATTTTCTTAAACTTCCAGTCTGTGAAGAAGATCTGTAACCCATGTGAGATATTACTGACATTTTGGAAAAGACTGCAAAGATAGGCAAGTCATCAAAATAAGTAAAACTGTGAATACCTTGCCATCTTCATTATTTATTTATTTGCAGTTTGTTAACCAGGAAAGTCCATTGGGCCAAAATGAGCTCGTTTTCAATGGAGGCCCGGGGAGAAAAGCTCCATATACAATTATTACAAAGCTAATATCAACAAAGTTAACAAGTACAATACAATTTTCAAAAATTACTAAAACACAGTAATATAGAACATAGAATAATAACATTTGAGCAACACAGTAATACAGAAGACAGAATAATAACATTTGAGGAAGGTGTTGTAACATAGTATTGAATGAAATTAAAACATAAGTATTTTGGAGTACATAAGTATAATTAGGGTGCAGGTATTTATGCACTCAAAGTTTTATGAGTTGAGAGGGAGGAAGAATTAGAGGAGGAGAGGAGAACAGTGAAAGGTGAATAGGCTGAGTTATGAGAAAGGAGAAAAGGGAGAGGGAGTGGGAATTAAATGTAGGGAGTCACTAGGCTGAGTTATGAGAAAGGAGAAAAGGGAGAGGGAGTGGGAATTAAATGTAGGGAGACACTAGGGTGAGTTATGAGAAAGGAGAAAAGGGAGAGGGAGTGGGAATTAAATGTAGGGAGTCACTAGGCTGAGTTATGAGAAAGGAGAAAAGGGAGAGGGAGTGGGAATTAAATGTAGGGAGTCACTAGGCTGAGTTATGAGAAAGGAGAAAAGGGAGAGGGAGTGGAAATGAAATAAAGGGAGTCACTAGGCTGAGTTATGAGAATGGAAAAAGGGAGAGGGAGTGGGAATTAAATGAAGGGAGTCACTAGTGTGTGTTATGAGAAAGGAAAAAGGAAGAGGGAGTGGGAATTAAATGAAGGGAGTCACTAGTGTGAGTTATGAGAAATGAGAAAAGGGAGAGGGAGTGGGAATTAAATGAAGGGAGTCACTAGGGTGAGTTATGAGAAAGGAAAAAGGGAGAGGGAGTGGAAATTAAATGTAGGGAGTCACTAGGCTGAGTTATGAAAAGGGAGAGGGAGTGGGAATTAAATGTAGGGAGTCACTAGGGTGAGTTATGAAAAGGGAAAAGGGAGAGGGAGTGGGAATTAAATGTAGGGAGTCACTAGGGTGAGTTATGAGAAAGGAGAAAAGGGAGAGGGAGTGGGAATTAAATGTAGGGAGTCACTAGGGTGAGTTATGAGAAAGGAGAAAAAAGGATGGGAGAGCAGAAATGATATAGAGGGGGTTAGGTGGGGTGAGAGCATGAGCATTCCCAGTGAGAAGAGAGATGGGAATGGAGCATAGTCTTGAAGGTCGAGTGGTTCTGGGTGATTTGAATGTGGGGGGGTGGATTCCATAGACGAGCAAGGGAGAAAGACAGGAGAAATTGACCAGGTGAGCATAAGGGTTTGTACACTTCTAGAAAGGTTCTGGTTACTGGACCTGAGTAGACTGTCAGGATGATGTAAGGTGAGTAAGGAGGAGGGGGAATGGCAGTTAGAGGGTTTGAAAATGAGTTTGTTAGCAGTTGGATATAAGAGAGATAGTGAGAGAGTTCCAGCCAATTCAAGGAGTGAAGTGCATCACAGTGGTGGGAAGAGGATTTGTTCCCAGTAGCAAACTTAGAAATTTTATTGTAGCAAAATGACAGTTTTGACTTTAGGGAGGATTGAGGGTTGGCGAGAAGAGGGGCTCCATACAAGAAAGAGGGGATGAGGTAGGAAATAGAAAGTACATGTTTGGATGAGGGAGTGAGATAATGGCTGTGACGATACCGCATTTAGAGCTTTTGGTGTGTTTTCTTAATACTAGTTTTTATGAATGTCAAACTTTAAATGTTCATCAATGATAACACCTAGAAGTTTTGCATGGGAGACTATTTCAATGGGAATCTTATTCTGACTGACTATGGAGAAGGAATTTTTATCAATAGAGGTGTTTTTAGATGAGGTAAAGATCATGATTTTAGTTTTGGATGCATTGAGAGAAAGGTGATTATTCAGCATCCAAGACTCAGTACACGAGAAGGCATCTTGTGTTAGTTGCTTAAGTTTGGGGAGGGACTGAGTATAGCAAACTATGGTGGAATCGTCTGTGTATTGGACAAGCTTGGTATTAGGAATGCACTGATGAAAATTATTAATGAAGATGTTAAAAAGTATGGGACCCAGTATAGAGCCTTGTGGAACTCCAGTTGGGGGGTGAAGGAAGGAAGAGGTACTATTGTTCTATTTGACTGCTCACTGTCTATTAGAAAGGTAATTGGAAAACCAGTTAATAGAGGAGGAGGAGAGATTGAGAAGAGAAGTTTGTGGGAAACAGTATCAAAGGCCTTTGATAAGTCTAGGAGAAGGGTCGACACAATGTTGCCAGAGTCTCGGGAGCAGTTGATGACGTCAAGGAAGGAGAAAAGGGCAGTGGTAGTACTATGTCCAGGTCTAAATTTATGTTGAGTTGGAGAAAGAAGTTGATTGTCTAGGAAGTAGGGAAGGAGTTGCAAGTGTATACATTTTCCAAGGACTTTTGAGATAGGGGACAGGATGGCTACAGGATGGAAGTTGGAGATTTTAGTATTGTTGCCTCCTGTGAAGAGGAATGATGAATGCTTTTTTCCAGAGGAGGGGTACATAGGATTCTTGGACTGAATGGTTGATAAGTACGGTGATGGGAAGGGCTATGCCATCTGCAGCTAGCTTGAGAAAGTTAGATGGAAGGATGTCTGGGGCATGAGAGCATGGTTTTAGTTTTAGTAGAAGTTTTTTATGGTGTGTAGAGAGAAAGGCTGTATGGTAAATGGGGGGGATGAGCAGTGTTGATATCAGTGGGACTAAAGTTGAGGGTGTTGGATGAGGGTGGAGGAGAAGTGTTACTGGAAAATGATGTGGTGAGCTTGGCTATTGAATCAATAAAGAGAGAGTTGAATCGGGTAGCCAAATATATGATCTGAAGAGTTAAGGTCAATGCGGGGATTGTCTTTTTTGCCAGGAGAGAGGAGAGCAGATATACTGTTCCAAATTTTTTTGGCATTGGATCTATGATTGGAGTACTAGGACTTTTGGTCTAAAGCAATTTATTTTTTCACTTTATTACAAAGTTGCTTACACTCAATAAGGGTGTTAGGTGTTTTAGATTTATGGTAATGCTTCCAAGCTTTATCTGGGAGATGCATAAGGGTAATATTTGCTTTAGTTAGCCAAGGGGTAGACTTGGTTTTGATTCTTTTAGTTCTGGGGGAGTGAAGCTAAACAGCAGGTTATTGAATGTAGTACTGATGTATGTAACAGCGTCATCAAGAGGGAGAGTTTTTACAGGGTTCCAGTTCATATGTTTTAGTGAGTCAGAGAAAGCTAGAGGGTTGAAGTTTTTTAGGGTATGAGTTGTTATGTAGTTGTAGTGAATATGGAGGGAGGATGGTGAGCGACGAGCAAAGGCAGGGAGATGATCGCTGAGGGAGTCGGGTAGGGTGCCATTGTCAGAAATGGAGTTGGGGTGAGAAACTAATATCCAGGCCAGAATACTACCAAAGTTGTTATCTTTATTAAATCTGGTACGAGAGGTAATTAATTGGGTGTAGTTGTATAGGCTTACATTCTGAGGTGATGTAGGTGATTGAACAGATGCCCAGTTTATAGTTATGTCACCTAGGAGTATAGTTTCATTGTTTATATTGGATGAGAACCAAGACAGAATATCTTCAAGAATGGGGATGTGATTTCCTGGTGGAATATAAAGAGCAGCTATACATATGTTTTTATGGTTATTAATTTTTAGGAGGGCCAGGATTAGTTCAGCTGTTGCGAACTGGGGTAAAGGCTTGGTAAAGGGTGTCACTGTTAGGGAGGAGGAGAAAAGTAGGGCTACTCCACCACCTTTCTTTAGAGTTCTGTCATTTCTTATGATCTTGTAGCTGGGAGGGGTAATTTTGGAATCTTTTATGTGGGGTTTTAGCCATTTTTCAGTGATAGGGAGAATGTCAGGGTGGTAATGGGAAAGCCAGGCATGAAGAGTAGGAAGTTTATTGCATAAACTGTGAGTGTTAATGGTAGCAAAAAGGAGAGATTTATGGTGAGAGAGTGAGGAAGACAAGTTAGGGTTAGAAGCATGATTGTCTGACGGTCCGAGATTAGGATGTATGTCACAAAAGAGGAGATTAGAGATTAGTTGGAGTAGGAAGGAGGTAAGGTCTTTAGATTCTTTGGAGTTGGAGTTGAGAGCAGGGTAGCTGGAGAGGCATGGATTGTGAGGGACTGGGACTGTATTACAGATATCAGGAAGAATCTTTCTAGTAAAGAGGAGAAAGTCATTATAGTAATTTAGGTGAGGAGAGATATAAATTGAGAGGTGAGATTGTTTTAAGGCATGTATTGAAGTTGTATGATAGAGAGGGGAGTAAGAAAAGTCAGGTAGTCTGGTAAGATAGAGTAGGCAGTAGAGGAGGAAAGGTAGACATATTAATAATAGAGTATGTGTAAGCTTGATTTGCATGGTAGTGTAAGATTACGGTATGCAGTGAGGATGTGCAGAGGGGAGAAGGAATTAGCAGAAGGTAAAGTGGTGTGAGGTCTTTGACAGTAAGAATGGGGAAGCAGAGAATGTAGGAATAGGTAAGGGGAGGGTTGTGGGTAGTGGAAAAAGGAGGGGTTAGTGGCTGAGGAGGTAGGTGGGGATTGTTCAGATAGGCTGAATATTAGAGGGGTGTGGTTTTGGGGTTATGCGTGTAGAGGCACTGGGGGCAGGTGGAAATTGGGGGCAGGGTGGGGGAGCAGAATGAGCCCAAAGGGGAAACAGAGCAGGCAGAGCTGAGAAGGAGGAAGGAGCAGAAGAGACCAACAAAAACAATAGGGTATCACTTTGTGAATACTCTTGGAGCAGTAGATAACCTAAAGGGTAATGCAGAGAAATGAAAGTGTAATCCAGCCACAAGGAAACCTTAAGGAATTTTTGAAATCTAATGTTATAAGAATGGGGAATGATAGGTAATAGGCTGTGAAGGAATAACATTCTAAATTCGGAACTATCAAAAACTGGTTTAGAAAATAAAGCAACAAGACTGATTTCCAGGAAGCTCATTTCTTTAGTACCAGAAACATTCATGAATAAAAGCCTTTTCCTATCAGTGGAGGAGGAACAGTGATTATACCCAGGGAGTCAGCAGATAATGAATGCTAGGAGGGGAAAAAAAAGTTTGATTTGGTGGTTGAGGAGGAATCCCCTGAAAAGGAGGGAGGGATTCCCAATGCTATCTATATCCCTGATGTATCACTTTAAGAACCACTTGCTTGAGGTTATCTGTTGCCAAAGAGAGAAATGGAGAGCCAGAATTTGGGGAAGATTTAAAGGCTTGCCAGGGTTAGGGGGACATTCTGCAAATAATTATTCAGATTCATTTCTTTTTTTTTTTTTCAATTCTTCGTTTTTTTCAGTTTTTCATTTTGCTGTCCTCATTTCTTGGGGTGCCTCCTTTCTTTCTGGAGCCCCTTTTCATTGTTTTTTGAATGTCTGCTTGTCAGAACCTTGCTGTGTCTATTTATTTTGCTTTTAAAAGTAAGGTGCAGCAGTAGTTGTAAAACACTTGACAAACTTGGGAGAAGTAAGGCTGAAAAATTTCAGTAACCCATGAATCAGCTTCCCTCTCTCATCACACTTTTGCAGGACCTCAGCAACAGATGGTCCAAAAACAGCCTCTCTAGAATTCAAAATTTCAGCTTTAACATTCTCAGGCAGACATTGTGTACTCAGCTAAAAAAACTTTCTCATAACAGTTCCAGTAGCAGCAGTTCTGGAAAGGGTGTCAGCTGAATCATAATCACACTTCAAAGAGTGTTTAGCAACTTGAGACATAAAAACAATACAATTACACAAATAGTGGAAATGTAGGTATAATGTTCCTCATATTCTCAAAAGCAAGCAAGCATACTCTTTAACATAAGAGCGTGACAATTAAGAATTCTAAAAATAAATGTCCCCAAATCTTTCAAAGGTTTTCCCATTTTTATCAGACGGGAGACATATGCATTTAGCAGAATTTACCAAAGAAATCCCCAGAGTCAGGTGTGGAATTAGAAAAAAAAATTGTGTGTGTGTGTGTGTGTGTGTGTGTGTGTGTGTGTGTGTGTGTGTGTGTGTGTGTGTGTGTGTGTGTGTGTGTGTGTGTGTGTAACAATGTATCTGCTGTCTTAGGAACAGCAGGCTGGCTGTCAGGCAAGTTACAAGCTGTAATAAAAACAGCAACATGAACAAAATATACTGGAGCAGATTTGGGGAATTCCAATTATAATAAATCATAATAATCATTTAAAGATAGTGGAATATCATTATGATTTATTATAATTGGAATTCCCCAAATCTGCTCCAGTATATTTGGGGAATTCCAATTATAACAAATTATAATAATCATTTAAAGATAGTGGAATATCATTATGCTCCCACTGAAATAACTGATTTATTATGGATAAGACTTCAGAAAAGGAAAATTATTCTTTTTAGGGACTATCAGAAGAAATACTCTCCTCAGAGTCAGGATCTGTTACCTGAAGAAAAAAACAGCTGTCCCCCACAATTACTTATTGGTTGCTAAATTCTGAAATTCTTCAGAAACTAAACAGTTCCTTTTCCTCTTACTAGAAACAGAATGGTCAAGAGTCTGAACTAAGCCCTGAGCTAAACCAAATAAATCACTCCTGTCTTTAGTAACAGTCAGGGAAAACATAAATGTTTAAATTTCTGCTTCTTTACAACAGGAATCTCCAAAGAGGCAGACTGATTCATGTCAGGGACATCATAAAGGACAGCAGGCATCCTTAGTCCAGCTGGGCAGACAAGCATTCCCTGCTCTTTTCTCTAAGATTGATGAGACTGGTTCTTCCTTGCCCACCAAGGGCACACCAACAGCCCTGGTCTGTGGTGGCTGAAGGGACTATACCAGAGTAGGAGATGATTGGTCCAAGGAACTAGAAATAACCACAGCAGAGTCACCTATTTGTGGCTGAAGAAAATTTGTAGCCTGCTGAAGTGGAAAATGCTAACTGAAAACTTTTTTCATTATATGGCTGAACAGAGGAGGAACTGAAAAACTGGTAAGCTATTCCATGGTAAAGGCAAACATGGAGCTTGAAACCAGAGAAGGACTAACTGCAATGGTCAATAACACAGGCAAGTAATAAAAAAGTATTTTTCAACCAAAAAATGCAGTAAAAAGCACTAAACACTTATGCCAACACCTGAAAGTATTTTAAACAAAGTATGAAGTAGAAAAACGGTGAAAAAATAAGGTTTTAACAACTTTTTTCCACAAAGTTAAAAGACACTTCACTGTAAAGAATGACAGAAAGTCAAGGGACAGTCCAGTAAAACACTGTTTCTAAGCTTAAAATAATTAATTACACAGAAAAAAAGTTAAGTTTCTGTTAAATAAATGTGGAAGGTTTTCCCTTGAAGAGAAATTATCTATCCAGAACTGGAGAAATGCTAGCCAACCATCTATCCTTGAAAGCCTGCAAAAAGAGTGCTCTTCTCTGGCAGGAAAGCTCTGAAGGGTTTGGTACCCAAACCACTGGATTTCTTTAGCTCTACTAGAGATATTAACAGTTTAGGTGCACAGAAGGTGCCCTGAAGCACTGCAAGCTGGCTGGCTGTTATATCCTGTGCTGTACATAACCCATATAGCTAAGGCTACTGCAGCAGTGATCAAACGATGATATCTTCATGCACTCAACCCTCAGTTGATATCATACCAGGCCAGTCAATGAAGACATAGGACAACAAGGCATAATGCAGTACATTCAGAAGACCTAGTTTCTTAACATCTGGAATTGCCAGTATTCCTGTTTCTAAAGTGAACAACTTCTTATCATTGGGAATAGTGTAGCTCAAAAGAGACATTTAAATGAGTGAAAAGTTTTCTTTTCACATCCACTAATGTATACACTTTATTTAAAGTGGAGAAGTTTTTAGGTGACCACTCCAAAGACAGAATTTAAGATGCCCACACACACACACTCTAGTTAAAAAAATAAACTCACTCACATTTGTGTATACTGTCTATGTCAGCTGGGTCCTGCAGGATTTTTGTCAGTCCTTCAAGCAGCATGGCTGCTTTGTGATAGCGAAATGTTATGTCTTCTGTTTGCTGGAACATCTCATCCAGAGCTGTTGACTGAACCTACAAGCAACACACCAGTGTATTACATGTGATCTCAAACATTTTGACTATTTTGGTTCAATTACATGACCTCAACAGTAGACTACTTACAGCACAGTATAGGTTCAGAGGTTCAGTTTTATTCATATGGAGTACTACAGTAGTATTTACCAGTCCACAGTGATAGCCCAATAATGCAACTCAAAGCAACATTATTACAAGTTATTGGTTCTAAAAAGAAATCAGTTTTGTACTTCCCTTTTATATTCTTAAGTGTTTCACCAAAAGGATATCAAACACATTTACAACAGAACTGAATGCTTCTCACTTCAACAGTTGACACTTTTTGTTACAAATCTTAAATATTCTGTGATATGTTGGCAGCATTTTTAAAAGTTATTTACTACAGTGGAATTGAAGGCAGTAGAGATCTGTAAAAAGAAAAAGCATCTGCTGGCATGAACAGAATTTTATGGCCATCTAGGAAATTCACAAAGCTTTATTATTACAATGTTCAAAGCTTGAATGAAAGAGTTACCTCTTTACTCTGTAGTATACAGACTATTTAGGAGGGGACCTTTGTCTTATCTTTGAGGCAACTTAGTTGTGCTTGAAAACCTACAATGAGTGGACATGGAGAGGCAAATAATTGAAAGAGCAGTTTTATGCCAAAGGACACTGTTAACAATGGAAAAGGTGGGGGAGGAGCCTCACAAAGATAATCTATCATGCTTAAGGACTAAGGTTCCCATGGTAGTAATATAACAGGCCGCAATCACAGATATGAAAAAGCAGCCCTGATGACTACATGAGACAGCAATCAAACTACATGACTGCCACTTGCTGGTAAATTGATGCCCCCATTTATGAAACTATGAATTAATTGACAAGATCAGAAAGGAAGATGAAATGGTAATGATTATAAAAATACCAGTGTTTCTCATTAAAAGAAGATAACAACTACAGCGGCAAAATTTAGAAACTGTCCTGTAACAAAATTCTTGAGTATGCCAAGTATTGTCATTTCAACAGTAAATTAAGGGCTCTAACTATACATGTACATTACTTTAAAAGCAGTGAATAAATGAACACATAAATAAAACAAATACTTAAACTCCTTTTATTAAAGTAAAAGAATAAGTGGTGATAAGCACTTCTGTACTTAGAAGTACTTCATAAGATCAAAATGCAATGACTAGTTTCTTATATCACAAAAAGAAGAACACAATCACAGGGTAAGGTATCACCTCACAAATAAAGACAAGTCTTCTTTTGGACTAGCTTCTTATATGCTCATTTCTATGACATCATAACAGAGAAATTTTGTCTTACATGTCTCATCCAGGCATTCAGTAGGAACCCCAGTAATTGTGGTACGGGCTGCAGTAAAAAGGCCGTATTTCCACATTGTGCAGAAAAGCAATTTAGAGACACAGACGCAATGAGGATAGACTCCATTATTGACCAATTTGCATGTCCCTGAATCCCTGCTCACTACCATGAGTGCAGATTAGTACTTACTGTAGTAGTTAACAGTGGTGATGGACACATTAAGCAAGCACAGCACTCCTCCCACTCAATCACACACAACATATACCACACCTGACTTTTTTGTCAGAACACCTACAATTTCTCCTTTTTCCTAACCTGATAAATCATGGATGATTATAGTCAGTCAGTAATGCAAGACATTAGAGCTTTCCACTTCATACCCTTCAGGAAATGCATGCTAGTGCAAAAGCTGTTATTCTAGCAACCTTCTAAGAGGAATACTTAAAATTTGTCCATGTGTTTGTGTTCCACCAGTAGTTTTGAAGTTGTGTACATTTCAAAGGTTGCGAGGTATGGCTTTGTCTTCCCTGTCTCACTCCCTTGTAACTCACAAACTGTTGGAGACATCCAATAATGCCCAAGACCCTCAACATATGCCAGAAAATCACTTGTTGCACTAACATATCAGTTATCTCAGTGAGCTAATGCTGGTGTTTACTGTAGAAAAGTTGCACGATTCAAAACTTTTTCCTCATCTTATAATTTACATTTTTTAAATAACTTTTTCCCCTTATATCCCTGGTGCCTCTTGATGGTGCAGAGGTCTGGTACAGTATGATTATATACACTTACCATAAATATGGATGTTCGAGTGTATTCACTGTTGCAGTCCTGACTTATGGGATTTCCTGCTTTGGAAGCCCTTGGTCAGCCTGACTACCAGAGTAAAAAAACATACTCCTCCCTGAGCTAGCGGATACCCCACCCTGATGTCATGATGGCTGGGTATAAAGGGAGCTAGCCGACATCATGACATCAGTTTTGTCTTGCCCCTAGAAGGTAGGAACCCCATAGCTGAATCATAAGTAAGGGACCAGGTAAGACAAAAGGACTTGTAGGGCATCCCTGCAGAGGGTCCTCTGGAAGAGGATGACAGAGAAAAAGCTGTTATTGTAAGGAGAATACAGGGGATGGAGGAAGGGAAAGAAGACTGCAAGAGTGAAGACACTCGCACATCTACATTTATGGTAAATGTACACAACTGTACTATGTTCTTTGTGCTTCGATTTTGCAGTCCTGACTTATGGGACGATTCCCAAAGCTGAAATGAGGGTGAAAGGTGCCTTAATGGGAAGAGAGGCTGCCCTACAACAAGACGGCAGTGGCAAATCCTGGTCTGGACTTGGAGAAGGCTGACAGGTGGTAGTGCTTGGTAAAGGTATGCACTGATGACCAGGTAGCTAATTCCAGGATGTCTTTGGTAAGCGTCCCCTTAGGAAAGCAGTGAAGGTAGAAATGGCCCTAGTTGAATTTGTCCTAACAGATTCAGGGGGCTTTTTTCCATGGTAGGTGTAACAAAAGGAAATACAGTGGGAGATCCACTTGAAGACAGTTTACTTGGAGACTGGTTTTCCTTCAGAGCCCATGGCAAAGGAAACAGTTGTTCTGATTTTTTGAAAGTTTAGTCCTGTCAATGTAGTAGTGAAGTTGCCTGTGTACATCCAAAGAGTAAAGGATTTTTCCCCTTGATTCTGTGACTTAGGGAAAAGGTAGGCAAGTGTATGGCTTTGTTCAGGGAAGTATCCATGACTACTCTGGGCATAAAGGAAGGATTTGCTCTGTGTGACACTCTGTCTGGGTGGAAGATAAGAAAGGCCTTCACTGCCATGAGGGCCTGCAACTCAGAGACCCTCCAGGCTGAGGTGATAGCCAGTAAAAGGGCAATATTCCAGGTCAAGAATTTTAAATCAGCTGATGCAGCTGGTTCAAGGGGGGGGGGGGGGTACAGTCAATTTTTCTAGAACAAAGTTGAGGTCCCAAGGAGGGGTGGGTTGTCTCCTGGGAGGTCTGATATGCAGCACTCCCCTAAGGAACTGTTTTATTATGGAATAGGAAAAGATAGGGGTAAGAGTAGGGATGTGGGGTGAAATGGCAGAAGCATGAATCTTAATGGATGAGAAGGACAGGCCTTTGTCCACCAAGATAGCGAGGTAGTCCAAAATGGCTGAAATGCTGGTTGAGATGGGGTTGAGGCCTTGTTGCCGACATGAAAGAGAGAATCTTTTCCACTTGGCAGAGTATGCTTTCCTAGTACTGGATCTTTTAGATTCTTTTAGGATATTAAGCACCTGACTATTCGGGTTGTTCAGGGTAAAATTTTTATGAATTATCCAGGCAGAGAGTCTAGAGTCTGCAGGCTGAGGTGCATGAACTTTCCCTTTGCCTGAGTCAGCAGACCCACTCTCTGGGGTAACTGCCAATGTTTTTTTTTTGTCAAACCCAGTAGCAGTGGGTATCAGTGCTGCCTGGGCCAGTCTGGAACTATTAGGATGACATTTGGTCCTTCTTCCCTGATTTTTAGAAGAACCCTTGGAAGGAGAGGCAGGAGAGGAAATGCATAAAGATACAGATGGCTCCAGAAGAAGGAGCAGGCATCTGTTTTCCAGGCTGTGTGAAGTTTGCTCCTGGAACAGAATATTTTTAACTCAGCATTTTTATCTGTGGCAAAGAGGTTCTATTTGAGGGGATCCCCATTTTTGGACTACACTGAGAAATGTTTCCAGATGCAGCTGCCAGTCGTGGGGCTCCATTAAGTGTCTGCTGAGGTGGTCTGCTAGAGTGTTCTGAGCCCCAGGAAGGTACTGAGCCATTAGGTGCAACTCCATAGCTTTGGCTGTCTCCCAGAACTGCAGTGCCAGACAGCAAAGATGGTAGGAGTGGGTACCCCCTTGTTTATGTATCACATGACTGTTGTGTTGTCTGTTTTGATAAGCAGCACCCCGGGTTCCAGTGATCCTTGAAGGCCACCACTCTTCTGTACTTCCATCAATTCCTTCCAATTTATGTGCTTGTGCCGGAGGTGCTCTTCCCATTTGCTGTGGGATAGGAGGTGTTGGAAATGGCCTCCACAGGCTGTGTCTGATGCTTCTGTGGTTAAGGTTTGGCTCTGAGGGATGAACCTGAAAGGGAGACCCTGGTTCTGTGCACGATTGTGACCACCAAGCCAATTCCTCTCGGAGGCAGGGAATTAGGTGGATTTCTGTCTCCAGGTACTGTGAGTGATGGCAACACAGATTCCTGAGATACCACTGAAGTTTCCTCATGTGTAACCTGGCCAGAGGGATCGTTAGTACACAGGATGTCATGTAGCCCAGTGCTCTGAGGAATACCCTGGCTGAGAGGCATTTCCTCTGCATAATGTCCTGGAAGTATTGGGTTAAAAAGTAAGCCTTGTCCGGGGGAAGGAAGGCCTTCTGGAGGGAGGAGCCTAGCAGAGCCCTCAAGAACACTATCCTGGTGGAAGACTTTGTGTTGTATTTGCTGAAGTTTGTAGTGAACCCTAGAGAAGAGAGAACGGCCTGGGTGAAGGCCAGATCCTTGAGGAGCTTGGATTGATTTGTGGGCCAAATTAGGCAGTCATCCAGATAAGGGTAAATCTGGATGCCTCTTGTTCTGCAGAAGGAGATCACAGGGGCCAGACATTCGGTGAAGACCCTGGGAGCTGTAGACAAGCCAAAGGGAAGTGCAGAGACTTGAAAGTGACTGGAATTGCTTTGAAGCAAAGAAAACTTCTGCAGGATTTTTCTATAGGGATGTGCAAGTTTGGCATCTTTCAGGTCCAAGGTAACAATCAGAGCTTGAGGTGTGATCATGGAAAGAAGCTTTTGAAGAGTAAACATTTTGAATTTTGGGACAAGGAGGGACTGACTGAGAATGGACAGATCCAGGATAGGGCACCAAGAACCTTCTTTCTTGGGGACCAACAACAGCCTGGAGTAAAAACATTTTCCTACCTCGTGGTCTGGTACTGGTTCCACAGAGCCCCGAGAGCACAGGCTGTGAGTCTGTGAAATGGCCTCTGCCATCTGGTTTTGTGGCACACCAGGGTAGCCTGAGAATCTTAATAATTCTTTGAAAATGAGCTTGTAGCCATTTGAGATTACTTTCAGAACCCACTTGTCAGAGGTGATGAGGGTCCATGTTTCCTTGAACAGGGAAAGTCTTCCTCCTATCTTGTCTGGGGTTGGGGGTAGGGAGTTGGGTGAGTCATTGCTGAGCTCTGCTAGGGTCCTTTGGCTAGAACTCCCCATCCTGAATGTTCCTGAGGACCACTGCCTTGCCCTCTGCGATTGCTGATGCTGCCTGTGAGGCCTTTCCCTTTGGGCTTTCCTCTGACTGGGTTTTGATTAGGAGGGAAAGAAACAATGCTTAGTGGGAAAATTCCTACTGAACCTAGGAGGCTGAACTTGGAGGAAGTCCTTGACTGTTTGCATGGACTTTGCTTTATTTCCATCTTTTTTAACACAGCCTCAGCCTTTGTTCCAAAAAGGGAGTTCTTATCCAGGGGTGCATCTAGCAGTTTAGATTTGACATGCTCCAGTAATGTTTGTTGCCGAAGCCAAGCATGTCTTCTGATGACTGAGTCAGAGACAGTAGCTCAGGAAGATGCTTCTATGGCATCATATCTGCAGTGCAATGAGTGCCTAGTAAGCGGGGAACTGGAATGGCAGAGATCCAGCAATTCCTTAGAGGTGTTCTTATCCTCTAGGGAGGAAATATTTTGCTTCATTTTTTTCCCAAAATACTCTGGTGGTATTTTATCATATGAACCTGGCAATTGAGGGCCCTTATGACCAGGGTAGATGAACCATAAACCTTCTTCCCAAATCTGTCAAGGACCCTGCTTTGTTTGTCTGTAGGTAGTGGGTTTTTGAAGTACTGACCCTAATTCCTTTCAGGTCTGGGGTGACAATCTTTGGGTTAGCAGAGACATTTGTAAAAAATGAATTTATGTGAGTCCAGTACCCTGTAAAATCTGTATGGTTTATGAGGGGCTAGGGGAAGAGAGTCTGTATTGAGAGATGATTCCAAAAAGACATCAACTACACCTTCCAAAACTGGAAGGATAGCCAAGGTTTTGTGTTGAGGGAGATCAAGGAACTCCCTGACCCTCTGTTTTGCTTGGGGGTACTCCTGTGCCTTGCACTGGAAAAAAAAAAACTCTCACATGGCATGCAATGTCTCCCCAAAGGTAATGTCCTCAGGGGATGAAGCAAATGGCAACACCTCTTCTGAATCAGAATCTTCAAAGGAGGTAAGGTAGGGTTTCTCTTCAGTGAAAGAGTCTTCCTGATCAGAGTCTTCATCTGAATCAGGGAGTTCTGAAAAGGCCTCAGGGGTAGGATCTCTCTTCCTTTTTCCTGGGGAAGATTCAGGAGGAGGTTTGCCTGCCTCTGACCAAGGAAATAAGGTCTTCGGTCATAGTGACCAAATCCTGCTGATAACCTGTGGGACAGGATCTAGTAGGCATAGGTACAGAAACTGAGGCCAAAATCTTTTTAGATGCAGCTTTTGCCTTAGGCCTATACACATCCACCAGTCCCCTTGAAAGAAATAACCAATGTTGGCAGACACTGCAAAGGGAAGTCGTTGGTAGAGGATTATTCGTCAGAAGCTGAGGTCTCCTTAGCAACTCCATACCTGACCAACAAAGAGAATGCCAAGGCCTGAGTTGAAGTTGAGGGACCCGACAGGATGTCAGACACCGAAAGGGTCTCAACAGAGGCCTGCTTCACCACCTCACTCACAAAAGGGGGCTGCGAAGGTGCCTCTCCTTCCTCTGGGATAATGAGCCTTGAGGGACTAGTGGATGGATAAAGGTTGTCATCAGAGGTCCCAAGTTTGGGTCTTTTTTTCCTTTTTCACTTAGGGAACTCAACCTCGGGATGACCGAAAGATGCCATTGCGTGATGGGAAGCAGACAGCTGACTAAGGTGCTTAGTCAACATGTTGACACTACACCTTATAGTCCTAGTGTTGAAAAGGGCTCACAGATGTCAATTTCGGACATTGTGGTTTGGGCCAAAACAAGTGACACAAGGTATGAAAGTCTTGTGTGGGATTTGTTTATTACAATGGAGACAGTTAACTTTATTTGATATGAGTCACAAAGTAAGAAAAAGAGTTGCCCAATGGCTAGTTAGCTTTAGAAGGATTTCTCACTCTGGTGCAGACTGACCAACATACTCACAACTGTTCTGGGTGGCAACGGAAAGACTGACTGATGTCATGGCACTGGCTGGCTCCCTTTATACCCAACCGTCCTGACGTCAGGGTAGGGCATCACCAGCAAAGGAAGGAGAGAGTTTTTTTTAATCTGGTAGTTGGGCTAACCAAGGGCTTCTGAAGCAGAAAATCCCATAAGTCAGTACTGCAACAATGAAGCACGAAGAACACCCTCTAATGTATTGGGTGGCAGTACAAGTTTGGAATTTCCTTCAGTGGCTGTAAGGTATGCCATTTATAATGCCCTTGGCATCTGGTAGTTTTCTGCTCCACTTACTTTTTTTTTTAATTATTTGTCTTTACGGCACATTATATAGCATATCACTGGTGTCTAGTGTCACCCAAACAACATTACGTGTAAGTAGCCTTAAGGTAACATCTGCAAGAGTTCTCTCTGGTGTCTAGTGTCCACCCCATGTGTGTCATGAAGGCATGATGTCTAAAGTGTTAGCCCTGGTGGCTAGCATTCTCTAAACTTCTAAGAGCAATTAGAGGCATGTAGCTAAAGAGTTAGTCCTGGTGGCTAGTGGTTCCCTGTTCAGCTTTTTTGTTTTACAGTGTCCTCAAGGCTTGCAATATAGAGTACCTCTTGTATCTAGTGTTGCCCTACCCAGTCTGCCATTAAGGCACATAATTACAGTGTAATCCTTGGTGGTTAGTGTCCCCCCATCCCACATCTTCAAAGATAACCCCCCTGATGGTTACTGTTCTCCTGACCCAATGCTGCATGCTTTGTTCATTAGTCTTGGGTGTGTGTGTGTGTGAAAGTATGTCAGCCACTCAAGCCACCCACACTCATTTACGAATTCATTACACACACACACACACACACACACACACACACACACCACAAGGTGGTGCCTCAACGGATCCTGGAAACTATCGCCCCATAAGCCTGACTAGTTTGGTCTGCAAAGCTATGGAAAGGATCATCATGGACCTCATAAATAAAGATATTGGGGACCTACAGACACTGGATCCTACCCAGTTCGGCTTTGTTAAGGGCAGATCCTGCCTCTTAAACCTGGTCGATTTCTTTGAAACAGTCACCAAGGCCATTGACGAGGGGAAGGTGGTCCACACAGCCTACCTGGACCTCGCAAAAGCCTTCGATACAATACCCCACTTGGCATTATAGATAAGCTCACCAGCTTAAATATAAACCCCTATGTCACTAGATGGGTTGCAAACTTGCTCAAGGACAGAACCCACATGGTTAGAATTGCTGGAGCCATGTCAGACTCCAAACCAGTTACAAGTGGCGTCCCACAAGGCTCAGTCCTGGGACCTCTCTTGTTCTGTATATATTTCTCGGAGGTACAGGCCAACACGGAAGGACTGTGGCTGAACAAGTTCGCAGATGACTGCAAACTGGGTGCCATAATCGACTCTCCAGTTGACACAAGCATCCTACAAAAGGGCCTCATAGAAACAGACAACTGGTGCCAGAGCCATGGCCTCAAGCTAAACGTCAAAAAGTGTATAGTCATCCCCTTTGGCAAAAACAAAGTGCCCACAAACTACCACATAGGTGGTAATCCATTAAGAACGGAAGAAGTAATTAGGGACCTGGGGACCCAAGTTGATAGCAATCTCTCATTTGACAACCACGTAGCCAAAGTGGTTAGAAAAACATTTTATATAGCCCACCTAATCATGAAGGGATTCACATCTACAGGGGAGGTCATTGTGCCTCTTTACTCATCCCTCATCAGGCCCATAATTGAGTACAATGCCCCTTTTGGGATGTACCTTACCAGACACCTGCAACAACTGGAAAGACCCCAAAAGTACCTCACCAAGAGGATCAAAGGGCTCAAACAGATGCCATATGCTGCCCGGTTAAAGAAACTCCAGCTCTACTCAGTGGTATACCGCCTGCTCAGAGGCGATCTGTGCCTGACGTATAAAGCCATGTCCAACCTGGAATTAATGGACATGCTGCATGTCAGAAAATCCAAATCCCATCGAGCTACGTGCTCGAGAGACTTGAACCTCAGCACTGAAATAAATAGGACATGCTGGAGGGACAGATTCATAACCCAGAGGCTCCCTTCACTCTGGAATAAAATCCCAGTCCAGGTTAGGCAGAGTCCCTCATTCACTCTCTTCAAGAGGAATCTTGATGAGTGGATGGGAGATCGTAGGTTTACCCCGGGTATCACTTTTGTGTCACTGCTAGACAGAGGCACAGTATACTAACCTCGAAAAAGGGCATAACAAAATTAATTTAAAATGGGTGGCGAAAGCCAAACACACTCTGGCTAGGCTTATAAATGCCCTAGGACAGATAGCCTAGTATGAACCTATGAACACACACACACACACACACACACACACCCATCACCCCTCACTACTCACCCTACTGTTACCTCTCCAGCAGACACATGCATACATACATACATACACACACACACACACACACACACACACACACACACACACACACACACACACACACACAAACACACACACACTCATGCAGCCCCTCCCATACACTAATGTACACCCCCTAACACTACCTGCTCAGCCCACTAAACTCCCCAGCACTTACCTCTAACGCGATGAATGAACATGGACTTTTGGCAGTGTTCATTACCGTGAGAGGCCAGGCTAACTCACGCAAGCAAGAGATTCTCTGAATCACTCAGCTACATAAATCAAGGGACAGCACATAGCTAATTATCATATGCCTCCCTCAGACTACCTTATTAGCATGTAGCATGGCCAAGGATATGGCCCACTGTGATTCTGCATGGCATCATGCAAAAGAACCATGGAAGGGCTGTCCCTGAATGTGGGAAGTTTACTGAGAAGTGTACACCTTGCTGTAACCTTTCTGAATTCAGGACTCAGTCTAGAACATGGCTTTATGCAAATTGTTTTTTTTTTTAATTGGTCAAGTGGTTTATTAGCATTTAACTGAACATGTCAATGATACACCCAAGTCTCTAATAATTGTGGTTTCCACTCTGTGGGAGTCAGCATACCAAAAATCCAGAAAACACTTTAAATTCTTGGCAAAGTACAGAATGTTTATACAAGATATTACATTTTCTAATAACATAGTTATTATCATGTACTATGTCCTGGAGCTTTCTAATAGACCGCCCAGTAAAGTAACCACATATGAGCAACTAGCCACATATATTACAAAATAAGTGATACAGAGTCTGAACAGTCTTAAAATACATATTCTATATATCTGTAACAGTGTGACAAAAAATGATTGATTTCTTAACACATTTACATTAGGTAAACACAGGTATGAATCTATTTCTGCTTTCTGTAGAGTTTGATTCCCTCAGCCTTTATTTGCCTATGTGAGCTTGAACTTTTTACTTAGCCAGCCAGTGCCTTGGGGAAACTGGAAATGGGCTTGGCTTCCCATTGGTCTCTTGGACCACATGCCTAGTAGCTACCTATGAACATAACCTTTGCTGGCTGAAACATCCTACCCATACAGTACAACAGTTAGTATTGCTGCCTTTCTTATAGACACATTTTGGAGCTTTGCCGATAACATTAAGTGAATCCTGATTCCCTGTATGTATAAACTAGGTACTGTCTATTACACTCCTTATGTTACACACATTCCTAGAAAATGCCACTTTAAAGGCTAGAAAATGCCACTTTAAAGGCTACCAGATTAGCTAAATTAAGTAGGGAAGCCTGGCTATTTTCCACATTATTATTCCTACAGAAATAGGGACTATATAGTGAAGCATTACTCTTATTAACTTCTTACAGTGCCTCATCTATAAATGCACAAGAACAGTCCCTCTCTAAAGACTTCTTTACTTATTCCCCTTACTTCAGTTTGGTCAACCTTGACATGCAATTACTGCTATTTCACATTTCTCTTAATATGTCAAGGGTATACAAGCACTCACTCTTCTTGAATATTTTACTATAAATCAATGAGCCCAATCCTCTGTCGTGCTGACAGTGATATGTAAAAAGTTGACTAATTCATCACTAATACTAAAGGCAACTCTTCTAACTTTTGCTTTGTACCAACCATAAAACAAAATATCATCTACAAATCAAAAGTATGCAATTACATCCTTCCGATAATCTGATGGCCTTACTTTCTCCACCTCCCAGTGGCCTAAGTCAGTAGTACAGTAACTTGAGCCACTGCGGCTCCACAATATTGTTCTTTACCTGATGAGAGAAAAGGTTATCAAATATAACTATGTTACTAGTTAAAGCCACTTCTAATACTGAATGTATATTACTCATTGCTACTGAAGACATGCTACCATCATGAGTTATCCATATCACTCCTTCTAGATCTTTTCCATGAGATACCAAGATACTCAAAAATTCAACACGAGTACATAAAAAATAAAAAATCATCTCAATTAGTGCACTAGGACTGTGGAATTCATCACAATTAGTACATCTATCCTAGCTCTTAATTTATATTAAAAAATCCTGAATCTTTAACTTGAGAAAATTACAAATTTACAGCTGTGACACGTTCTACATAAACTGTCAAAGGATATGCGCATGCGTGAGCGAGCACGCACACACACACTTTTATTCACTATAACTCTTACAAATGGTTTGCTGATGTTTTATGAATGCTCAATTTTGAAATAAAAAGCTCTTTATATGAAGTAACACTCTCAGAAATACAAGCACTGTTGCACATAGGGTTAAAGCCATGACTATGGCTCAGGCATCTCGTGTTCCAGTACTGGCTGCTCTGACTACAGCTCAGGCATCTCGAGTTCCAGTAGTGGCTCAGGCACCCAACGTAACTGGCAGTGGGAAGGGAAGAAGGTGAAGCTCTCAGCTCCCCTCTCTTTAGGGAAGGGTGTGGTGTGTGTGTGTCTGGGGCACACTTTCCCATGGTGAAAACAAGTGACCATACTGGAGTGCTGGCTTCAAGTACAAGGTGAGGTGGTACTGAGATGTTACATCACTTACAAAAGTGAGTGACAGACTCTTAAACGACACCCACTAAATGCTGAATTTTGGGAAAGTGCAGTGGAATTATTACAGCTTAAAAGGAAAACCTAGATTGCCTCATGGATGATAACACCCCTCTCAACTGTCTCAAAATACTCCTTCTGGAGACTGAACAGGCCACAGCTCTCTTGTCTCTGCAGGAATGAACTGGTTAACAGAGAGGCAAGTGATGAGGCTTTATGGTTAAGGAGGGCTGTGGAAAAAAAAAAAGAAATATATGCATTGCTACTGACGGTGTATTAGCACTTGCCATTATGAGGTTTTACTTGTTACACTAATATAAGTTTAAGATGTAGACTATGTAAAATTACTCTGGTGAACCAAACTGATCAAAATTAAAAAAATAAATAGCCTGTGCCCAATGGCACAGATCAAAACATTTTTTTTTTAAATGAAAGGTAGCTTTTATGTTCCCCCGACCTTATGTTTAGCAATTTCACAGTCACACAACATTGGAAACTCCCCAAAAAAGTGCACGGTGGTCTTAAACAATCACATGATTTGATCCAACACAATCAAGCAAGTGATTCCCAATTCACTAATCACTGAGGAAAAATGGAACATCTGGTTTTGTTGAAATAACACCACTACTCCAAAACATACCTACCCACACCTCCTTCAGAATCAGGAATTTACTTACATTTTTTCACTGGGAGAGTGGATAAGCTGTATTCACTGCCAACAATACTGGTCTATGTTAATTTTTTTCTCTCTTTACCACAGAAATGCCTGTTTTTACACTGTTTTCTCTTTCAGCAGGTTGTTTGCAATAATGTCCCCGCACCCATCATAGGAATGGGGACTGAACCACAAGTGAGATTTTGAGTAACAGCAGCTAAAACTGACAGCCAGTGAATACTACCATTTCTTAAAGCCACCCATCACTATTTCCATCTCTCTCAATACAGCATGACCCCCGTCTGGCAGCTAGTATAGAAGGTTAAGGCTATGAAGTGGTAATAAGCTGCTTCCTGTAGTCCAAGGTTTGATCCCTCAGCCTACATTTCGTTACTGTGTGACTCTGGGAAAATCACTTAATAAGACAGTGCTCCTAGTCTGGGACTGAAAAAGGCTCATACAGATAACTGCTTCACTCCAGTAACATGATTAGAACCCTTTATTTAGAAAAAATCTTGCTTCACAGTCATTAAAGAATCCACTAAATCTACCTACATAACTGGGAGTACAAGCTATCCATTTTGACAACACAGTTCTCTTAATTGTCCAAACCAAGTGCTAGGTCTGCCAAGAACCACTGCAATTTTACTGAAAGGGCCAGGAAAACAAGTAACTGTTAAATCCCTAATTACAAAGTAAAAAAAAATGCAGGTTGAGGACTCAATGGCAACAGTTCAAAACCATACAAAAGGAACAATATAGAACCCCTGGCATTTGCTAACTTAAGAAAATCTTATACCAGTAAGTAATAAATGAATAATTACCATTTCCACAGCGTAGTTATAAATCAGTTTCTCAGCTGTAACACTGTTAATTTCATCAATAAATTTTTGCTTGTCAGAGAAGAAGCGATTCAGTTTTTCAGTCAGCTGCTTACAAAAGGCGATGCATAACTTGTAGCGGTCATTCAGCATTTTGACAACTACAAAGTACAAAAATGATTTCAATCTTCTGCAGACCCTCACTTCCAAGCCACTTACTTGCATATGTTACTAACAAAGCTAAATGTGAATGCCAGAAATATATACCATTCATTACATGCTACTTTAAAGTATTAGCATACATTTGCTTTACAGATTTGAAAAGTGTTATAAAACGATTGTAACAGTGGTCAGACAAGTGTGATAAAGTAAGGCATTTCTAGATGGAAGCACAAGATGCATTATGCAAAAAAGAGAGGGTAAACACTACATTACATCATAATCCTGACGACAGAGAAAAAATATATATTTATCACAGTTGCTAACCATTACTGTGCGCAACATATCATGTTGAAGCTAAAATATTGTATGTCTGAGTTTTTGAGAAGTAAGAAGTGTCTCACATTTCTCAATAATCACTTGGGAAAATATTCATAAATGTTGGTGCACAGTAAACTAATTAAGAAAGATTAGACGATGCTCTGCACTAGTGTGCAAGCACAATACTCTACACATGGAGTACATACACAAATCACCCACATGGCCCAGATCTACACAATTCTAAGACCCAGTACCAGGGGAGTACCAGCTGGTGCTATTGAGGTGACCTACTAATGCCAATAGGCTCTGGAGTGCAGCAATCCCCTTCCATTGCTCATATGTTACTCAGCAGACAGTGCTGAGCAACATACTAGCACAAAAACAAAATCTCCACTGAATGCAATAGAATTCCTTATGCTGCAGGCAAGCCTGCTATCACATATTACCTTGCCCCACCCCAAACTTTGATACTGGTAAGCTCCCATTAATGGCAGCTGGCACTGCAGACACCTGGTCTGTCCTCATACCTAAAGACAGATTTTATTATGAATCACAGTCAGACATGATGTTGTTCCACAGTGTGGCAGTGCAAGGCAGTCATTTACAGTACAGACTGCCTTACCAAGGAACTACACACAGCTACTTGCTAAGGCAGACTGCACTGTAAGTAACTGCCTGACATCCCTGAGCTATGTAGCATTGTCAATGTACACATCACTGTCTGCCAGCCTGAATGCAGCAGCTCCTAGTATGTATCAGAGAACTAAATGCTCTTGTGCATACTGACAAGTCTGTTGTATGCTGCCGGGGACGAACAATCCATGTTCCTGGTGGTATACCGAACACAGTATGCATGATGCTGGTACACATGTGCATACTATTTTTGTGAACACCAAGAGGGCTTAGAAACTGTTGTTCATGGCAAATAAGCAGCCTCTTTAGAAAGTACTTAATTTTGAGCATGACCATTCTGATAGGGGACACTGTCAAAATTACATTTCCCACACAATATTTACATGCATTCATAACATGTTACATTTTCTCTCTGCATGACAACAAAGCCTAATTCACTGTCTAGGTTTTCTGTATCTTAAATTTACCAGATTACTGCTGCTTAAACTATGTTAAAGCTAGTTATAACTTGAATTAAATGCTAAAGAAACATTCTGAAACTACAGTCTGACTTTTAACTTATTTCTGCACTTCAGCGACTCTACAACCACAGGTAGGTTCTTACTACCTCAATACTATCAATCAGTTTACAGCAGGATTAATGAATTAAACAGAATCTGTAGAATATACACATGAACAGTGGCATAACATATCAATGTTCTAATTTAATAAAGCCAAACTGACAAAAAGTGAAAACACTTTACCTTGTTTAACAGCAGTGGATGGGTTCAGGTTCCCTGCTTTGATTTGTGCTTTGGCAAGATGCAAAGAGGATGCTAATAACTGTGCAGCTTTCATGTACAGTACAAGATGTTCCACTTGGCTAACAGCACATAACAAACAGAAATTTAAAAAAATAAAGATTTTACGTTTCCAAGGAAAAAAATCAATACATAGACACACATTTTCAGAATAAAAATATTCATGAAAAATGGCAGCACACAGAAAGAAAATTAAGAATAAACAGTGCTTTTAGAAATTTTTAGAAAACAGGGAAGTGTGTGTGTGTACATATATATATATATATATATATATATACATACATATATATATATATATATATATATGTACACACGCACACACACATATATATATATCATTGCATAAGTGTGCACATACTAATACATGTGTAGTATAATTAATTTTACCAACCCATATGTTACACACAACTTCTTAGGTATGCATATATTTTCTAACAATCATAAAAGGCTCTTGATCCATAAGGAACTGGCTCATCTTCTTGCAACATCATTCCAGTAGCACCTCTTTGGCTAGCATTTACTTGTGATGGACTGACTCAAATCCAAATACATCACGTTGACACATTTATCTGAACAATTCAAACTCTTTTCTTGTTTTTTATTCTAGTACCATAGTACATTTTGTTGTACTAACTTCTTTACTGGCACTTTTTCTGAAATATCTGGAATAAACTGTGAAAGACATCAAATGAGAAAACCCCAGAAGTGTTTATGTATCCTGTAATGGAAGTGGCTTCCCTTAATTTGGTGGTAAGCCCCCTGAAGTTAAAATATGGCACTTGCATCTCCAACAGAATTCTGGAACTATAATTTTAAACATACCCCTCATTTGTCCTTAGTCTAAACAGTAAATAAACCAGGCTTCTGGTATGCTTTTCTCTGAACATACAGCATGTCAGTACATTGACAACAATGTTAACAACTGCAACAAAACCTGCAAGCCTCTCAATCACCTGTGCATGAGAAAGAGGATATGTACTTAACATAACCTTCCATCTGTGTTGCCCATTTTCATTCTTCAACTGTTGGGTTCAGATCCGATCCTCAGATCGGACTCAGCCATTACTATAGCTCGTGGCCACCAAAAAGCTCTTGAATCCCTTCTTTACCTATAATGCACCAACCCCTACTATTCCTCAGATTGTGTTTGCTGTTTTACATAAAGTAGAAAGAACTAATTTAAGAATCCTAATAGGAAAAGCCATATCTGTGGCTCAACAAGGAGGAGAGTGATGTCCTTATAATCTCTCGTTCTTCCAGAAATTCATTGTGAAAAAGGTTGGGGGTTGGTGGGTGAAGAGTTGAGAAAGAATGAAAATGGACAACACAGATGGAACGTTATGGTAAGTACATAACTTCTTTATCTGATGTTGTCAATTTTCATTCTATCCTCAACTGTTAAGAGAGTCCCCAGCTACCTAAATTCCCAGGTAGACTCTAAGGAAAGATATTACTGAGCACAGTTGAGCCAAAGGCTGCTCTTCCCCTCAAGACCAGATCCAGTTTGTAATGATTAATAAAGGTATGAAGACAGGCCCAGATTGCAGCCGCACATATATCGTCCATGAAAGCCCTGGATAGAAACACTGAAGAAGTTGCCATGGACCTAGTTAAATGGGTTCTTAAAGGTTTTGATAAGGTTAAACCTAACTTGTTGCAGACAAATGATATACAGTCCATCAGCCATCTAGCTAAAGTGGCCTTTGCAAACTGATTTGCTCAATTTAGAATCTGCAAAGGACACAAGTGATTATTTTCCTAATTTCTTTTGTTCTATGTACATAAAAACATAGCTGTCTGTAAACATCGAATACATGCAACAAATGTTCACCTTTGTAAATTTTGTAAAGGAAACTGGTAAATAGCTGGACTGGTTCATATTGGATTCTGACACCACCTTAGGAAGGAAAGAAGCATTGGTACGTAATGAAATAATATCCTTATGAAAAACCAAGCAAGGAGGTTTACAGGACAATGTCTGAAGTTCTTCTAGCAGAGGTAATGGCCACTAGAAAGATAGTTTTCCAAGTCAGGAATTTAAGATCACATTAAGCCACTGGTTCAAATAGAGAATAAATTAAGGCATGCAGCACCAAAGTTAAATCCCATGGTGGAATAGAATCTTTATAAGGAGGTCTCAGTAGGAGGGTACCTCTCAAAAAGGCTTTACAAAGCTTAGTTGAAGCCAAGGAAGAATTCTGAAATCCAATATGAAAATTAGAGATTACTGCTAACTGAACTCTAACTGTTGAAGAGCTAGCTCCCTCATTAAAAACAGTGCCAAAAATTCAAGAACACTTTGTACAGGACCTGAAAAGGGGTCAATGTGTTTCTGTTGTGCCCAAAAAACAAGCATGTTCCACTTATTTCTGTATAGTTTTCTTGTAGAAGCCTTACGGGAAGATAAAAGAATGTGACAGTGAAAGGAAGAGAGCATCGATTGTCTGGCTATTAAAGGAATTGGAGAAACCATGCTGTTAGCTTGAGATTTGAGACAGCCAGATGAATCATGCTTGTGGGGTGAGACAGGAGGTCTGGAATCAGATCCAGAGTCCAAGGCTGGGAAAGTAGATGAGCCCAAAGGAAGGGGAACCAAATCTGTCAAAGCCAGTAAGGTGCAATGAGGATAACCTTGCTCTTCAACCAGGCAGCTTTCTGTAGGAATTTGGGAATTAGGATAGTTGGGGACAGGCATAAAGGAGACCGGGAGGGCAATTGTGGAGTACAGCATCCCTTGGTGAGTCCCCCAGTGGATAGATCAGGGCAAACTAGATGCTGTACTGGTTGTTTAGGGGAGATGCAAAAAGACTGCAGCAAGGCTGGTCCCACTGATGGAAAATCGTATCTGTCACTTTCCTGTTGAGAGACCACTCGTGAGGTAGTAGAATGGATCTGCTCAGTTTGTCTGCTATCATGTTGGACTTCCCTGGAATGTGCACTGCTATCAGAAAGCGAGTGGAAGAAATCGTCTCTTGCCCACTCTGAGGGCTTCTCGACACAGGAGTAAAGATCTGGTTCTCCCTTGCTTGCTGATGTACCAAACTACTGACATGCTGTCTGTCTGGACTGCAAATGTCCAGAAAGGGAGAAAGTCTTGGAATGCCTGCAATGGTAGGAGCACTGCTGTCATTTCCAGAACACTGATATGCATGCTGGCCTTTTAGGGGGACCAATAGCCTTGGACTGTCTTCCCAGGGTAGTCCTCCCCCAATCTGGGAAGCATCCATGGTCACTATTGCCTTGGGCTGAGGGAGGATTAAAGGATGGCCTTGCAGAAGTTGGTCGGAGTGAATCCACCACCAAAGGCTATCTCCTGCATCCCTGAGTGATTCTTATTTTTTCTGACATGTTGATAAAGAATTGACCACTGTGTTGCTAATATCTACTGAAGAATTCTCATATGAAATCTTGCTAGGGGTACTAAAATTCTAGCTACTGACACTAACCCCAAGGCTTGCAGAGTTAATCAAGCTGAAATTTTGGTACTGTGAATTATTTTCCTGATCTGGAATCTGACGTTCGGCACTCTTGAGAGAGGAAGAGATGCTGACACTGATACCATGCTGAACACTGCCCCTATGAATTGCAATACTGGTAGTAACTGAGACTTGTAATTTATGGTTATTCCCAGATGAGTACATGTCTGGAGTACCTGATCCTTTGTTGTTATCACTAGATGCTTGGTCGGGACGGTAATGAGCCAGTCATCTAAGTATGGAAATACTCAGAATCCTTGTAGTCTCAAGTGAGCTGCTACCACTGCCATGCACTTGGTGAATACCTGGCGAACTATGATGAGGCCAAAGGGCAGTGCTCTGAACTGATAATGACTGGCTCCCAGCTGGAAGTGTAAATACCTTCTGGATTGTCTGTTCATTTTTATGTGATAGTACACATTCTTAAGGTTTATCAAGCACATACAGTCATCCTTGCCCAAAAAGGGCAGAATGCACTAAACCATGACCATTAAAAACTCTGTGTTGAACTGATTTGCTCAAGATGTTAAGATACAAAATCTGTCTCCAGTCCCGTATTCTTTGGCACTAAAAAAAATCTTGAGTACGTTCCGGATTCTAATTGGTCTGGTGGGAACTTTTGGAAGACTCTGTTATTTCTAGTGCTGCTGCATTCCTCTGACTGGGTGGAACATCGGGAATTTTTTATGCAGGTGGAAGTGTTAGGGAAAAGAGAATTATATAACCTCTGGAAATAATTCTCTGCACCCAAGTAGCTTTTGTTATGTCTAGCCAGGCTCTCTGGTGCAGAGATAATCAACTCCCAGACTACCTCCAGAGGGGGACAACTGGGCCTTCTTTTAGGAGCACTGATAGGGTCTATCAGAGAAAGCATCTCTGGACCTCTGATTCTCCAGGTTTCCTCTGCTGTGTGGGCATCATTGTCCATTTGAGTTCCCCTCTCTGCCCCTAGGGAAACTGTCGCCACATGAATCTTGGGAAGGACCCTGGGACTTCCTGAACCACAATTTCTGGCCACCTAGTTGATTTCTAGAAAATAATCTTTGAGGGGTCGAAAAATGTACACCCACTGCAGAAAGAATCTTTCCATCTTTTTCACACCTGGAGAGTGTGTCCTTCACTTTTGGGCCAAACAATGAACTACTGTCAAAATAAGCATTGACAAACAATGACTTAAAAGGCTCTGCAGAATCATACAAATGCATCCAGGCATGTCTCCTAATAGTAATGCCTGTACCCACTGTCCTTGAGGTACCTTCAGTAGCATGTGAGATAAGTCACATGGATGAATTTGAAATAGATACTGAAGGGTTAACTGAGAGTCCACAGAAAACTGAGTCTCATCAGTAACGGTCCCTGAAAGGAATTTTGAAAGTTCCTTGATCAAGTACCTTTGCAGTCTGGTACAGTGAGCCAAGTAGTTCAGTGGCCAAAAGGCAAAGGTCACTGAAGCATACAGGTGCTTCACAAATCTGTCCAACACCCTAGGCTTCTTGTTAGGGGTATGGTCAGAGTAAATCTGCTCAGCAGGTTCCTTCTTGGTGGGTGTCACGTCTACAGGCAACCCATTACTCCAGAATTCTCTACGTACTGGTGGAGCCAGAATCCAATCTGGTCTCTTGAGTACTGGCTCAACTGAGTAAGGCTCCTTGCATGTCTGCCTAGAGATCATGTCAATGAGCTCATCAGCGGGCGGAGTAACCCAGGAGGTAGACGGGCCAGCTCCAAAGGCATCCAGGAATACTGATTCCTCTGGTTGAGGGTTATCAGAAGACCAATCACCTCTCTGCTAAAGACTCTCCAGGATGTCTCCAAATGAGACGTCTTAAGAAGTGATCTTGGGGACCCTTTTCCTTAATCGAAATCAGTATCCCCTATGATTGACTCCTGAGGGGAGTCCAAGTGCCTCTTCTTGCACTTCCTTTTCCTAGGGAGTTCCTTGGTGGGATGCTCTGGTGAAGTATCAGAAGAGATTGTAAAACCCTGCTGGGTGGCCTGGAGACTTTGAGCTGGCTGTCCCTGTGCTGTAGAATGATGTGGCTCAAGACGCAGAGATTTCAGAGATCCAGAGAGAAGATCCGAGGAGGGAGGGTCCATCCATCTCGAGAGCTCAGGCTAACCACATCTATTCGAGAGGGGCTCAAAAGCTTTTTGGTGGCCAAAAGCTTCAGTAATGGCCAAGTTGGATCTGAAGATTGGATCCAAACCCAACAGTTGAGGACAGAATGAAAACTGACAACATCAGATCTCACTTTATTTCGTCCGTCACTGGTATACAGGAAGGGAGCCTCAGCTAAAACCCATATGGCCAGGGCTTAAATTATCAGTCTGGGTATTGAAGAAGATAGCAGGGGAGGTGAAGAATGATGAGATTGAGTCTGGTCACCTCTCAAAAGGTGAAAGGCTGCAGGAATTTATCCTGGAATACATACTTTGTCTCTAACTCCCTTAACTCCCTGGTGAAGACCAGAGATGAGATGAAGGCATCCTCTTACAAGCACAGCAGGGCTATAAGGGAAAATGTCAGTGATGAAAGGAGGGGTGACAAAGTCCTTATACTTCTCCACTGAGGCATCTGCAGAGGACTGCCGGAGCTTAAAGCATAGGTACAGGAGTGGAGAAGAAAAAAACATAAAGCTTTCTGAATTACTTTAGGTATTGCTACTTCACAGAAGTGTATTAAATCAGTAACATTTACAACTCTCTTCAACAGTTTAATTTGCCAGAATACCTGGCTATCATCAAGCACAGAAAGAAATACTCTGCAAATGGACAGCAGAAATCATGTCTTCTAATGCATGAAGTGAATAATATTCCCTCTTCATTATAGAGCTTCATCAAGATCTTGCAGACCTATAACAGCCATATAACAATTTTGTCAAACTTTTGTTATGGAAACGCATGGGCTATATTTTAACTTCAGAGGGCTTGCCACTAAATAAGGGAAAAGTTAGAGTTGTGCTACACATACCTCCACCAATCTCTTTCCTATTCATGGAAGTTCACTCCATTGTACACAACTCCCTTTCAGTTCTACTCTTCAAGCTACTGGAATTTTTTTTTTTTTTTTTGGGAAATACATCACTGGTAAGCCTGCAGGACTTAAGTGGATATGAAGAACTCCTGGCAAACAGCTGAAACTAGAAAATAAATCTTCATAATCTTCAAGCATATCAGCATGAACACCACAAATTCTTTTCACTTTGCTGAACTACTATTAAGTGAAATAATCCAATACAGAAGGCATACCTCTCAAGAGTACCTCATTACAAGGAATGTACCTCATTTGGGGTCTTAAAAAGTTCACTTTCCTTGCAGTTCCACATTGAAAAGGTCTATCACACACATTCGGTGTTAGGAATTTTCTAAGTGAAATCCATGGTAAATAGAAATGAACCATATTAATTCAGTAAAAGATCTTATTTATAAGTAAAACCAGCATATTTTAACCATTCTATGACCTTCCTAGTTGAAGTTGTTTGTAAGCCATTAGTATGTGTTCCACATTTTGCCCATTTGTTCCACATTATGAGGGCTAGTGTTCCTCATTTTGGAGATGGAGGGTTGAGAGCTATGACAGAAGGCAACTCTAATCAAACTATCTGAAAATAAATGTAGTTTGTATTCTTATAGCACAACAATTGGTGATCTGAGTGAGTACACAACTTGTACACAGAAAGCTTTAATTTACTCTCTGTCAAGCTTCACTAAATGTTTGAGCACACATTACTTTTCAGTGTGTCCAGCTTAAAAAACAGCACATGTTAAACATTTACATTGAGTTTTTCTGACCAGAAGGCTGATAGATTCTCTTGTTTTAAAATCCCTGGTCACATTCTGGCATAGTATTCACTTTTTAAACCATTACCACACACATAACTACATAATTTTTATGGTTTTGTTCCTCCTTTTTAAACCATTACCACACATATAACTACATATTTTTTATAGTTTTGTTCCTCCACGTGCATTACTTTCACCCGTACATTTGTTTCTTATAGTTCACTCATTTTAGCAATGTGTTTGTTTTGCTACATCTTCTATAGACCTGATAAATGCAGGACACTTCCTTTAATTGTGTTTATAACTACACCTTGTGCAGAGCACCAACATTTTTCTCAAGCTTTTCAAGTCTTTCATGATTACCATGGTCAATGTAATCATTTTTAGGTATCTTCTTGTTTCTGCTCTCACATGCAACTTTATATACATTTATTTGCATACCAAGTTCATTTAATTGAGACAAAGTAATGCCACTCATAGACTATCAACAGCTTTATTAAACATTAATTCTGTTGCTCAAAGTAATTTCAACACTGTCTGATAATTTGTTATATCACAGATGCAGAGAAGCTTAAACATGCATAACTGACTAAGCAAGTAAGTAATCATGAATTTGTGTTTTTACCTACCCCCATTCTTTACTGAGCTGGCTTATTTGATCCACAACTACACTCTCCTGAATCTGGTACAAGGAGACTGCTGAAGTACCCATTTCCAAGACTCCACCTCTGGATGTTACGATGTCCATGACACACTCGGTAAATGACAGCATCATGTTTAAGTGACGTAAAGTATCCGTGTGTTCTCTCTGTGTTATTGGAGGGGGTAAACAGCATTAAATTAAAATCTTCCACAAATTTTACTCAACAAAACAAAACACAATTTAAAGAAGGTTTTGCATCTGTTAACAAGTTCCTCCTTCAGTCTTTAATGCTAGTCTGCTACCCCAACTATCTGTACAACACATTAGTATGTTAAACTATGTAAACTATCACATGGCAGTTGGCAAGGCAATGGGCAACAGATTATAATAATACACATTATGTGCACTTTGTGCTTTATTTTTTAAATGCAGACAATTACTATAATCCAGCATGGCTCACAAAAATGGAATGACTTTTTAGGAATACCTGCAAACAAATTTAAGTTCTAGAATAATGAACAACCAAAGCACGGAACTGTTCATCTGGGTGTAGAGATGATGCTAACAAACAACATAGAAATGCAAATTTTCTAGTTCAATTTTGTTAGGAATATCAATTTCAGTGCAAGAAAGACTCAATAACCCCCTCCCCACAATAACATTAGTAACAGTACCAGCAATTGCATCTGGAGAGGGCCCATTTCAAACTCTTAACTGCTGAAATATTTATCACTAAACTTAAACTCCTAAGCTAAATGTGCAATTCACAACCTGAAGAACAGTTACAAACAGACTAAAATCCATGGACTGCAATCAAATGACGTCACTCCACATATCAAAAGGATATTTAAAAATTGGGAAAGAAGGTTAAGAAATGGTCATTACTGATGAGAATTCTGTAAATATTCATCATTCCTCACACTTAAGTTGGTATGTAGCTCTGGCTGGGAATGAGTTACGTTCCAAGAGAAACAGCCAATACCATGACAAAGCACTGCCATTACAGTGCCCCATCAATGATTATGGCACCAGTCACTCAAGACGCAGTTTGTTTCTGCCCCAGTGGCTTACAAAATGTTGGAGGGAAGCGGGGAAACAAAAATACTGATGGAAATCAAAGCAAAAACATTCACAACAGAAAACAGGGAAATGTAATTGAGGAGACCAATTCATGAAGCAGTTGAAAGTGTAGGGTATGCTCCAAAAGGAGACACTTTTATAGTATAATCCTAGTGACAAAAGTGCTTTGGGTGAGACATCTGACAAAACACACATGCCGAAGGGAGCAACAAAACACCTACACACCATAAAGAACTGCAAGCATAATTTCATTAAAACAAAAAAGTTAACAATGAAATAATAAACATGACAGCAGATTGACAAAATATGCACCCTGTATCAGACAATAACATTACAAGGTGTGACGCACCACCTCTAGCTCAGTAATCAAGGAGCCTCAATCCTCACCACTCGCACCGATGGGTAATGTACATTGGGAGGATGACAGGTACACACACAGTACTTTCAGATGCAGCTCACTACATCAACTGCAATTTCCCTTAAGAGCACAGAGAGACCGCAATCAGTTTGGGCCTGGCTTCTCCCTCTTTCTCCAGATCCGCAATAAGATTCCCCACTGGCATAGCTATAGAGTTGAGATTTTAGCTGAGTGGCCAAGCCAAGACCTCCAACACTCTTTGTCCAACCAATCCTTTGTGTCCCTGCCCAAGTAGCAGAGACACACACTTTTTGAGGTTTGTTTTATACACATACCTGGGAAAGGCTGGCACTGGTGTTCTAGCTATGCCCCCTTTTGCCCAGACTATAAGGTAGTTATCACTGCCACCAGCCACGTCCTTATCAGCTACTTTAAGGCCCTTAGCAAAGGGTATCCTGTCTTATTGTGTAATGTTACTATCAACACAAATGGTAGTGGCCCACACAGTGTCAACAAATAAATATGCAAGCACTCTCAGAACTTAAATATGTCTCACAAATATCAGCCACAATGAAACGTTTAAATATATTTAATAATAAAAACAGGAAAATTCTCAGTATATAATCACAGTAATATAAGAGTTCAAAATCACAGGAAATATTTAAAACATTGCAGGACAGTCTCAAATACATAAAGAAAACATCTAAACTATACTTCACTATATTCCTGACTGAATCTAAGAGAATTACTATACCCAGGAAGGCAGATGTGGTGAACGGGTCTTCATGTCAGGTCAAAGACAAAATATGGAATACTCAGTCACACAGAATACTCAGTCACTCTCACAAAGTACTTAAATTAATATCTCAAATATTACTGCTGGGATAGCTTGTAGAATGACATAATTTCTTGTCATCTGACTCTATCCCAGGTAAAACCCCCCACTGATGCAGCTGGTAGCATCTAGCATCTACCTGTGAAAATACACTAAGGCTTTTCTTAGATCTAAGGCAGATCCTGGAAGTCATAAAACAATAAAACACTTCCACATCTCAAGCCTAGTAATTATTTCTCTTTCAAAACAACACAGACAGCTCCCAATACAGACATCCTGTCTCTTGATGTCATAAAGTAATTTATTTTCAGCTATTTTTCTGACATTAACCTCTTGTGTTCCAGTTTCCATTGTTAAAATAGATACATCTAAATAGTTACAATAGTGCAGGTAAATTTCTGTTCTAATCCAGTAGGGTACACTGTGGTTACATTTTTAAGCTCAGTACTTTATAAACCCTTTATAACACACACTTCTGTACCAGCAGTTTGATATCCACGTAACATACAGCTGTAATACATTTGTAACATAAGCATCTTACATGAAGCATATTGACATTCACAAATGACACATAACCATTTACAAAATTCCAGAGAGCTGTGCTGGCAGTATCTCTTTTTGAAACACTTTTATATAAATCATATTAATATTCACAACAACATATAATTATTTACAAAATTCCAGACAGTTGGGCTGGCAAGTATCTCCTTTCATGACACAAGGCTTATTCTGACCCTAGTGAATTTTATTCAGTTAATCTCAAGTATCTGTCAGATCAGAGACTGCCCCTCAAATGGATTGCTATCAAAAAGGCCTCATATATAAAAATAAGCAGTCCCTCAGTCTTCCCTTCAGTTTCTTCTGGCTTTGGAGTATATAAACACTGAAGGAAGCATAGCTATAAATCAATTTTCTAAGAAGTTGAGCAAGAAGTATACTATGGAGAGGTTAACTAAAAAGTGAGGGAGTACAGGAGAGAAGGAAGTCCTACTTTCTTAAGTACATAATCTACTAATCCAGTGAGAACCTCATATAACTATTACACCTGGTATTAAGGTGCTCTCACAGCAGGTAGCAGCATTACCAGACATGCTCTCAATCAGCAGGCTATATTAGCAGCAGCAGGAGTAGGAAAACTATGTATTGTAAGACATAGCAAGATGATCTCAAAGCATGATATGTAATATAATGACTCTTCTGATGGTGTATCTGCCTCGGAAAGCTATGCAAAGTTTAGAGGATCTAGTAAAGATTACAAAAAGAACAGGTGTCAGATGCAGAACAAACTAACTTTTGAGAAAACAATGGAAAAAAAGACAACAGATGTGGAAAATACTCCAGGATTATGGTCTCTTAGAGCTCACAATTCAAAAATCATTCTGAGAAGTGAAGGTGGTTTGAGATTACCTGATTTGAAGGGGTATTTCAGAGCTACACAGTTAAGGCTCATATACATGACACAAAGTAGAAAGGGATGATAATGAAACGGGGGGGGGGACTCAAGAAATAAGGACAGTGTGTGATTTTTGGATGCAGATCCTTAAGGAGAATAACAATAACAATACAGAATATTATATTCATAAAGTAGCAAAAAGTATTCTAAGAACTAAGTCAGTATGGGAATGGAGAAAGGAGATTCTGCTAATATGGATGACTGCAATTAAGGGTACAGAGAATAGGCAAGAGGGGGCTGGAATTTACTGGAGAAAACTGGCAAAGGAACCACAGTATTGTGAGCAAATAATTGGAGAGGGAAAGGTAATATAATAGGAAGAGGTCAATAATACATTTGGACTGCTGGCTAGAGATTGCCTTCTCTATCAAGGACTAACATCAGAGCATAGGCAAAAACAAAGGAATTGGGGGGGGGGGGTCCTAAGTGAAAGATTAGACTAGTAGAGTTTTTTGAAGAATCTAGAACAGAAGCTGCTGTTAAATTGATAATTAGTAGGGTATACATAATATTGCATGATAACTATAAGAATCATTCAGATGAGGTTAGAAAGGATTGGGAAGAGAGAGAGGACAAGCAATTCACAAAGAAGCAGTGGGAGGATAAATGTATGGCTCCCAAACATAAAACAAATTCTAGAAAAAACAGGACTTTTGCTTGGAAGTGTTTGTACACCTATACATATACCCCAAACAGACTACAAAGAAATTTTCCTCAGGCAGATTACAAATGTAGGTGTGATGGGGAAGAAAGAGTTAATTGGTAATATATAATGAGTTGAGACACTTTAAAAATTCCCTGCAGACTACTCTGTCAGAAATACTGGGTGGGCAAAGAGGTGTAACTAAGGATTTTTTTTTAATTGTAGGGAAACAGAAAGTTTACCCCGGGGATCACTTCAATAGCTCTACTGGACAGAGGCACAGGGAACTAAGGGGGCGGCGAAAGCCAACACATTCCGGCTAGGCTTATAAATGCCTTCGGGCAGATAGCCTAGTACCTACCTATGAACCTAATGCAGAATCGGAATTGCCTAGACATAGTAAGGCCTTGCTGAGTTTAATTCTGGTGGCTGACAAAAAGCATTTACTAGAAAATGAAAATCAAAGTCTAACCCAACCATACTAGTAGTGAATATAGTAACAAAAACAGGAAATGGGATCTTTAGAAAAGGCTAGGAGCAAATTACATAGAAAAATGGGAATTGTGAGAACGATACTTGCAGAATAATGTTTTGGATGTAGAATAAAGCTTAATGGAAGGCAAAAATTGAATGAGCTATGTAATGTTTGAATGACAATGACTGTATAGTACATTATGTGTAATGTATAACGTTTGCAACTGAAAATAAGTCACTATAGTTTGTTTTCATTTATATAAATATATGACTGATCATATAGGTGATAATTCAATAAAGACATTTCTTGTTTAAAAAAATAACATTCTGAGAAATACTGCTTTAAGACATGCTAGATTTCCTTGCTTTTGGTGAAGGAGACAAACAACTGTGGTTTCTTCATTAAGGACCAAACTCAATGCAAAGAGAAAAATGGCTGCCAATATCCAGCTAAATATGGAAAAATATTCAACACTGCTGGATCCTTCCATGAAAAAGACATGGAGATGCTTCTGATGACTTACTGCTAAACAAATACCATTTTGGGAGGAACTTGCGCTTTGCGTGCAAATACATCTTGTATTCTTAACGAAGGTGTGGTGTAGTTTAGATGCCATAACAGTTAGCATTTCAGACATTTACCCAAGAAAGATGACAGTTGCTATGAATACAAACTCCTGGAAAAAACATTTCAAATCATAAAACAAAGATGGTTCAGAAGGAAGTAAAATTAACTTCTCTAGCACAAAATCCAAACTTATTAGAGAAATAGGTATCTAAAAGAGATCAAAAGTATAACTAAATTAGCCAGCGCTGTAGCATAGAGTGGTAAAGCCCATTTGATTAGCAGCTTGGATGACTGCAATAACTGCCTCTGAAGAATGGGAATGAGCACCAATGCCTGCTTGCCCATGGTGGTGGGGGTGTAGGGGTTTCTGGATCACCATACAGTTGACACAGTGGAAGAACTAGGTGTTACACCCACTGAAGTCTAAGATTACTGAGACAGAACATTATGCCTGCACTCAAACTCATAAACCGAGAGTAAATCAGCACGTGGAGGCATTCTTCCCATCACAAGACAGTAACAGTAGAGCTTGGAAGAGCTGCTGAGAGGGGTGAGAAGAGTGCTCTCAAACAGAGATGGTAGGCCACCCTGCAGGAATAACACCCACCAGACACCATCTGGAGAATGCACGGCTGAATGGGACAGCTGGTCAAGAATGAATGGGTAGTAGGCTCTTATCTTGCCCAGGAAAGTCCATCTCCTGTCTCCCCAAAACAAACTGGACAAGTGGCTGTATGTACAGGTGACACTGGATGAGGTCCTCTGGGGAGCAAAAAAAAAGGGCAGAAAAAGCATTTTAAAAAGGATGTGGTATATATTAAAAAAATAATTTTGTAGCAACTACAATCTGATGTTTCACTCAATCAAAGCAGCATAAACTAAAAATTTTGTTTTAACCTAACTAATTTTCAAACTAAATGCTAACAGTTGTAGTACAATCACTTTTGGTGGACAGCGCCTCCTCCTATCATACTGTTTAGACAACACACTTCTACAAAATGAAAATGTAGTTCCCTCTCACTCTAACAACCATGTAACAATGGTTTCAGGAAGTCCTTTTATTTAGCCCAGCTAATTGGCAAAGGGCTATCATCAAAGTCTAATGAGGTAATCACTCCCTTCTACTCAGTACTGCTCAAGCCAATTACTGGTACAATGCCCTCTTTGGGATATATTGCACTAAACATATCAACAGTTAGAAAGACCCCAAAAGGTTCCAAGTTATAAACATCACAGGCTTAAAGTCCCTGAGCTACTAAAAGAGGCTTATTGTTCTATCCCTTTATTCAGTGTTTTATAGACTTTTGAGGGAAATCTTCATCTCGCTTCCTTCACCATTAGACAGCAGTCTGTCTTGGACCTCCTGTTTCACCACAAGTCCAACATCTCTACCAGTACTAGAACCTGGAACTTAGACGGTCACCAACACATTTATAACTCTGTACCTCACAAGCCTCTGGAATAAACTTTCCCTGTATGTTAAGCAGTGTGACTCACCATCGTCCTTTAAACATGAGCTAAATGACTGGATGAGTATCCACAAATTTACTCCAGGATTGACCAGTATGACCCTACTGGAGAAAGGAGGTGCTGCTTGAGGGACGGCACTGGCAAGGCAAAAATGGTCATCAGACTCAGTGGCCCTGGAGTATCTATGAATCCAAACAACTGATAAATGACATTTCATTTTGCCTTGTTAAGTATGTTATGCTAGTCTGTCAAGGAACTGCAAAGTGACATGACATTTATTTTCATGTTATCCAAAATCATTCAGTAACAATGGTGACTTAGATGTAATAATGGTAACTATTTGTTACTCTGAGTAGAATTTGAAAGTAATTTTATATTTTCCAGACAGCCTTTTTAACTTCCTATTTATGAACTGGGCAGACTTTAAAAGCGAGTGCCAACTAACTTTATAAACAGTATTACAGCAAAGTTCAGCTTTTATATGCTATTTGGATTGAGGATAAGCTTACACAACTCAGGCACCATATTTACAAGTGGAAGCATGCAAAGTCCATCACTATAACAATAACCCAAAGGCTGAGAACATGAAGTTGTGACAAAGTACCTTGGCATCTTGGTTCAGGAAAACTACAAACTATAGTAAGGCTCTTCTTAGGACCAGTAGCAGTGTGATGTTGCAATTAGCTGTCTTAGCCACTTCAGGGCTAAAGGGATGAATTACAGTGACAGTTCTTGTCTGAAAGGACAAACTGGGAAAGCATACAGCAGGCTATCAATCCACGGAAAGGAAAAGCATCTATCTTCTAGGCACTCAGGTTCAGAGTTCTGTCACAAAAACAGGGGCAGTCCGGCACTATCCTAGGAAGTGCACAGATGTACTCTGGATGTTCCCCAGGTTTGCTCACAAGAAGAAACACATGTTTAGTTCACAAGACAACAGATCTTTGCCAGGCATGCTGCTACACTACACTAGTGGCCTATAATCTAATTAGGTAGAAGGAATAAGTGAAACTGAAAAGCTCATTTCCATAGGCCTAATGATTCACTTCAAACTGAAGAGTGGTGTGTAAACCTTTGCTTTGTTATATACCATATGAATGTACACTCAGCAGCTGACCCTGGTGGAGAAATCTGTGGAGTGAAAGGATGACTATTTCTACATTTTCTAAACTGATATCCAATTTCTATTCCACTTTTGCACAGGTAGCCTTCAGGTGAAGTTTGTGGATGGGATCCATTACATTAGTCGAATTGCAACTTAGTCAATACCTTTTTGTTGACTTAATTTGACTGATACTAAAGCTGTCGGTATTTGTGCAAGACTGCTATAATACCAATGTTGGGGAATACGCTCTTTCCTCGGTATTGTACAATCCTGGACTTGATGTACATAATTTACTTAACAGAGAGTGTGGGGGCTTGCTCCCCATGAAAAAAACATTATTTGCATGCTACAAGGTTATGTCCCAGAGCATGCAAAGAATCCCTTCAATTTTGTTTCTTTAATTGTTTTGCCAACATTTGTCTTGTTAACTTTTGTAGTTTAGAGAAATTTTTATACTTCATATATATGTGTATATATATATATATATATATATATATATATATATATACATACATACACACACACACACACACACATATATATATATATATATATATATATATATATATATATATGTGTGTGTGTATATATACATGCATCATATACAAAGTGTGTTGGAGACTAATTCTAAAAGAACTGCTAAGAAAGTATGGTTGTGGGAGCATACAAACCATAACAGTAGACTGTTCAAATACAAGGATCACTGCTGCAGTTTCATTCATAATCCTTCAGAATTACTCACAAGCAAACACCTGTTCCTTTGGCCTGAATTCTGGGCATCTCCACATCAGTTCTACTCTCCTCTTTAAGGCAATAACCAAATACCATATTTTAAAACAGAACCAGGGTTCTAAGTCTTCAATAGTGAACAAATAAAAAGTGATTGGGAGATACAGCAACTCCCCTTGCAAGTTAAGTGGTGTGTGTGATACACTAGCTTGGTTCAAATGGGCCATAGATGACTGGATGAGTGCTCACAAATTCAGCTTGGGACTGATCAGCCTAGCTATCCTCAAGATAAGAAGTACAATCTAAGGACGGGTACTGATAAAGCACAAATGGTCCCAAAACTCATTGCATTTCCTATAAGAATGTACAGTTGTGTAAGTAAACTTACCACAACAGTAGATATTTGAATGATTACTGCTGCAGTTACCTTAACTATATGGGTTATATCCTGCCAAAGATATAACAGCTGGCCAGCTTCAAAAGCTTCAGGGTACCTTTCATGTGCCCAAACTATCAGGCAGCTCAAGCTGAGCTGACTAAAAGACAAGTTTGTGTGCCAAGCTCTTCAGAGCTTTTTGGCCAACAGAAAGAGGAAGGGTGAGCCCTGAAAGGATAAAACTAGGAAGAACAAATAATAAATCACCACACTCTGGCATAAACAACACACCAAAAAACAGAGTATGGAGGGAGGGAGTGATTACAGCAGCAGTGATCATTTGTACATCTACTGTTATGGTAAGTTTACTTGCACAACTGTACTATGTTCATCTTACTTGATCACTGCTGAAGTAGCAGTAGCTATATGGGTAGATTATTGTAGCTTACTAGGAGGTGGAAGGAGAAGAGTCCAAGAGCACCTGGAGAATGGTTCTTGCAAAGCCTGATTTAAACCTAGACAAGTAATCAAGATTATAGTGTTTTGTAAAAGTATGTATAGAGGAGCAAGTTGCAGCGTCTAGAATCAAACTTTTTCCAAAAAGCCAAAAATGAAGCCAAGGCTCTGGCACAGCAGGCCTTAAACCTGCCTGGAACAGTTTTGTTATGGTGAGTATAACAAAAAGTAATAGCCTTAGACAACCAATTGGAAATGATCTGTTTTGACATATACTGTCCCTTCTTACCTTCACAAGAAAGGAACAATTAATGTTAAGATCTGAAAGATCTAAAAGGAAGATTAGTTCTCAAAGAAACCCTATTCCTGTGGAAAATGAAAAAGGGTTGAATTACTATAAAAGCTTGAAAACCTTCTTGTAGCGGTTACAGCAATCAGTAAAACTACTTTCCATGTTAAGAACCTCAAGTTATCCAGGTTAACAGGTTCAAATGGGACAAGTTTTAGTTTCCCTAACACAAACTTAAGATCTCAAGGATGAGTCACTGGTTTTCTTGAAGGCGACTTCTCTAAAACCCCTTTAAAAAACATTTTGACATGAGAATGCATTGGCAGACATGCTGAAATGGACACAAAATGAACCCTGACTGAGGGGTAAGAAAGGCCAAAGGATAGTAACGCACACAGATATTGTAAAACCAAATAAAAAGATTTCCTAATAGCAGGTTTTCTTGCCTCTATTAGAGTCTGCTGCATATCCTCAGTAAACAGGTACCTAAAAGGAAATAAGACCCTATTACTGAGGCAATCAAATTAAGTTGATTGGTGTCAGGATGTATCAAACACCCCCTGTTCTTGTGTGAGTAGATCTAGTCTGTGAGGAAGCTTGTGGTAATTGGCCCTGGCCATTTCTAAAAGAAAGGAAAAAGTACAGTTGTGTACACTTACCATAAATGTAGATGTTCGAGTGTATTCACTGTTGCAGTCATTACATTTGGGTTATCTGCCTGCTGGTAGCCGTCAGCTGACCTGAATACCACAGTCTTGGGTCCTGCGTCGGATGCTGACCAGTTCTCCGAAAAAGTTGTTAGCCGAACCTCATATTGTCAATCGCTACATCTAAATGAGTTCCAGCATGTATACTATGTAAGGGAAAGATGTTTGCTGCAAATCGTACACCGTACCTTCCTCTATCATGGCGAACGCCATTAATGACTCACCGGAACCCTAGGAAGTGTATATAAGACAGAGAAGTCACAAAGAGGTAGAGACATGCTGATTATAGAAGGATTTCTATATCATTTAAACAAGACTACAAAATACAAGAACTACTGGGTATGTAAATTCGTTGGATTGTAAAGGCAAAGCAGTTACTACATGTGTTACAACTGGTGAAGAGTTATTGAAATCTGTGTGTCATAACCATTCTAGAGACCCGGCAGAAGTTGAAAAATACACAGTTTGTGCTGGTATAAAACAAAAGGCTGGTTTATGCAGGGACACATCATGCATAATTGTGGATGATGCTATCGCATCTTCCTCTACAGTTTGCTGACACTTTACCCAGTAGGAAGTCGTTACATCAAGTGAGAAGGGTACGTAGGAAGCCATCTGCGTGTATTAACCGCTCGTCTTTAACAGTGAACACTTTAAATGTATCCGACCTTCCCTTAAAAGTAGGAGAGTTCTTAATGAAAAGGATGTCAGACTCTACTGAGGAAAATGTAACAGTTATGTTTACTACTGATCAAAATTTAACAGATCTCAGTAAAGCTTTGATATGGTTGACGGATGGTACGTACATAACTAAACGGACAGTCTGTAGACAACTTTACACTACTTGGTTTCATTAAGTATGGTGCATATACAAAGTCTGTGCCATTGGTGTACTACTTAATGACTAAAATTCATTAAGATCCTACAATTTCATGTGGCACTCTTTATTTGAGTTATTGAATTGTACAAGCAAGAGTGTGTGTTGTAAATATGTATTGTGCGATTTTGAAGTGGCTTCCATAAAAAGCTTAAAAGTTCATTTTAGTGGTGTGGTTAACAAAGGTTGCTTCTTTCACTTCGGCCAAAATTTATGGTGTAAGGTGCAATCACTAGGGTTAAGTTCGCTGTACAATGGAAACATGACATTTCAGTTGCATGCTAAAAAGCTAGTTGCTCTTGTGTTCTTGGAAGAAAGTTAAGTTATTAATAAGTTTCACATTCTAAAAGCAGAGTTTCCAATTGAAGGGAAGGAGTTGTTACAGTGTTTTGCTGAATAGTATACATTTGGAAAGCCAAGAAAGTTCAGCACTCAAACATCCAGTTGTGTACGTTTCCCACCGTTATTCCCTATATTATTTTGGAACATCTCTACTCTACATGAAATATACTTGCCCAGAATGCAAAATAATGTTGAAGCTTGGCACAGAATATTTAAATGTTTGGTGGGGAATATATGTCACAGATTTGTTTGTGATTATGCCCTCAATTGTGCGTGAGCAGAATAGAGTTGACGAAATGAGAGTATGGATGTCAGCTGCATCGTCCGTCACCAATGAAACGTAAACTGATTCAGTGCCAGGAACAGTTCAGTGTATCTTTGACAACAGACAACAGTATTCCAACACTGAATATGTGATGGCGATAGTGACTTTATTAAAGATGTACCTAAGTATAAATAGAGAGTGTGATCAAGTAAATCATTATTTTGTTTACGGTGCACCATTTTCTTATACTTTCACATATTACTACGCATTTGTGGACAGTGTTCCACTGGATTTTCTTTGATATACTAAGGGTTAAGGGTGTGCATTGTCACGTTCACCTGTGATATTTTCTGCAATTTGTTACTTGGGAATGTGAGGTTCGGCTAATTGCATTTTTGGTTAAAAGCATTTTCAGAGAACTGGTCTTGGCTAAATAACTTTCTTGGCTAAATAACTTTTGGTAAAGTGCACTTTTGCACATCAGATAGTAATATATATATATATATATATATATATATATATATATCTATACACATATATATACACATAGATAGATAGATATAAAATGTATACATCATCGATGCACTTTCCAAGGCCAAAAACACTGTACTGATGGGCCCCGATAACATTCCAGGATGATTACTAAATAGCCCGAAACATGACCTCTGAGGTCCACTTGAACCACTTTTCAGCTGGAGTCTACAGCCAGGTTTTGTGCCCAAGAAATGAAAGATGGGTACAGTCATTCCCCTGCACAAACGAGGTCCAACGACTAAGCCAGGTAACTACAGGCCCATAAGTCTGACCAGCCTCATATGTAAGGCCATGGAAAGAATCACCATGGACATGATAAATGAGGAAATAGGTAAGCTGCATACATTGGACCCGTTACAGTTTGGCTTTGTTAATGGAAGGTCATGCCTATTAAATCAGGTTAACTGTTCTGTGAGGGTCACCAAAACACTGGATGAAGGATAGACTGTGCACACAGCTTACCTCGAGCTGGCCAAGGCTTTTTATACAATAACCCATTCAGGCATTGTAGACAAGCTTACTAATCTTGATACAAACCCTTTTATCACGCATTGGATAGCCAGCTGACTCACTGATATGACCCAGGAGGTTAAAACATTTGAGGTCACCTCCACCAAGAGGCAAGTTACTAGGGCAGTTCCCCCAGGGCTCGGTACTGTGCCCACTCCTTTTTGGCATCTATTTCTCTTAAATAGAAGCAAATGTTGAAGATTTATGGCTAAGTTTACAGATGATTGCAAGCAGGGCTTAGCACAGATTCCCCTGCAGACACTAACATTCTTCAAGAAGGCCTATCTCTTGCTAACAAATGGTGCCAAAGCCATGGTATTAAACTCAATGCTAAAAAATGCACAATTGTACCCTATGGGAAGTCAAACATTGCAGCTAATTACTATGTTGATAATATGCCCCAAATAGTCATCCCAGCTTTATCTTCAAAAACTACGTGGCCACAGTGGTGAGGAAGTCCTTTTATGTTGTAAAACTTATAAGTAAGGGCATGGCATCTAGGTCCAAAGAAGTCATTATGTTGCTGTACTCTGCCCTTAACAGACCAATCATAGAGTACAAGGCTCCCTTCGGTATGTACCTGACCAGGCATATGCAGCCACTAGGGCAACCTCAAATGTTCCTTACAAAAAGAACACAAGGCGTAACAAATGTGCCTTATGCAGAATGCCTTAAAGCCCTTTCCCTCTACTCAGTCTCCTATAGATTGCTGAGGGGTGAATTGTGCCTGGCTTACAAGACATCTGCAAACCTCACACTTATGAATCTCCTGCATACTGCTACGTCAAACAGTACCAGAAATACAAGGTCTAGGGACCTGAATTTTGTCTGTGACTTAAACAAAATATGCTGGAGAAACGTGTGTGTCCCAGACACTGCCCCTCCTGTGGAACAGACTTCCTAAGTTCCCATCCATGTGAGGCTGAGTTTGTCTATTACCCAGTTTAAGTCCAACCCAGACCAGTGGATGGGGGAATAGGAAATTTACACTGGGCCTGATACCCATGCCCTTTATGGACAGAGGTAGCTTATAAATGCCTGGCCCTTAATTTCCCATTTGGATACAGAACATCATTATTCTTTTAGGAAAACTTGGCTAGGCTTAGAAAGGCCCTATGTTGCTAGCCAAGTAACAATCCATGAATCTATGTATCTATAAATGTATGTGCTTGAGTCTTGTCCTTGGTGTCCCACATACCTTGCACTTTTATCCCTCCTGATACTGCTCCCTAAGCGAAGCCTGAGATGTCTGTATCCTTGGTGCTCCACATACCTTGCACTTTTATCCCTCCTGATACTGCTCCCTAAGCGAAGCCTGAGATGTCTGTATCCTTGGTGTCCCACATACCTTGCACTTTTATCCCTCCTGATACTGCTCCCTAAGCGAAGTCTGAGATGTCTGTACCCTTGGTGTCCCACATACCTTGCACTTTTATCCCTCCTGATACTGCTCCCTAAGCGAAGCCTGAGATGTCTGTATCCTTGGTGCCCCACATACCTTGCACTTTTATCCCTCCTGATACTGCTCCCTAAGCGAAGCCTGAGATGTCTGTATCCTTGGTGCCCCACATACCTTGCACTTTTATCCCTCCTGATACTGCTCCCTAAGCGAAGCCTGAGATGTCTGTATCCTTGGTGCCCCACATACCTTGCACTTTTATCCCTCCTGATACTGCTCCCTAAGCGAAGTCTGAGATGTCTGTATCCTTGGTGTCCCACATACCTTGCACTTTTATCCCTCCTGATACTGCTCCCTAAGCGAAGCCTGAGATGTCTGTATCCTTGGTGTCCCACATACCTTGCACTTTTATCCCTCCTGATACTGCTCCCTAAGCGAAGTCTGAGATGTCTGTAGTGACTGACTGGTTTGAAACTGGGAGGGTGAAGAGGAGACCTACATTTAGGGATTTCTGTTGTCTCCAACAAGTAATTTCTCTTTTGACAAATCACAGCACTGGGATCTGAAAAGACAAGGGGTTTGGTGCTGCAACCAAGGAAACTTCAGATACCACTGCAGCTTTCTTATGTGAAGTCTCACCAGGCATATTATGAAAATCACAGAAGCCGTGGGACCCAAAATCCTGAGGTATTCCCTCACAGTGATCAAAGTCTGAGTGAAAAAAACCCCAGAAATTGATTTAAATATAAATCTATTTTGTTTTCCTGTGGAAGAAAAGCTCTTTGAACAGTTGTGTCAAGGTGACATCCGAGAAACACAATCCTGTGAGAAGGCGCCAAGAAAGACTTTTCAATATTTGCTTGGAATCCCAGCTTCTGTAATACATCTTTCACCTAAGAAAGATTCCCGACACTTTGAAAAGACTATGCAAAGATAAGCAAGTCATCTAAATATGGGAAAATGTGGATATTCCTGTAGCCTACAATGAGCTTTAACTTGAGTTACACACTTTGTGAACACTTTTAGTGCAGTGGATAGTCCAAAGGGCAAGGCAGACAACTAATAATGTAATCTGATAATGTAATCCAGACACTCAAATCCTTACAAAATACCTGAAGTCTGGCTAAAGAGGAATGTGATGACAAGCATCTTTTAAATTTGGTGTTACCAGTAAACTTGAATGAGGAAGTAGTAGTAACCGGTTGTGAAATGACTCTGCTTTGAGTTTGGGCACTGTCACAAAACGGTTTAGAAAACAAAGATGGTCAGGAGGATGAGAAATCATCTCATGGAAAGGAGGAATTTCCTCCCACTGCTACCTGTAACTTTGATGATTGATCTTCAGAACTCATTTGTCTGAAAGTATCTGCTGCCAAAGAGAAAAGTGAAGATTCAGATTTCAGGAAATAAAGGGGCTGCCATGGTGGGAGGGGGGAACACAGTCTCTTTCATAGTCATTCTGACCTACTGGACTGTCCAAGGCTTTGAGAGTTTCCATTCTTCTTGGAACCCTCTTGCCATTTGTTTTTAAACATCTGCTTACCTGCATTTATTATTTTGTTTCTTACCAAAACTGGATGAAGAGTTAAGAGAACCCTTGGAAAATTTAGAAAAAGAGGGCAGAAAAATCTTAAGAGTTTCTCTGTATCAGCTTATCCCTTTCATTATACATTCTGATCATCTCTGCAGCTCTATTCAAAGGAGAATTTAAAATGTAAATTTTAATATCATCTGGGAGGTTCTGAGAAAGCAGCCATGTAAACCTCCTCAAAACAGTACCAGTTGCCATAGCCCTTGTAGATGTTTCAACAGAATCATACACATACAACATATAAAATGAGCAGTGACTTGAACAGAAGAAATTAAATTATTTAAAGCAGATTTGTCTCACAAGAAGAAACTGCAGACAAACCATTCCTTATACTTTCACAATTAGTCAGGAAAAACCTTGACATATGGAGCTTGACAAGTCAAAATTCTGAAAATCAAAGTTGCAGAAGCATACATTTTCCCATACTAATCAACAATCATCCCAACCTAACTAAAGATATAGTAGGATTGGAATTAACTAACTGTTTAGCAGCAAAAAGGATTTACTAAAGCTATAGTTGCTGAATCAGATTGGTAAAAGTATTTAAAAACTTAAAAATTGAGGAACTTTATAGATCCTACCTGCCCTTTTTAGGGGTAGATAATTGACTGTCAGGAAAATTGCAGCCAGTAATGTACACATCATCCAAAGCTGACAGAAATCAAGTAATTTGTGCAGGACCTAGAAATTCCTTCTGTAACTACTTTCTTCGGGACTGAGATGCCTCAGTATTTTCCAACTGAAAGCACTAGTACACTCCAGAAATAGTCTCAAAGAAAGAGAACGCCCCACAGGGAGAGTCAGAAACTGAGCCTCCTCTGAGTCTGAATCAGAAATCTGAGAAGAAAACCCTGTATCTGTCCCTTCACTTTCCTGTACAGATTCAGAATCCTGCAACTCTTCAAAAAAGGAGTTAACCCTGTTTACTTTACCGGAAACTACTTTACATGAAGGATCAATAGCCTGAATTAAACCCTTAGCTAAACCCAGTAAACTACTCCTGTCTAAGGAAATTTGAGGATGAGTAGATACATGTTTAGTTTTCTGTTTCTTTCTTTCTGACAGAAAAATAGAACCAACAGTGTTATTAATTGCATCAGCAGCTTCCCCAAGGATGGGAGCAACATTCTGATGAAATCGAGGAAAGTACAGTTGTATACACTTACCATAAATGTAGATGTTCGAGTGTATGTTGCAGTCATTACATTTGGGTAATCCTGCTGGCAGGTTGCCCTCAGCTGGCCTGAATTCCAAAGTCTTGGGTCCTGCGTCGGCCACTGTCACCCCTTCCCTGACGTCAGGTCGTCAGGGGTATAAAAGAAGCAGCCAACGCCATTTTCTTTAGTTTTTCTTGCCCCAGATGTCAGGTGCCCCCCAAAAGGGTAGCCATAATTTATATATGTATAATTACATGCACCAATATAAAACTTACCTTAATCTACAAGCAAATACGCCACATAGGTTGTATAAATCAGAGAATCAAAGATAGGTTCCATCAGAAGAGAAGGGGGATGGTGGGTGGGTAACCTGGACTGCAACAGTAAATACACTCGAACATCTACATTTATGGTAAGTGTACACAACTGTACTATGTTCTTCGTGTTTCACTGTTGCAGTCATTACATTTGGGTAGAGTCCCAAAGCTAAGGTTGGGAGGCTGGAGCTAAACAGCATTAGGGGCGGCTATGAGGTCCTGCAGAACTGCAGTGGCAAAGCCTACCCTGGATTTAGAGTAGAATGGCAGATGATAGTGCTTTGTAAACGTGTGCACTGAACTCCAAGTAGCAGCCTCTAAAATGTCCTTGGTAGGTACTCCTCTGAGAAAGGCTGCTGAAGTGGCTGCAGCTCTGGCTGAGTGTGGCCTAATGCCCTTAGGTACTGGCTTGCCATGATGTACATAGCAGAAATGAATGCAGTGGCCTATTCACTTTTAAATAGTCTGCTTTGAGATAGCCTTTCCTTGTGATCCTGCAGCATATGTCACTAGTAATTGCTCTGTCTTTCTGACAGCTTTGGTTTTGTCCAAGTAGAATCTAAGCTGTCTGTGTACATCCAAAGAATGCAGAATTCTCTCCCCCTTGTTCTGTGGATTTGGATAGAAGATTGGCAGGTAAAAAGTTTGGCTGATAGCCACACTGGACACCACCTTAGGCATAAATGTTGGGTTTGTCCTCAGAGAGACCCTGTCCAGATAAAAAATGATAAAAGGTTCCACAGCCATGAGTGCCTGTAGCTTTGAAACTCGTCTTGCAGAAGTTATTGCTAGGAGCAGAACTGTTCTCCAAGATAAAAATTTTATATAAGCAGTAGCAGCTGGCTCGAAAGGAGGCAGGGTGAGTTTTTCCAAGACATAGTTGAGGTCCCATCCAGGCATTTGTGATCTCCTTGGAGGTCTTACATTTTTGGCCCCTCTGAGGTACTGCTTTAATAAGGGATGAGAAAAGATTGGTGGCTCTACATTGTAATGAGCCGAAATGGCACAGGCATGAATTTTAATAGATGAAAAAGATAGGCCTTTGTCCATCATCTCAGTTAAGTATTGCAAAATCTGAGGAATATTTGGCACAGCTGTTATCAGTTCCTTGTGCCTGGTTCCAAGCACAGAATCTCTTCCATTTGCCAGCATAAGACTTTCTAGTACTAGGGCCTTCTGACTTCCAAAATGACATCCATCACAGCTTTACTGAGAGGTGTGTTTTGTATGACTACATTATTCGCCATGCTGTCAGGTTTAAAGTTCTGAGTCGGCTGTGTAGGATCTGACTGTTTTGTTGGGACAGTAGATGAGGTATTTGAGGCAAGGTCCAAGCTGGGCATTGAGACAAGCTCCTTAGTATTGGATACCAGTACTGGCGGGGCCAGTCTGGGGCAATCAGTATCATCTTTGGCTTCTCCTGTCTGACCTTTAGGAGTACCTTGGGGAGGAGAGGCAGAGGGGGAAATGCATATACTGATAGGTTTTTCCAGCTGAAAGACAGGGTGTCAACTTTCTATGCTTGTCTGTGATAAATCCTTATGTAGAATCTTTTTAGTTGGTAGTTGTGAGGGGAGGCAAATAGATCTATGTCCGGGCATCCCCATTTCTTTGTTATCATGCTGAATACTTGTGGATCCAGGTGCCACTCGTGGGGATCCATGAAGTTTCTACTCAGTTCGTCTGCCAGAGTATTTTTCCTTCCTGACAGAAATTGTGCCTGCAGATGTATTTCGTAAGTCAATGCTGTGTCCCACAAAGTCATGGCTAGTCTGCAAAGGGGGTAGGAATGAGTTCCCCCCTGTTTGTTTATGTACCACATGACCATGGAGTTGTCTATCTTTATCAGTAGTTGTCCCGGATGAAGTAGGTCCTTGAAGGGCATTTTGAACTGCTAGCATCTCTTTTTGATTGATATGTAGATGCATTTGGTTTGAGGTCCATGTGCCCTGAATGCATCTTCCCACCATATGGGCCCCCCCAGGCATAATCTGATGCATCCGTTGTTAGTGTCTGCCTGGCTGGGGGTAATGTGAATGGCTGTCCCTTGTTTTGGTGACAAGCCTGTGCCCACCATCGAAACTCCTGTTGCAGGCAGGGAATGAGAGTAATCATAGTTTCCAGGCTGTGGCAATGTTGAGTCCAAACACTTTTTAGGTACCATTGAAGTTTCCTCATATGCAGTCTTGCATATGGAATTAGTAGGATGCAGGATGCCATGAATCCCAAAGCCTACAGAATTTTTCTTGCAGATAACTGGGTCTTTGTTGCCAACATTTTGAAATAGGTAGTCAGTTGCCTTTGTTTGTCTGGCATGAGATAAGCCATCTGGGCAGTTGTATTTAAGCTTGCACCCAGGAATATTATCTTTTGAGAGGGTACTAGTTTTGATTTCTTTTGGTTGACTGTGTACCCTAAGCATGTTTGAAGTCTTTTCACAAATGCCAGATGCTGTAGAAGAATGTCCTTGTTCTCTGCTTGAATAAGATAGTCGTCCAAGTAAGGATATATTTGTATTCCTCTTTGTTACTGGTGCCAGGCACTTTGTAAAGACGCTGGGTGCAGTAGATAAGCCAAAGGGCAGTGCAGAGAATTGGTAATGCATTGAGCCAGCCTTGAATCTGAGGTATCTTCTGCATATTTGTCTGATTGGGACATGCACGTATGTCTCTTTTAGGTCTAAAGTCACAAGCCAAGCGTTCTTGCCTAGCATGGGCAGATGCTGCTGCAAAGTCAACATCTTGAATTTTGGTATTTCCAGGAATGTGTTCAAAAAAGATAGGTCCAGTATTGGCCTCCAGGCCTTGTCCTTTCTGGGTTCCAAGAACAGTCTTGAGTAAAAAACCTTGTCCCTGCTCTTGCTCTGGTACCTGCTGAATGGCCCCCATGTCCATGAGGGATGAGACTTGTTTTTGTGCCTCTGCCCATTGATTTTTTGGCAGATCTGGCCAGCCGTTTGCCTTTGGAAGGGTATGGAAATGGAGCTTGTAGCCTTGAGACACGATATTTAGGACCCACTTGTCCTGGGTTATAATGTGCCAATTTTGAGAAAAAAGTGCTAATTTCCCCCCTAAGGGTGCTGCCAGGAGATAAGTGCTTGGTGCAGGCAGGGGGAAGTCATTGGGACTGTTTCCTGTATGGTTGGGATTTGTCTTCTCCAACTTTGGAGGTAGAAGCCCCCCATTGCTTTGGGCGGTATGAACCTTGCGCCTGGGATCTGCCTCTAGGGCGTCTGGATCTGCCCCTTTGAGGTCTGTCTGACACAGGAAAGGACCAATTCTTTGTTGGCCAGTGTCTATTAAACCTAGGTGGTTGTACTTGTAAAAAATCTTTGACCGTATGCATAGATTTAGCTTTGTCCTCCATTTTCTTTAACACCTCTTCTGCCTTAACACCAAACAAAGTATCATGCTATAAGGGTGCATCTAATAATTTAGCTTTAACATGATCAGGCAGATTTTGTTCCTTTAACCAAGCATGCCTCCTAATTACAGAACCTGTGACTGCGGCCCTGCAGGAGGCCTCTAAAGAATCAAAACCACATTGCAAAGTATGTTTTCCAACTTGTTCTGCTGCATGCAATAAATCCCGCATTTCCTTGTTTTCTTCACATTCAGAGTTTAACAACATTTTCTATTTAAGCAATGCCATGACATGTTGCTGATATTTGAGCATATTAAACTGACAGTTTAAGGCCCTTATAGCCAAGGTAGCAGATGTGTAAACCTCCCCCCCCCCATCTATCCAGTGTCCTAGAATCTCTGTCATAGGGGTAGGGGGTTTTTGCAGCGGAAGCCTTAACTCCTTTGGGACCCTGAGAAATAGTTTCTGGGTCTGCAGCAGGGTTTTTAAAAAGGAATTTATGAGAGTCAAGAACCCTGTAATATTTGTCAGGCTTAACAGCAGCTGGAGGTAAGTAGTCAGGGGTAAGACTAGACTCTGAAAACACATCATCTACAATATCTAACACTGGTAGGATGGCTAGTGGCTTGTGTTGAGGTAGTAAAAGGAAATCCCTGAGCCTCGTTTTAGATTCTGAAAAATCTTGGTTCTCCCAGTGGAAATGCTCCCTCATGGTATGTAAGGTTTCCCCAAAAGAATAGTCCTCTGGAGGAGAAGCTGAAGGTATAGATTCTTCAGCATCAGAATCATCACAGGGGGGAAGAGAATATTCCTGATCAGAAGAGGAATCAGAAGAAATGGAAACCTGATCTGAAGATTCATAGTCAGTCTGTTGCCTAGGCCTTTTTTCAGGAGGAGGATGGGAACCGCTGATCAAGGTAATCAAGTCTTCGGCCATTTTGAGCATCAGTTTTTTGGGCATAGAGGCCTGAGCACATGGCTATTGAATTTGTTTCTTTGCTTTGGAAGGTGCTTTAGTCTTTGCCTTTGAAGCTGAAGTTGGTTTGATGTAAAAATGTTTAGGTCTGAATAAACCCTCAGAAGCCAGTGCCTGCTCAGCGGCTCCGGACCCATCTGAAGGGATAATATCCGATGCACCAATACCTTAAGTTTCCAGCGGCATGGCCGACTCCACGTGGCAGTCGGTAGCGGCCTGCAACTCTAAAGCAGCGGGTGTCAGGGGCTGCAAAAGCTCCTCACTGAGGACCGGTGAACTGGCGACTAGCTTAGGAGAAGCTTTGTCATCGGTTTTGGGCCTCGGTTGTCTATCTCTTTCCTTTTATTTGCGTTTTTTTGTGAACTCTGGTAGTCGGATGGCTATCTGATGACATTTCTGGATAATTAAACTGGCGTCCAAAATAGTTTAAAGCAAAATAATACTGACGCTTAATAGTGCGTTGGTTAAATCTAGCACAAAACCGACAACCAGAAATGTTATGATCAGGGCCTAGGCAAGGAATACAGTAAGAATGAAAATCCTTATGAGGTATTTGCTTCCCACAAGAAATACAATTATTAACTTTTTCTGATATCGGTCTGGAGCAAGAAAAAAGTTTCCCCAATGGGGTACTTAGCTTTATTGAAGACTTCGGATCTGAAACTCTAACTGGAAAATCTCAGGAGTTGGCCGACTGGCACTTGCGAAATGCTTTTGCTTCGGGCACCGCGCGGCAAGAAAGACTACAGAAAATGGTGCTGACTGCTTCTTTTATACCCCTGATGACCTGATGTCAGGGAAGGGGCGACAGCGGCCGACACAGGACCCAAGACTTTGGAATTCAGGCCGGCTGAGGGCAACCTGCCAGCAGGATTACCCAAATGTAATGACTGCAACAGTGAAACACGAAGAACATCTTTCCTTATTCCCCCATCTAGGACCGACAAGAGTGGCTCTCAACTGCCCACTGAGGGGACTACAACAGCTACAGAAGATGCATATAACCCCCGGTGGCTGTAGGTATTACACTAGAGCTAAAAGAGGAGTGGTCTGAGGTACAACTAATGGACACAGCAGAATCATCCACCTGCGGCTGAGGCAAACTGTTAGCCTGCTGTGATGGCAAAGGCTATTTGCTTAACATTTTCTTTTTGTGGCTGGAAGGACTGAACATGGGACCAAGAGATTCTTCTGCAGTCGAGCTGAAAATGTTTGCCTTTTTTTCTAGGGGAAAACAAGCAGCAAATACTGGTAAAAACAAAAACTCTTTAAAGTCACCCTTTTTAACAGACAAACACAGTAAAAACACTTTAAAACACTCTGCTAGCCCCACAAAGTAAAATAAACACAATTTCTCCACAAAACAAAATGGTTTTCAAATACTTTTAACTACTTTTAAATTGACAGAAAAAGAGCGCTCCCGTTCAAAAGTATAGTATGGTACCGTTTCATGACAGTCCATTAAAAACATACTCCTATCTTTAAAATAACTTTTCTGAAGAGGAAAGTATCAATAATAAATAAAATTATTAAATAGAAGTTTTCTTCCCCAAAGGGAACTTATCTGTGAACAAAGGAACAGCTGAAGTTAACTATCCATCCTTGAAAGTCTCAGAGGAGCACACTCTTCTGCAGCAGTAAAGTTCTGAAGGGTTTGGCACCCAAAATTGTCTTTTAGTCAGCTCAGTCAAGCTGCCTGACAGTTTGGGTGAGTGGTAGGTGTCCTGAAGCATTGGAAGCTGGCCAGCTGTTATATCCTTGGCAGGTCATATAACCCATACAGCTAAGGCTACTGTAGCAGTGATCAATACAAGGAAAATCATCAACAGAATGACAATAAGAAAAGGTTTACAGCTGAAAACATTTTCGTGACTTTTTTCTTGCCTGAGGAAACAAGTCACTAAAAACTGCCTCTGATAAATTTGCAATGGGGCTTGACCTAGTCTGGTTAAGGTGTGAAGTCCCTGCTGCAATCTGATAAACAGGAGGATGCCCCATAACTTCAAATCCCTGACTTCACTGACTCAAGTATTGGGAAAAATACTGTTATGGGGACAGGTGAAATATGTCTTTCTTTTCTTCAAAGCTGAAATTTACAGTGTTAACTAGTATTCTACTGCTGTGATAATGATGCAATGTCTGACTAAGCAGCCTGGTTTAAAATATACTCGTCACAACTATATTCCCTACATTGTAGATGAAGTGGAACTCTTCTGTTCATTTACGCTACTGACCATGGAATATGGTAAACCCCAGCATTCATTAATTCAGCAATATTTACTATTTAAAATATTCTGTCCTGCTGCCACAGAGCCACATCACTGTGAAACAAAATTAAATGTGAACGTTTATACTACCACTTTCAAAAAAGCCATTATCAGAATTTAAACTGGTGAGAAAACAGAGTCCAGGTCCTTTTCTCATCAAATGTAACAGAAGAAATCCACCCTGCTATGGAGGACAGTTCCACCTCCTGCAGATCTAAGAGCATAATTCTGCCTCCTAAGCTTTTACAATTTAATGTCTGGCCTTCTGCTGAAAAAATAAATGCTCAGATTCACTCTTTTGGGTCTAAACTATCATCGGACCTGTAATGTGACATTATACCAAATTTAGTTTACTAGTGGATCCCTGTATCCAGCTCTCCATGAATGGAAATATACTTTGTAACTGTTTCCAAAGCACTGGATATCCATTAATGTTGAACCACACAACACAGAAAGGTCACACGTTTCATATACTTTTTCTTACCTCCATCAAGGTCTCTTCTGGCAGTTCTGGAGCTTCAAAAGTGATAAAACCCTCTAAGCTTGGAGGAGATGTTCCATAAGGCACTAAGCGGAGATTAAGACCTGCTTCTGCCCCTGGTGGAGAAGATCCCATACAGGTGCCAGAAGGGGAACCCATGTACACACGCCCACTATTGGAACACAAAGACCCAGCAGAACTATTTGATCCAACTGCAAAATGAAAATACCAAGAATAGTGTCAGTTCAGAATGTTAAACACAAAATAACCCAAACAAGTTTTACAGCACAATTAATGTACAACTATGAAAATTACTTTTGTTGTGCTTTTGTTAATAAATATCTTATTTACATGTATACCTTTTCACCAAAATTGTGTATAATATAACTCAAATGTTAATGTCTCAACTTTATTTCAGTGGCTGTGTGACTGTTGGGAAGCTCTAATTCTGTGAAAGGAAACTATACTTAACTAAGGGAGCCGTGTTAACAACAGGACTTTGAGAATGAAAGTGCAACAATCATCAATAAGAACAAAATATCTTCTCTTGTCTTGTGCTCCTTGAGGCTGGAGGGAACTTTTGAATATGGGTTTTTGGCTACTCTTGTAATGGTCTGAGATTGACTGCCTTGTACTTACATAAGAACCTAATGGGAATACCTTGCCTTTTTCACTCTGTGATGTCAATCTAGAATTTTCCCATTAGCACTCACAGTCTTTCTACCTACAGTCTTCAATGGTCTTACATGTTTTGTTACTGATGTGCAGCATTTGCCTCTACTTCTCACAATGATTTCAGCTCATTCTTTTTGGTTGTTCTTAGCAAAGTCATGCCTTCACCACTGAAGGTTAAAAATGCCAGAAAAAATATACAAAGAATATGCTGTGACTCATGATTATGGAACTTGTTAAAAGAATATGGCTAAAAGACAAATGAAACTAATTCATCCTTACCAACTACGCAGGCAGACAGACATACACGTATGGAAAAAAAGTACATTACAGCAGATTGGTAGAACACTGTGAGGTAGAAACTGGGGACTGGAGAGGAACAAAAAGAACAATTAGCTTCTAGATTAGGCCTCAGCAAAGATTAAAGACAGACATGAACAAGGGACGAGAGAAAAACAGCACAGTTGCTGAAAAATAGACTAGTATAATTCACAAAGCAAGTAAAAGGTGCAGTCAAAGCAAGGAGAGGTGAAGATAAAAACAGCAGCATGAATAATGAGGAGAATGAAGGTTATGCTGTCCAAAGGACCACTGAGGAACATAACTTAGCTTCCTTACTGACTCAGACCATGGAAGGGTTAAATAATTTAAATAATTTGCTCAGAGTCATACAGCAAATGGACGCTGAAAGAAGAAAATCCAGGACTACAGGAAGCAGCTCATTAACAGATCACAGTCTTAATCCTCTATGCTAACTACCAGATTTTAAATATATACATGAAGGAATGATGGAAGTTGAAAGCAGCCACTTCAGCAACTCCAAAGTAAGTGTTGGTTAGGGAGGGGGAGTCAGAAAAGCAAAGGGATAATGAGGGTGGACAGCTAAAGTAACAGAGAAAAATAAATGCAAAAGTTAAGTACCTGTGTGTGTGTACATATATATATATATATATATATATATATATATATATATATGTGTGTGTGTGTGTGTGCGTGCGTGTATATATATATATATATATATATATATATATATATATATATATATGTGTGTGTGTGTGTGTGTCTGTGTATATATGTATATTATATATATATATATATATATATATATATATATATATATATATATATACCCAGCCACAGAAACACACACACACACACACACACACACACACACACACACACACACACACACACACACACACACACACACACGAGATACACTTAGGTTTGCATTCATACAGTGTACAGTATCAAGCACTGTGAAATTAGAATGTGATCAATATACATCAGTCTTTGCTTTTAACCACTGTCATGAAAGCAAGTGCACATGGCTTCTTTTAGTAAATGCTCTTTTAGGTTGGTTTTAAAAACTTTTACTTCATGATTGTGATTTCTGTGGGTAAGTGATTCCAACCAGCATGTCCTAGCCTAGTGAGAAGGTGTGGCTAATATGAGGACATTTTTTCTGACTGCTTCTCACACAGTTGCTCTGTTTTCTGAGGGGAAAGATGTGCTTCGGAGAGGGCAATAGCCATGTTTCAGGATCTTGAATAATAGTGTTCCATATAGAAGGGAAGACCTTGAAAGGACTGAAAGTCAAATTAGTCCCTTTAGGATGTCACACTGATGTTTATGGGGGTCTGTTGTTAAGACATTTACCTTGTGCATCAAGGTATGTGGTGAGTTAACCTCCATGATACATGTGCCTCCTTGTAGATGCAAATATATATGGTCACTGTTTCATAAAATAATTGTTTTGCTACACTTATGTCACTGAAATTATCAGCAAACTTTACCCTTGATTATGTCACTGGAGAGAGGATGTAAGGATGAGTTCATACTACCACATATACATGAAGGCACATCCATTAAAGTCTATGGATATATCCCTGTATAACATCACCTGGGGGTACAGAAGATTTACTTGGGTTGCAGCTTAAAAAGTTTACAAAGCTTTTTATTAAGAACGTAACACTTCTACTACAAGCTGGAACAAGTAATATTAAACTAGAGCTGAAGTCCCACCACTGTAAGTTTACCAGAATTTCCTACAGAACAAGCATCTGAACAGTTGTCACTTTTCTTAATACTTTTGTGAGATACTACAAAAATTTGTTTAATGCAGAAAATGCCTTAAAATTGAAATTAAAATCAAAACCTGGTGAACAGGCTCCAACAAAAACGTACGGCAAACATAGAAAACACTATGGAGGTATACACATATGTAGCTATCACTACAAGTACAGGCAGGGACAGCTACACATATGTAGCTATCACTACAAGTACAGGCAGGGACAGCTACACATATGTAGCTGTCCCTGCCTGTACTTGTAGTGACACATAGTGAAACAATATTCCCAATAAAATCAGTACGTTCCAAGGAAGATTTAAACATACAGGGAATATGGGCATGTGAATTTATATCATCAGTCTGCATTTTTTATATGTATCAAAAAGATACTTTCACTGTTCAAGATGGAAATACTTGAGCAGATTACATTCCACTTCGATACAGACTTTTTATGTTCTCATTTACGTACCTGATGTTGTTCTTGTCCGGCTGACCATGTGAACACAGGTTGTAGGAGGGGTGATACTGTTTGGAGGAGACCCGACTGTAAACAGAACTGTTCTTGGACTGTTCTCTGCTGCCACAGCAGGGGAACCCATCAACATTCCACAGGTTCCTGCTGGAGCTAAAAGAAAGAAAAAAATCTAAATACATATATCTATAAATATAGTAAAAGTGAAAACAGATAGATAATGTGGTTGAGAAGAAACACAGAGTGTGTGTGTGTGTGTGTGTGTGTGTGTGTGTGTGTGTGTGTGTGTTGTAAATCAGTGCTAGGGATCCATTCCTAATGTGCCAAAACAATGAGATAAAGAATTACGCCTTTATAATAAAATGCAAACAAATCAGTTAGCATACACTTTAACTATATCACAGGTTATTCCTGCATCAAGGTAAATGTTTTCAGTAAACAATAAAACCAAAGTCAGAGTGTCTGTAACACTGCATTGAGAAAAGACATTAGAAAAATGTTTCAGAAGCAGATTTTGTGCTTCACAGTCAATGGAAGTCCTCTAATCCCAAAATACACCTTTTTGGGAACTGATGGTACTCGAAGAAGTCAGGGAATAAAAGTCAGGATTTTTAGGTAAACCCCAAAGTCCAGTTCTGCAAGTGGATCAGTGCTGCCTGTCTAGTAGAAAGTAACTGCTCAGTTATATGTGTTATTTTAATTAATGAATTATAATATTATCTGGACAAGACCCACTAGTCACGAGTACCTTTTTTTCATGGGTGATCAGTTATACTGTTGTGAAAAGGCAACTTAAATGGAATGCACAGTACACAAGTGTGCAGAATTAGGTCTTGGACCACCATATGAAATCTGCTGGCCGATTACAGGTTAACTTTCTGTGGTACATTAATTGACCACTTGGGGATCCCATGGAAGCGATGGAACTACACAGTGCAACTGGTTTAATGCAAGGTATGTTATGGAATTCATCACAGCAACAAACACAAAGTCAAACAAAAAAAAAAGTATCATCATAATAATATTTTTATTTCCCCAAAGGACCACTTAAAATGTGGTTAAATATATGCAGACTGGGACAAACTATACCTCTAAAATATTTTTGTGAACTCATCAGAACACTCTCAATGTGGTTAAAATGACATTAATTACTTAAGAGGAATGTGTAAAGCTTACTTAAAAACATACCTCTCAGCGTTTTAGAGCAAGCCATAAATAATAGGGGATGAAGGCCAAAAAATACAGACAGTTTTTAAATATTGCTTTTACAAACTTCAAAAGTTTATAGAATAACATGTTTTGAATTAGCATAACTTTTCCTAAGGGTATGGAGTCTGAAACTCAAATGTCCATCATTATTTCTGATTTCAACCATCAATGACTTGCCAATGATTTGTCAGAAAACCTCAAGTGTATGAGAAAACAGACCAAAATTAAGAGGCAAAAATCTGGACATTCTGAGAAAATCTGTACAGCTGAGAAGTATGCTTTAAAATGCTTCTGCATGATATCAGAGTGAAAGCTGACACCTCTCCAAGACTGAATATTCAAACTATAGTGTTTTGTAAATATATGTACAGTTTTCTAGACAGGTGTGCCATTTACAAAAAAGGACAGCACTCACTATCATAAACGTACTGCTCCTTATCTTGTGCCAGCCAAGCTTCACCTGCATTGTAGCAGGACTGATGAAAAAAACTACTAGTCAGCAATGGTTCGCTCTGACAATCTGCATTTGTTCACCTCCCTAGGGTTGAGAGGATCTGAGATCCTCAGTATGAAGCACCCTCAACATCTAAATTGGGAGACCTCAGTTTGCAGTGCAGAAAATGTTGGGAAAATATTATGAAAGTAACAGAAGAATGTCAGCAGAACTCTTGAAAATTATATTAGAAAAAAACATTTCCAGCTAATCTGAAAAAAAAAAAAAAAAAGTCCCATTATGGAAAATCACTAGTTCATCTGCCAGTTTAAATGGCTATGGCCGACAGGAACACTTCCAAGTTAGAGAGTTCCTGTTTATACAAGTCAAAGTTCCAATGTAAACTTTATTACAACACTAGTTCGTCTTCTGAGAGTCCAAAGGGCTACAGGTGTTGTACTCATTTTTTGCATCATGTTTCATGTCATTCTGTTGGACAGTATATACTTTCCCACACTGCCCAAATATTAGCATTTTCCTTATCCCAATAAGGTGCTCCACTGAAGAGATTAAGGGGTTTTAAAAGCTGTTTTACAAAGGTACAATGATAAACTGCAAAGCACTGTGCATATCTTTTGTTGAGGGACACATTCGGCATTGCTAACAAAATTCCTTCTTCAAAGGAACAAGTCAATATGCCCTTTTGATTTTCTGGTTATACTAAGTTTCATTGAACAACATTTTTGTCTCTGGAATACAGGAGAAATTACACTTTCAAAAATCATAATATCAAGGAACTGCTCATCTTCCTGAGATCTGTAGATTCTGAAGTTATCATATGGAAAATGGGGCTGTGGGGGACTTTGGCTCCAATATAAAACATTTAGATTTTGTTTTCATAAATTTTGGGAAAGTGCTGTTTCTGACTGATTCCTTACCACAAAATTAGTATTTTAGTCATGTAGGTTTGAAAAGCAGTACATATATATTTATTTTGCCTTTTCTAGGGAAAAAAAACAGTAAAAACCTTAAATGCTTTCTGTAGCAGAAGTCATATCTTCAGAAACCCAAAAACAGATAACATCTTGAGAGAATTACTTTCTGCTTCTGTGCTAGGACTAAGGTTCCCCCAAAGTTGATTTAGTTAAAATCTCAATGCAAAAATTATATTTGTTGCCTGACCACCTAGTTTCTTTCTTTTGACAGTTTTAAAAAATAATACATATACAAGACACATTTTTAAAAAATAATATCCAGATCAGGATAATAACTTGAATTTGGTAAAAATGTATATAATACCTTCAACACCTGTTTTTTTTTTCTTTTTCTTTTGATGTTATATGACAAATCATGCTATGACAGACATTACAGAGAGGAATCCCTGAGGTAAAAAATACAATTCAACTTCCAGAATGAACATAAAACTACTGGGAATTCTTACAGCATTCTTCGCTAAATACAATGAACTATTACAAAAAAGAATGTAACCACACACCTAATAATGATAAAAAAGCTAAGATAAGCAGTCGTATTTTGAGAATAGCTTTAAAAAAGTTGCACTTTAAATGATATACCAAAGACTTATTTTAACACATTTGAAGCACTCTAGAACAGAAAAACATCAACACAAAGCTAGAGATGATGTTTACCAAATAGGGAAACATATTTTTGAAAGTAGAACAGACACAAATGGTATACATCTGGGAAATGCAGTGACATTTTCTCAGAAGAAACACAGATCTAACATTAACAAACGTAATGTTAGAAGATTTAAAGTGTAGGTTTCCAAGATGCATCATCTGGATAAAGCCCTGAAGGCAATCAAGATAACCTGAGACCGAATACCTGCTCAGTCAGTGGTGGAGCAGGAGGGAAGGACTAGCATTTTATCAGCTCACCCAGTCTGTAAAGGAAGGGTGGGACTTCTGTCTGCTAGTTGGCACTGAATCGGTTATGGCAGCATGCTGTGAAGAAAAGACAAACGGTTAATAAATTCGGCAACAACAGGCCTAGAGCTGACTGTAACATTAACAGCTCAGCTCACACAGGACATCCCCAAAAAAGAATACATCACATAGGCAATGATGGTGCTACAGGCACTGCTTTACACTTCCCTGTCTCCTTTTGAAACCATCTATGTCTGAGGTGGCTCCAGTTCCAGGAAGTAATACCACAGATTTTAAAGTTAGGGATGATAGGAGTGGAAAGCAGCAGCTGCCCAGCTGACAGGTGCACAATGTTGGGGGGGGGGGGCGTTAAAAATGCATCACCTATACAAACCTCACTCTAGATCTGATCATTATAAAAATCAGTGTAGGATTCCAGTGTTTTGAAATGGAGTAAGAAAACAGGTTATTTGACATTTCCATGCACAGTAACTCAGATACTGTCTCTAATGAAAGATCACATGTCTGCATGTTGAAAAATAAAAGCAGAATGAAAAAAAAAACATTCTGGAGATATTCTAAATTCAGAAACAATCTGTATAACCTGTATCCATTGGCCTTTCAGAATTGAGACTGTCTGTGCTTCCCTGATATGCATAACCACCAAGAGTTGTCTTCACCGTCTGGTCAGAGAGTTTTCCTGCACTTACTGACCTGTAAACAAAAAAAGAACAGGTCGAAATAAAGGATTTTCAACTGATAACTACAATTATGTTCTGCTCAGCAAATCAAGAATAGTCTGTGAGGATTCTACACTCCATGATCCGTTCTATGAGACTACAATTTGGTATAATTATCATTGCTTCTGACAGCATAAAACCTCAGATTCTCACTTCCTATTAAAGGAGAACCGCACCCACAGACTCAAAAAAACATGTTTATTTCATCATGGTTTGCTGTTTTCTACATTTTAACACCACTCTGGGACTATTCACAGATTTTTAAATATTTTTATACGTAATTTCTGAGTCTGACCACATGGGGTCTGGCATCTTGAAGTAATTCTGATTTTTAGTCTGCCTCTCGGTATCCCAAAATGAAGTGCTCGTCTGTAAAAAGTTACATCATGCAGGCCTCTTTCTTCATAAAGCTCCTGTCACTGCATTGATTTTACATGTATACACTGCTGTCTTTCAGTCAGTTAGTTTTAAGTAACATTTCATACCGTTCAATAAACACACACAGTGCAAATGCCACAAAACAGACTTTCAAAGTGCTTTTTACTGCTACTTCTTTTTAGAATGGCTAAACTGCATTTTTTGTGAAGCCTGAATTGTACTACTTTGACTGATCTCCTATACCCTTCACACCTAACTTCCCAAGCTGTCAAAGTGCTAAGGATAATTTGAGCTGTCACCTTCTGTGATTGAAAGCTCATAGAAGGAGACTTGACTCATGTACTATTTCCTTATTCTATCCTTTACTTTCTGTGTGGGTGGGGGAAGGACCAGGGAGCTGTGACATCACAACATAGGTGGGTTTTTAGGACAGTCATGTGATGTCAGTTTGAGGAGACAACTAGCCAGAAAATTACCTGTATTCAGTGGCCTTGATGACATAAATGAATTGGAGACTGCAGCAAGGGCAGGATAAAACTTTTTGAAAGTAAAACCACTACAGTGCAGTAAAGTACTGCTCTAGTGGAGAGAAACAGTCAATTTAAAATATTTTAAATGCTGTGTTGTTGTTTATTCATAGCAGGGACAATAAATAGGGAGAAAAAGGACAGAGAAGTTGAGCATTTAATAACAGAATCCTGTTGTCCTTTAAGGAAACTATCATGAATATTTCACTCGAACTCTCACCCTACCTTCACAAGTTTTTCATACAACAGTCATGATGGTAGCCGAGCATACTCAATGTATGTCACTGCAGGCACTTTTTACAAAAAAATTATTTTTATTTGGGTTCTGCTAAGCTTAAATGTGATAAAATAATCCTTTAAACTGAACAAGGAAGAGAAATGTTTGCATTACTTGGTCAGATTAAATAATTTTTGTACATTAAAACTCAATTGAGGCAATGAATACCATGCATTCAATACTGCAATTAAGATTCACTTGTGCTGGAGTGGGGCTACATTACGTATATGGTTCATATGTTCACAGGTGTTTACTAGGTTAACAACCATGCCTAGTAATAAATTCGAAATTTTACTGGACATTTGTTTACCAGGGTGGTTTCACTGGGTCTATAGAACCCATTTTCAGCAGAGGCCCAGGGAGAAAAGCTCCACATACAGTGCAATACAATTACATTATAGTCCAAAAACAATAAAGTGACATGAGGAATACAATACAAAAATAAGTTGACAGAGTGAAAACTATGTTACAAGATATACTACACATCTGGACAATTCTATACAGTTATATAATTATACAGAATTTTAGTCATTCTAACAACATACACATAGCCTATGAGAAGATAAAGTGTACAAAATTAGTATGTAGGTAGTACAATGTATGACATTGGTTGTTATAGTACATGAAAAATAAAATGCTGGTTTCAGTTAGGAAAATAACAGCAGAAGAGTTAGTGATGCAGACAGTGAGTGACAGAGTTAAGAAGAATACAGGCATTACAGACTGAGCAGTAGCTTAAGGGTATGGTACAGAAACAGAGAAGGAATTACGAGACATTAGGATCTTGTAGACTGTGAAGGAGTGAGATGTGACAGAAGAAAAAGAAAATGAAGCTAGTATGAAAGAAGAGGAAGAGCTGGGCTGGATTTATACAGGAGCAGAGTGATGTAGTTTTAGATGATTTTTTATAGAGGATTTAAAGCGGTTTAGGCCAGGCACAGACATGGTAGCAAGAGGTAGTGAAATCCATAGTTTAGAGACATAATATGAATACAGAGAGTCACCCCCTTTTTTTAATGGGTTTTAATATAGCTAACAGATTTTTGTCTTCTGATTGTAGGGATCTACTTCGTGTATAAGGGATAACTATGTTGGCTAGCACAGGGCAGGCAGTAGGCTTGAAAATAAGGTTGTGCAGAGCGGATATCTGAATAAAAGCAAGTTGGTTGGGAAATTCAAGTCAGTTTAGTTCTAGTAGCACTTTACAGTGATGCCTGTGATATTTAGAGTTTGTGGTAAACTTAGCTACTTTGTTGTAGCACTGTTCCATCTTGCTTAGGTTAGAAGTTTGTAAATTAGTGAAGATAGAGGCACCGTAAAGAAGGGGGGAAGTAGAAAGGTTTTTGCTAGGGAAACTTTGGTTGCCATAGTTAAGAAATGTTTGTTTTTATATGAGTCACAGTTTTTGACGAGTTCTCTTTATATTTTGCTGTATATGGTGGCCGAAGGAAAGTTTATTGTCAATGATTATTCCTAGAAGTTTGGTTTCCAGCACTATTTCTATGACAGTGTTGTCAGATGCAAAGATTTTGAAATGATCAGTGATAGGGGAGGCGTTTATAGAGTGCAAGAGTACTACATTAGTCTTTTTTGGATTAAGAAAGAGTTCAGCATTTTTTAGCCAGGATTCGACTGCAGGAAAGGACTGCTGAGTTTTTAAAAGCAGTTCTGGTAGTGATTGAGCAGTACAGATTATGGTGGAATCATCTGTGTACTGAATGAGTGTTCCAGGGTGGGAAGAAGTGTGAAGGTTGTTAGTGAAAATGTTGAAGAGTAGGGGTCCACGGATGGAGGCATGAGGCACTCCAGTAAGGTTGTGGAGAAAGGGTGAGAGTTCGTTGGACCATTTCACTGCTTGTTTATGATCTTCAAGGTAGCTCAGAAACCATTTTACTGTAAGACGCCTAAGTTAGACAGTGTGTTCAGTAGTGGGGGGGGGTGAGAGACACAGGCATTAGAGAGGTCAAGGAATACTGAGAAATCTCTGAAACGTTCTGGTACCCTTGATAATTGTAAGCAGGGGCTTGGGAGAGGAAACATTTACAAGCAGGGGCTTGGGAAATTAAACATTTACAAGCAGGAGCTTGGGAGATGACCCATTTACAGACTGCCTGTACACATTAGAGACACAGGTGCCAAACCGGGAATGAATTTCCTGCTCCTCATCTAATTGTCCAAGTTACACTTGAAATAGGTTAGGGAGGAATTCTTCTTCACATTAATGGAGGGGGGAGGTTCATTCAGAGAAGGAATAGCCTCTGGGAACATACCTGTCTCTCGATCAGGTCCTATTTATATTACAGACAAGGTTTTAAGTCTTTAGAACAAGTAATTCTGATGCTGTTTGTTTTGTGGTTTTGGTTCGGAAACCTCTGATTATGGCCTGTTAATAAGTGGCCAGAGCCACCTACCTACCTTCCAGTACTCCTATACAAATGGGTTGTGCTGTCCTCCTAAGCTTTAGGTTACGTGAAGAAATGTGAAATTGTCTATAATCATTCTTCCAGACTTGTAGTGACCTTCTACAAAAAAAATGACTACTAATACAAACTGTTCTTTTACATAGCTAGTATTCATGAACTGCTTTACTATAATCTGTGCAGAGCTCCAAATGGACCTGCCTCAATGTATGACACAGTGCAGTCCCTCAGAAATTAAAATCACCTAAACTACACTAAGTAGTAGGTCAAGTCTCTAGTCCACCTCCTCACGTAAAAAAAGAGCTCGAGTTCAATGAACTTAACCTGTATTACCGAAATGCACATAGTCAATAAATAATGCATTCCACACAATTACTTTCTCGCTGTAGGTCAGCAAAGGTGTGTCACATCTGTCATCTTCTTGGGAAAGTACATCTAAGAAAGATTTTCATTCTAAATCATAGATATATGAATTAATTGACATCTTCAGTACAGCCTTTATCAGAAGGGCATAAGGCTCATTGAAAGGGGCTGGTCTTCATCATTTTTTTTTTGTTAATTTTTAACTGATGTCTCACAATGAAATACAGGGTCTGTCAAACATCCAGCACTAGGAAAAAGAAGTTATGTACTCACCATAATGTTCCATCTGTGTTATCCATTTTCATTCTTCCTTAACTCTTGGGTTCGGATCCAGTCCTCTGATCCGACTCAGATGCTTCTACTAGCTCATGAATCACTTGAAAAGTTCTCGAGCTCTTCCCTTTCCCACAATGCCCTAGTCCATAACATTCCTCAAGTCCTGTTTGCTGCCCCTTACATCTGCAGAGCATTGAAAAGGAATAAAATACTAAGATAACTAGCAAAGTCTATGACTCATACAAAGGAATAAGGTTCCTTAAGCATCTTCGATCCTTCCAAAAGTCAACAAAGAAGGGACTGGTGGGAGGGTAGTTCAAGAGTTCCAGAATATCTCCAAATGAGATGTAGTCTGGTTGTGAGCTTGGGGCTCCTTTCCCCTCACTGAAGAAGGTATCTTCTGTGATGGACTCTTGAGGAGAGACTAGGTGCCTCCTTTTGCATTTTTTTCCTGGGAACTTCTTCAGTGGGATGTTCTGGAGAAGTGCCAAAAGAAATCAGTATACCATGTTGGGTTAACTGATGATTAACTTGGGCTGGCTGTCCCTGTGGTAAGGATGACTGAGCCTCAAGATGCAGAGATAAATGGGCTAGGGCGGTCAGAGTCGAAGAAGGTGAAGAAGTTTGAGTTCTAAGGATAGAGAAAGCTCTCTCCACTATCTTGACTACCAAAAGCTTCAGAGAGAAGGAAACTAATGGCTCTGAAAAACCATGCTTACAGACTATAAGTTCCCTCCTCCCTGAAGGCAGGGCACTCAAAGAGGCAGTCGAAGCTGAGCTGTCTAGCACTGAGACTCAAAGGGGATGAGAGAGCTCAGATGGCTTCACAGTCGACTCCAACACCTTGGATCCGACACCGATGCTACGGCTCACAGTGCCTCTGAGCCGGCCCACTCATAGACACCACTGGAGTTGAAGATACGGGTATCTTCGGATGTGATGTGAATGACTCCAGAACCTTTAGATCCGACAACTCTGATACCAGAGTGAGTGGAGGGGGGTTGTACTAATTAAGGTCTCCTGTCCCGATAGGATCAGAGCCAGGAGAACCCCCATTTGTATCTGCATCAACAGAAACGCCCTCATCATCCTGTCAATGTCGGCTTAGGTCAAGCTTTTGGAAGAGAGAATCGAGGATGCTACTGACGAAGTCTAGAATGATGGTGTCTTGGACAGTGCTCCAAGAAAGGTTAAGGCAGTCTAGAGGTAACTGGATCCATTGCCAAGGGTGGTGATCAGATCCAAGGGGATTTCTCTTTTCTGGTTTTTAGATCCGATGAGCTGGGATCCAAAGTCTTAGCAAGTTTCTTAGGAGTTTCTGAACCCAGAGCCAATGAAGTAGTCGGTTCCAGGGAACACTTCCTGGAATCCTTTTTCTCTGTACTCTTAGGAGTTTGAGCCCCAGAAAATACTGTTGAAGAAAAAGATTTAAAGACTTAAAGGGCCGCAAGCTTCTGAGAATCAGTTTGTTCCTTCTATCTATAAGGGCCGTAGGGTAAAAACCCTTACATATGTCACAACTAGCATCAAGGTGTGAAGGGCCTAGACAGTAAATGCATTTAGAATGCTCATCGGACAAAGGAATCTTTCTCAGACAGAGAAGAAAAAAAAAAGAATTAGGAATAAAGTTTTTTTTAAAGATACAAATGTAGAAAAAAAAACTACAAAGTACAAAATACTAACAATGGTATAAAAGAGGTACGAGATGTACAGAAAAAAATTACCAGCAATGGTAAAAAGAAAGAGTACACAAGAACTTTAAAAGCTATTTAGTGAGGAAAAAGGGAGGAAGCACAACAGACGATATGAAGAAGTTTCTAAGAAATTTATAGCAATAAACTAAAGGAAATAGACTCTCAGTACCCAAAAAAAAAAACGCTACGGACTCAAGAGCAGAAACAGTGACTATGTCTGTACTCTAAGGTGGCAAAAGAGATCTAAGATATGTTAAGGACTAGCACAATAAGCATAAACGGATAGCAAAGTCCATCCTGCTAGCATCTCTCAAATACACAACATGCAAATCACATGGAAATTACGCTACATGCATCAGAAGGATGTGGGGAGGAAACTAACATAATGCAGACAAATGGACACATACACCTAGTACTATGTAATACCAAGGACACTCTCAGTCAGAAATCACAACATCACACATACCACAGCATGGACCAGAATAGTATGGGACACTAAATGGAAATGGTGCACTATACCTCTAGTGGTTGAAGAGATGCCTAGAATCTCCACTGTACTCTGGGTACAGAATCTCAAGGGTATGAAAAAGCAGACTGAAACGGAGACTTGGTCAGTCTTTCGAGAACTAAGACCCACAAATGGTAGAAATAATTCTTAGAAGCATTAAGTGAATCTTATGGTAGGCACCACTTGGCAGAGAAACAATGATTTCTGCAAGGATATAAACCGCCCCATTGACAGTCCCACTACTTTAATATTTTTACCTCAAGTTTACAAGGCCTCAGAGATAAGTGCAATAATATGTAATATGACTGCATGAACCAATCCCAGATGGCCTGCAACCTTGGAGTGGGAATGCTAAAACAGAATGGGAGTGCAGGGTGTGTGTGTGGAGGGGTCTTGATCCCATGAATTAAGAAGCACTCCCATGTGCAGCATTCAGGATTTGACATGAAATCAAATTTCAGATGTGTCAGAATTACGATTCCTGCTGTTCAACACAAAGTGCTGTGACTGACTGGGTCTCTGGATATCAGAGGCCACCCAAAATATGAGACATTTATGCCCTGACTACAGCCTTCAGCATATGGCAGTACTTGGGTAAAGTATCAATGACTGGACTCCAGGTAACATCTTTTGGCTAAGCTGCTGCAGTAAACCCTTCTAAAGTTTTAAAGGCAGACTCCAAAGTGAAACGTCTAGTAAACAAATGCACAGTAGATTAAGTAGATGTTTCACAGACAGAAGCACCTGGCATACCTCTGAAGATGCTGAAACACCTTTAGTAGTCTGTGCTTTCATTAGACCTTGAAGAGATTTGCCTAAGAAAAAAAGAAAATACAAACCGGAAAAGAAATGGAAAATGTTTGCTCACCAATGGAACAGCTAGTGTATTCTAAGCAAGGGAAGCAAGTTAACAATTAGACTTCCTGAACTCTCTAGTTCAGGAAATAAGCAAAAACTATATGTTGTCATCTATAAGTTGCATGATGAGCTTACAAGCATTTTGGGGTGATGACTACAGAAAGGAAGCTGGAACTTTGATTCAAATGCAAAATCCAAGAAAACTAAGGCAGGGGAAGTAGAAAGATCTACCTTATGCTTAAAAAAAGCCATGAAAGGCTATGAACACTTAAAAAATGTTTTTTACTTTAAAACTACAGTAGTTGAACAGATGCCAAGAAGCTATACTATACTTTAAATAAGGAATTTCAAGCATACTAAATAGCAGACTCAAAAGGAGGCTTGGCCAGTCTTTTCCAAACCATGTGCTACAAAGGTAGAAAATAATTCGTGGAAGCATTAAAGTAAGGAAACTCTTTAGAAAACATCTTTGTCAAGACTGAAGCCTAGGGAGAATGATAATGTGGTAAGAAACAAAATAGGTCTTAAAAAGAAGTCACCCCTGAAGAGGAGGATTAGAAAATAAATGCACTTTCTAAGCAGCAACTAGGATCAAGGCAATTTTCATCTTATTTTAAATAGAAATCTTTAAACCAAAGGAAGGAGCGTGTACAGTAGGTATGTCCTCTAATGCCATGTCCAAATGTTTTAACACCTTATTCTAAACACTGCAACTGACTGTTTCAGTGAGAAACATGGAATCTAAACTAACTTCAGCACTCTGACTATGACTAACAAAACCACACAAGTACGGATGGTATGTATTCCCTCCTCCTCTTCAAAGCAAAGTGCCTCCACAGTCATGTGCTTATAAGTACATAGCTACTCACACACAAACATACACATATGAATATACATACCTGTGTGTGTATGCCTCTCTAACTCCCTCTCTCTACGTTTATAGCAAGGCAGATAGATGTACATCTTCATCATCAACCACCTTTTTTCCCATTTTGCTAAAAGGGGTAAGGGTGTTGCATTAACTGTCACCATCTTTCTCAATCCAGTACCACTCTCCTACCTTTTCAACTGTCACACCTGACTGATACAGATCTCACACAATTCATTCATCAATCCGTCCATCTTTTGGATGGATGTCTTCCTTTCCTCTAGCATTCTTCTTGTCTCTCCCAAATCTTATGCATTAAATAATCTTCTGCTTTCTTGCACATGTGACCAAACCACTGTAATCTGTTTTCCTTGATCTCATCTGCAATTGGGGTTACTTTGGCTCATACTCTAATATCCTGAAATACACATTGAGCCAAAAAGTGTGAACTATTTCTAATGGACACGAATAGTTTAATATAACACTGAGCAAAATTATACTCTACAACATGTAACCATAGACAGAAGGAGGAACAGCATCTTTGCTGTTACAGTGATCGTACCTTGAAGATGTACTGTTAAGGTGAGTACCTTAAACAACTGCACCATCTTACTTCAGGTGGGGGTCACTACATCAGTAACTCATAACATCTAGGTGAAATTCCAAGCAATAATAAGTAACTCCAGGAGGTGAACAGTTTAGTGTCTCCTGTAGCTCAGTCATGCCAAACCCTGTCCTGTACCCTATGAATAAGCATCTAGTTTAGAGTGTTTGGTGAAAGCATGGGCAGCAATCCAAACTGCTTACTCTAATATATCCTGAAACATTCCTAAAGATGCTGTAGCTATAGTTGTGGCTCTTGTAAAAACGAACTCTACCAAGACTTGGGAGTGTTTTTTTTGTGGTTATCATAACATAAATAAAATAACAGGCCCACTACTTTGACGGTGTTTGATCTGGTACACTACCTCAATATTTGTGCACATTCAAAGTGTGTAACAAATTCAATTTTATTCAGCATTCTGGTAGTTGTGGTCAAATACTGGCAGCTGACTGGCTGAAGCAGGCAGCTGAAAGAACTTTTGGCATAAAAAGATTTGTATTGAGTGACATACCTTCAATGTGAAAGACTGTCTAAGAGGGTTAACACTTTACATTTGCAGCTGAGAGATCATGCTTTCTGATGAATGTCTCCATTAAAAGACATTTCCATGACAGTTACCTTAAGGTCAATGAATCGGCCATTTCAAATGAAAGACAGTTTATTTATTTATTTTTGATTAAACATCAAGTCCCAAGATTATGACAACTTTCTTTTTGAAGGTTTTGTTCCTTTAAGGAAACTTATAACTGAAGGATTAGCAGCCACCTGAAGGATGTGGGAATACAAGCTGAGGTTTCACTCTGAAGACAAGTTTAGAATAGCTACAGAGACCTGAAACGGTCTAACAGTCTTGCAACTGGGGATCTAAAAGGGCCTAACCCTTGTGTTGCCCATGCTGAGAATATATTTCTGTATTTTTAATATAAGTATAGAACTCAGCTTCATTCAGGATTCTTACTGCTCTGATGTGAATGCCTAACAGTTAGGCATTAAAATCCTATCTTCAAGCTGAATCACTGATTTCAAGCTAAGATGAAGAACTGTACCCTACTGCTTTGTGAAGTGGATAGGTACTGAATTTCATAAGCAGAGTAAACAATAGATATATTTGTCAAACTGCATCCAGTAGAATCATCTTTGCTTTGTCTACTTCAGCTTTCAGAAAACTTTTTAATCAGTGGAATTGATGGGAAACCATACCTTAGTTTTGATCTCAAGGACATCAAAAGCTATCCATATTCCAGGTGTTCTGGAAATGAGATAAGGAACAGAAAATTGGTACTTGTGAATTCAGAGGAACAGAAAACAGATTCACTTCAAGGTCATTCGTGAAACCACTTTTTAAAGGATACATTAATTAATTATGAGGCCACTATGCCTTTGTGAAAGACCAGATATGGCCCACTACACATAAGGACTTGCATCTATGAGCTCCTATGTGTAATGATGACAGAAATCAGAAAGACAACTTTCTGCAGAATGCATGAATAAATACTTTTGATGTCTCTGATCTAGTAGGCACAAGAGGTGAATGGGTAAGCCCTGAAACCAAGAAGTTCAAATCCAGTGAAGATGAGGGGTTCTTCAAAGGAGAACAGAGGGTCTAGCACTCCTTTAAGGAATTACTTGAGCATCAGGTACTGGTGTACAGTGCTGTCCTCTACAAATCTGAATGTGCAGAGACAAAAGTCACATGTCTTTAACTACAGAACAACTGAAGTGCAAGTCACATAGGTTTATAGGATATTAGGGTCACCTGCAAGCTGATCAACTCAGATAGTATGGCGGTATCACCCACTAAAACTGAAAGACAGGGTTCCAAGCAACTCATTAACCTCCAAGACCCAGGCTGTCAAATCTGGATGGATCAAAGGATGCAGTCCCCAGTGCTGACAGTAAACTGGAGCAAGTTCTTGTTGACTCCTGCTTAGAGTATTATCTTTATTCGTACAGAGCTGAACATTCTTCAATGTCAGTAATTCTTGCCCTTGGAGATGGCCCAGAAGGTCAAGATCTTGGTCAATTGGGTGAGGTTGCAGTACAAGGTTCAAAGTTGTACTCTCTTGAATCAGCTAGGCTTCATTGCAGTCATGCTCTTCATGGTGTCATATGCACTATTTTCAATTTTCCCTGGACAACAAGGAGTTCTATTCATCTTTTGATGCTGGCTAGGCTTAGAGGATGTTGGAGTGCATGAAGATGAAGGGGTTACAAAAGCAAGTCCTCATCAAGCTAATGGAAGAATATCTCTTTCAATAAATGGATATCTAAGATGCTGTTTTAAAGTTCCTCCTGAAGATACCACAACTGGAGCCACTCCAACCTTCAGAGGCACAGATCTGAGTCTGTGCCCCAGCCAGTGTTGATGCAGTCAAGAATGACATTAAGAGAAATGAATGCCCACTGCATATGACAAAGAGAGTCTCCAAGAGGTTCTACTTGAGTTAACAATCCAGGGGGTCATTCAGCTTATCGAGGCCTTCCTTATCAGGTAGGAACTGGGACAGATTAAATGAATAGGTTAAGGTCCTAAACTCCAGTATGGAAGAAGAGTAACTTTTCCTGCCACTCCTGTCTAAAACTTTAGGACTACTTGTCAAATGGCAGGGTGACAACAACTGTGGCTGCTAAGAGCTGTGCTAGACAAAACAGACCAGAGAGCAGTCACGACTACAATGCCTGGACAAACTGATTTACCCACTCAACACTGCATCTTTATAAGTAATTCAGTAAGCAGGAAGGTCAGGATTGCCCTACCTTCTCATGAGTGGACCATGTGATCCACAACACTTTCATTTCATAGGGGACAGAACATTCTCTTGATGGACACAACATGGGATCCCATCACAGGAGCATAAACTAGTGGTCTGATGTTCTTTTGAAATGATCTGCAGAATGACACTATCCTGAAAACTACCTAGAAAGGCTCAACCTCAACTCTGCCTTTTTTTTTTCAACACAGAATCACTCCTTAGTGTGTTCAGCGCTAACTACTTTGATCCAGTAAACACAAATCTTGGTTTCTTTATTCACAACACCATCACCATTACCTTAGAAGATACAACACACGTGTACAGAGTTTAATACAATTACCACAATAAAGGCACTCGTTAGAAATTTACTGTACAGCTCCTGCCTAAGTGGTACTCCTGATATCAGACAAAGAGTGCATGTTTTATAGCACTAACCAACTCTTCAGCATCCCTGGCCAAATTAGACACCTTCTTTGACTACTGCTAATCTGTAAACAAACTCCAATTGTAATCACAGATTCATATGTGTAAAACAACCATATAAACTTCAATCTGTCACAGTGTCATCAGTGTTTCATCAAAAAAAATATACATATTTTTTTTCAGGAAGCAACCCCCCCTCCCCCCCAACAACTTTCACTTCATCTCAACTTCACATATGCCAATTCCAACACTTCTTATCTTCACCAGTAAGAAAATGCCTCCTAAGCTCTAATATTCAGCAAAAGCAAAGCTATTATCATTACAGGCTTAAATGCTGGTGCCCATCAAAGGTTTTGCCACGGTGCCCTGCATGTAGTAAAAGTGCCTGTGAAAGAACATTATCCTCCTTGTAAGCACACTGCTCATCCTTTTACCATTTCTACCTCAGATAAGTAAAGGAACTGTGCTTCACCCATAATAAACTCTGGTCTAGGGTTTTCTAATAACTGTTGGAATAAGTCTTAATGGTTCTTGGAAGATCAGCAACAGCATTCAATTTTTACAAATGTTTAATAGATAACCAGCCTCTTCGTTTTGTATCCTGTCACTAAGGCAGATTTTCTTAAGCATGGCAAACCACCAGAGTCATAACTTCAGCCCCATTTCACTGTTTCTACAGAGACTGTCCATTGTCCACATTTGACTGTACGTAATTTCATGGATGATTCATCACAATCTTTGCAAACTATGTAATACAATTTCTACTCCCTCTTATGAGACAACACTAAGAAGTAAGATAAATGCAACTTTCCTGGCTTGTATTTTTGTTTCCAAATCAATAAGTCTTGCCCTTAAACTGTAGCTAGAAACAATCTGCAAAATATGCATATATACATCTTAATAACAGACTTTATGGTAATTAAGTATTGCAGGGTGATATCAGATTATATAGTCAATGTGGCATTAGAAGCAGACTCGGAACAGGAATTAACTTCAGCAAATGACAGGGAAATGGAATGCAAAACTGAAGGCATATTGAATGAAACTGTGTATAGTCAAGGCAGTTGTCATTAAATGGGGTAATCAGAAGTTACAGATTGAGAAAAAAGGGAACAGCTGAACAGATAAACAGCTTCAAGCATCTGGGAGGGATAGCTGAGGAGAAGGAAAGTCTGAAGGAGGATCTCACAGCTAGAATCAGAGGGGCTGGAGTCAAATGGAGCAGTCTCGGGGTAGTGTGTGACAGAAGAATGCCAAAAAAAAAAATGAAAAGTAAGGTGTACAAAACAGTGCTGCAACTAGGACTTTTGTACATTACAGAAATCTAGGCAGTGAAAGAGGAAGCACTCAAAGACACTGGAGATGACAGAGGTGAAGTGCCTGAGATTGGTGGGAGGATGCACATTATGGGATATGCCATTAGCAGCAGATTTTTATAACTGGAGAATAGCAACTACAGACTTGATGTTATCTCTCCAAACCAAAAATATATTCAAATGCCTCTACATATTCCTCATAATATGGAAAATTGAGGCAGTTTTAACAGGAGGATAGGCTATGCTATAGCTAAGCTCACCTAGCACCCAGTGCCTTTCCAGTTACTGTCATCCCTCAACTCTACTTGGAGAATGGAACAGCCCAGAAATGGTCTTCTACTTGAAATTGTATCAAACCACTTGTTACAAATGTAACAGGTGGTTTGAGGAAGTTACAATACAATCAACAAAGCTCTTCAGCATTTGCATCCTGACTGCAATTACAGTGTTTGCATTCAATTCTGAATGCCAGTACCTCAATAAAATCCCCTCAGCAAGGAATGATCATATCCCCCAACACCTTGCTCCTGGAGTGGCTGCCCCCTTTGCCCCACCCTAACAATATTTCTATGCCAGTCACCAACTCACTACTAAACAAGACATGCACTAATCTCCCTTCCATTACTCCTCATTGTAGCAGCAGTTTAGGAGATGCATTATTTCCTCTCTCCTTCCTAAGAGAAGACAGGAGCTAATTCTTTTGGATTATTAATTTCCTTACATCTTGTATGATTCAGGCTCAGTCCTAAATGCAAATCAGTAGAAGAATGTTTGGTAAAGAGTCCAGTGCCTAAGATATCCACTTCTGAGAGACTCACCAGTGACTTCCAACTGCAAATCCTCTTTCCTCAGCAATAAATGAGGCTGCAGCTTCATTTCGGAAACAGTACAACTGCATGATGTACTCATCGTAACAGTAGATTAAATTCTTTCCTGTATTTCCAGTGGCCCTAACCTATGGTAATGACTTTTCTGGCATTCTCAAGCAATATGCAACTTAGCCACAAGGGGGAATCAAGTGATTAATACAGGCAACCAAAAGCAGACAAGATTTTTTTCAAAGCAGCACCTCTGCAACATATTCAATCCACATTTCAAATGCTTTCAATAATCAATATGGCTTAAGTCTCCTTTATGTGTTAACAGTTCTTAATATTTTTTGGTCTCCCTTGGGATATCATTTAACTGTCCTAACACCTAGTACTCCACATCCACATTGGTTTAGCAGCTTTTCTCCTACCCCTCGCCCCCCCAACTTACTCCAGTATTGCTGGAGCCAGTTATCATAACGGCATCCTGGGAGCTCAGCTGTCTTTGCATCTGTGCTGTCTTTTTTTTTTTTTTTTTTTTAATATGCTCTACCCACTTCTTGTCCCACCTCTCACACTCATCAATTACATTTGAGGCAACTCCCCACATTGGACCACACCTCTCCTAAGTGAGCGTCATCACTGAATGCCCTACCACTTAGGATGGGCACACTCATCCCTCCCTGCATCTCTGTCAGTCGCCCCAGCCACTTATCGAACTTGGATCGACTGGGCCATTGTCAGCCTGGCAAAGGTTAACAGCACCTATAAAAAAAAAAAATTACAAAAAAAAAAAAACAGAGACAGACACTGCCTCTTTAAAGATAATTCAAAACAAATTAACTTTTTTCTGCCTCACATATTTTCTTACCATCATGCCTTCCTTTGATCAGACAGTGCCCATTCATTCCCATGCTACAGATATTCCACCTGGATCCGGGGTGACAGACGTCCAAACAGGATTGTCATTCACTCAGACAAAAGTGTGTTTTGTGCTCTCATAAGCATCCTGGGAATGACAGCATTTTGGATAGCCTACTCCACCCCCTTGGAAAAGAAAGGCATTAAATCTGTACCACTGCAGTGGCTCACAATATACTCCCCTTGTGAGTGCATGCTTCCACACACACACTCATTATGAAAAATTCCATCCACTGGTGTCTTGGTGAGCTTATCACCAGACCCAGGGCTGCCTCTAAGCATTGTCACCCCTCCTCAAGGACAGTGTTAGCATGTGTAACCAGTTCAGAACCTTTCCCAGGAGAGGTCTGCTCAATACCTCTCCCAAGAGAGGTCCACCCATCCCACTTGTCAGCACCATGGAATGTTTAAACTGCGTGTCAAACTCAGCTTGCCTGGGCTGCAGTCAGGCCCTTATCCCTTCACACCATTGGTGCCAGTCTGGTAATTCAATATTATGAGACAACAATATGTAGGTCGTAACTGAGTTTGGGCGGGGGGGGGGGGGGACTGCACTTCCTACATAAAAAGAAGTTATGTCTTACCATAACATTCCATCTGTATTGTTGATCCTCATTTAGTCATTACGTGTGGATATCGGTTCCAATCTCGGAACTGAGCCGGCCATCTTCCAAGCTCACGTCAGCTACAAACTCTCAAGCTAAAACTCTTACTCAGAATTCCCTTCTCCCTGTTACCTCAGATTGAGTTTGCAAGTCAAAAGAAGGTAGAGGCTACCTCTAGTCAAATGACCTACTAGAACCAGATGGTGTGATCCACTAGAAGCCACAGGAGGGGGAAGGATGGAGGGTCGTAATGACTGAACGAGGATCAACAATACAGATGGAATGTTATGGTAAGACATAACTTCTTTATCTGATATTGTTAATCCTCATTTATTCCTTACATGTGGGACAGAGTCCCCAGCTACCTTTATTCCTGGGAGGCTCTCATGGAGCAACATTCCTGAGCACCATAGAACCAAAAGATGCTCTTCCCCTGGAGGCCAAATCCAATTTGTAATGATTGATGAAGGGGTAGCCCAAGTTGCAACTGCACAAATGTCATGTAAAGAAGCTCTGGCATGGAAGGCAGCAGAAGTTGCCACCGGCCTTGTAGAATGAGCCTTTATGGTAGTAGGTAATGGAATATTACGTTGTCTATAAATGAAAGTCACACAGTCTTTCAACCATTTAGCAAATGTGACCTTAGCAACAGCACATCCTAATCTAGGTCCAGCATAGGCCAAAAATAACTGGTCTGATTTACGAGAGGCCTTAATCCTGTTCAAGTAGAAGCAAATTGGCCTGTGAATATCTAGGGTATGTAGGTGATACTCTCCTTTGTTTGAATAATTGGGGAAGAAAACTGGCAATTCAATGGTTTGATTAATGGACATTTCAGAGATCACTTTTGGCAGGAAGGAAGGATTAGTTCTCAATGACACTCTATCTCTATGAAAAATCAAATATGGACTCTTGATGCATAAGGCTTGAAGCTCAGAAATACGTCTGGCAGAAGTAATGGCGACCAAAAACAAGGTTTTCCATAACAAGTATTTGAGGTTGCAAGAAGAAGCTGGTTGGAAAGGTGGCATTGTCAAAGCTTGTAGGACTAATGACAGGTCCCATGGTTGAGTAGGTTCTCTAAAAGGGGGTTTTAGATGATTCACACCTTTTATGAAAGTCTTGCAAAATTTGTGTGATATAAGAGAGGAGTCTTGGACACCATCATGGAAATTAGATATTGCAGCCAAATGAACTCTAATGGTAGAGGCCAATAGACCGGATTGAAAAAGAGTGGCTAGATACTCCAGTACTATCGACACTGGTGCTGAAAAAGGATCGACCTGTTTTTCTTTCAGCCAAAAAGTAAATCTTTTCCACTTGCTTAGATAAGTAATTCTGGTGGAAGACTTATGAGATGCAATAAGAATGTCACGTACTGGCAAAGAAAGATCATTCTGACTGGCAATCAAGGGAACTGGAGGAGCCAAGCTGTGAGCTTCAGGCTGTCCAAGTTGGGGGTGAATCAGATTCTGCGGATGGGAGATCAACGCCGGGGTTGGATGGAGAATCCACGGTTGATCTAGCAGGTGAGGCCAAAGGAAGGGGAACCAAATCTGATGAGGCCAATGTGGTGCTATGAGGATCATTTTCCTCTTCAACCGGCGGGCTTTCTTCAGAAACTGGGGAATGAGGGGGAGAGGTGGAAATGCATAAAGTAGACCCGGGGGCCAATCGTGGACTAGAGCGTCCCTGGGTGACTGTCCCGGAGGGGGAATCAGGGCGAAATAGTTGCTGCATTTGTAGTTGGTCGGGGACGCAAAGAGGTCGCAGCAAGGAAGACCCCAGCAGTTGAAAATCTCCGTCGCTATCAAGGGAATTAGGGACCATTCGTGTGGTTGTAGAATACACCTGCTGAGTCTGTCTGCTATCACGTTGGAACTCCCGGGAATGTGCGTTGCTAGAAGAAAACGGTTGGAAGCCATCACCCATTGCCATATCCTCATGGCCTCTCGACAGAGTGGGTAAGATTTGGTTCCACCCTGTTTGTTGATGTACCAGACCACCGCCATGTTGTCTGATTGTACAGCAATAGTCCCAGACGGCAGCAGGGGATGGAATGCTTGCAACGCCAGAAGCACCGCCCTCAGCTCTAGAACATTTATATGCAGATGGGCCTCCATTTCGGACCAAGTACCTTGGATTGTCTGTCACTGACATAGCCCCTCCCACCCCATCAGGGAGGCGTCCGTGGTCACTGCAGCCTTGGGCTGTTGGGGGGAGAAGGGGCAAGACCATTGTGAGGAGTTGTGGGCCATCCACCAATTTAAATCCTGTTTGCACCTGTGAGTTATCCGAATCTTGCCTGAAAGAGGGTACTGAAAGGGATACCATTGGGTAAGCAGTAGCCATTGTAGAAGCCTCAAGTGAAACCTGGCCAGGGGGACAATGGTGATGCAGGCTGCCATGGAGCCCAACAACTGTAGGACAGAGAGAGCTGTGGATTTCTCCTTTGAAAGGATTGGGATCAGTTGTTGCTTTATCCTTAAAATTCTGTGCTCTGGAATGGATGCTCTGCAATTCGTTGTATTCAAGATGACCCCTATGAATTTTGTGGACTGAGATGGGGTGAGATTGGATTTTTGCCAGTTTATGGTTATGCCTAGCCTTTCTGCAGTGAGAAGAGAGTATGCCAGGGCTTCTTCCAATAGATGTCTGGTGGGGGAGGAGATGAGCCAGTCGTCTAGGTATGGAAACACCTGGAATCCTTGTAGTCGCAAGTGAGCTGTGACGACTGCCATGCACTTTGTGAACACTCTGGGGGCTGTAGAGAGTCCGAAGGGCAGTACTCTGAATTGATAGTGACTGGCTCCTGCACATTAGTGAAGGAATCTTCTTGATGGCCTGTCTACTTTTATGTGGTATTACGCATCTTGAAGCTCTATCGAGCACATCCAATCGTCTTTTTCCAAAAGCGGAAGGATATACTGTATTGTGACCGTCCGGAATTTTTGTACTCTTACAAACTTGTTCAATAAGCTGAGATCCAAAATTGGTCTCCAGTCCCCAGTTTTCTTTGGCACCAAAAATAGTCTTGAGTAGAATCCGGATCCTATATGATCTGGAGGGACTATTTGGATGACGCTTTCTTAGCAGCTTTGACATCTCTAATGCTGCTTCTTCCCTTTGACTGGGTGGAACGTTGGGTACGTTTGTTGGGGGAGCGGGACAAAGATCGAAGGGAATATGATAACCTCTGGTTATTATCCTTTGTACCCAAGAATCGGTGGTGATGGTTAGCCAGGCAGAAGGGTACAAAGAGAAATGACCCCCAACCACTTCCAGAGGAAAGCAGTTGGGCCGCTCTTCAGGAGCGCTGGTAGGATTGGCCAGGGAAAGAGTCCCTGGAACCTTGGTTACGCGGACCCCCTCTGCCCTGAAAAGGGCATCTTCCCTGTGAGTTCCCCCCTCTGCCTCTAGGGGAGAACTCAGCCTGTGTGTCACAAGGACCCTGAGACTTTTTGTACCATATCTTCCCACTCTTCTGGTTTCTGGAGAAAGCCCGTTGAGGGAAGAATAATGGACACCCACGGCATAAAAAGTCTTACCATCCTGTTCACATCTGGCCAGTGTGCTTTTAACCTTGGGTCCAAACAATGAAGAGGTTTCAATGGGAGCATTGAGAAAGGAAACCTTGAAGGGTTGCGCGAAATTACACAAGCGCATCCAGGCATGTCATTTCAGAACAATGCCTGAACTCGCCGATCTAGCTGCTCCTTCTGATGCATGAGATATCAGGCGCATGGAGGAGTTAGACACCGATTCAATGATGGCTAGCTGAGAGACCACTTTGTCACGGACGTCATCAGACACAGCACCAGCCAAAGTTTCAGAGAGCTCAGAAATTAAATCTCTTTGAAGCCTGGTAAAGTGTCCCATATAGTTCAGGGACCTGATTGCAAAAATCACTGATGCAAAAGTACACTTCCGTATTCTGTCCAGAGCCTGGGACTCTTTGTTAGGCGGATGGACATCTGGCTTTCTTCTTCCACCAGGTCCTTTTTAGTTGTGGCCGCCACATCCATCTACAAGAAGACCTTTGGACCAATGGGGGTCAGTAGCAGGAGGGGACAAAATTTTATCTGGCCTCTGGGGAATGGCATCAACGGTGTCAGGAGCCTTCCACGCATGCTGCACGACGAGCCGGACCAGTTTGTCGGCAGGTGGAGTAACCCAGGAGGTAGGGGGCCGGGCACAAAAGGCCTGCAGGAACACAGACTCTTCAGAGGTCGGGTTTGAAGGTTGCCAGTCACCTCTCTGTTTAAGAATTTCAAGAATATCATCAAAGGATACCTCAGTGGGTGAATGAGGGGGCCCTTTCCCATCATCAAAGTCTGTGTCCTCAGTAAGGGACTCCTCTGTGGAGTCCATGTGCTTCCTCTTGCACAAGATTTTTTGATGAACTTCCTCAGAGGCAGAAGCTGGGGAAGACAGCGCAAAAGGGGTTTCCTGTGGGAGTATATCCTGAGGCCCTTGTGCCTGGTGTCTGCCAGGAGTGACTTGTGTACATAGCGGTCCAGAGGAGGACGGGGAGAGTGATAGCACAGGATCGCCAGCCGATGCCAGAGCCTTCTCCATTAGCTGGAAGGCCGGCCCACCTGAAGAGGGGTGAGTGTCCAGGACAGGGGTCACCCCTCTCCTAAGTGGCTCAATCTGCCGACTCGGAGTCCCTGGATGGCTGTGAAACACCAAATTATGTATGCCACAGCTGACATCCTGGGTCATAGCAAAACTCTCCTGCCACATGGCAACTGTGGCTCCTTAGTGAGGTCCATAAAGGGAACTGTAGAGGGGAAAGACTGTGCAATATCAAGGGGCTTCAAAGGCAATGAAGGAGGAGAATAAGTAGGGGGTCTTTGGCAAAGGGTGATCACCTCCCGAGGAAGGATAGGTCCTGGGGGCGGGATACCTCTGACCAAAAGCACTTGATCCACAAGACGCAACACGTCGTGTTCAGAGAGGCTTCTAGTGGATTTCACAGGCACGGCTGAGGGGGAGTCAGGTCTTTCCAAAGATGGAGCAAGCTCAGTGCCCACCTCGCAGGTCTGCACTGAAAACAATGGGGCTGTAAAGGACTGAACTACAGGTGTCTGCACCGAGGAAATCATCGGTGCCGAAGTCATGGTCTGCACCGACGATAAGGTTGGTACAGAAGTGGTTTTGGTTTTCGGCGCTAAGGCTGTAACTGAAAATATCGGTGCCGATAACTGAATTGTTGGTGCCGGGTAAGTTGTCAGAGCCAAAAGGGCAATGGGCATTGAAAAATCCATTGACATCATAACAGTCTGCATCGACTGGACAGTCGGTGCCGGTAAAGAAGTCTGAACCGAGGAGCCCCTCGGTACTGATACAGTAAAGGGCATGTTAGTCGGTGCCGAAGTCACAGATGGCGCCGATGGACACGGTGCAGAAGGTCTAGGTACCAAAAGTGCTGAAGCCAAAGAAGTCAAATCCGAAGTGGAAAGCTTAGCTTTCTTGGGTCTCGGTTCATGGGAGTCCCCAGCAGGGGATCAAGGAAGAGACTTGGCCTTTATATATTCATCACTCTTTTTTTTATGGGATCTTGGAGGGGTTGAAGCCTCCAACCCAGAAATAGCCTCTGAAAAAGCAGATTTAAGTAGCCCCTTCAATATCAATTTATTTTTTCTCTCAATCAACATCTTGTTAGAGAAATTCTTACAAATCCCGCAGGGTGGGTCAACTGTTAAATGAGGCACACCCAGGCAATAGACACACAGGGAATGTGCATCTGAAGTAGGTAATTTATGGCCACTACCTGAACATCTTTTAAATCCCGGACTACCTTTTTTATCTGCCATGTTAGAAAGAAAGAGGGGAAAAAAACAGAAAAAAAATACCAGCAATGGTACAAGAATTACCCAAAGGTAAGAAGGAAAGGGGGTTTACCAATGATGGCAAAAAATAAATTACCTCGTGGTAAAGAGAAGGAAAGGAATTGAAAAAATTCAAGAAAGGATAGTCGCTAAATGCGATAAGGTAAGAGAAAACTATCTAATAACTTTTCTGTGAGAAAAGGTTGTTTTAGAATTTAGTATGATGAAAAATATTGTACTTAGCTCAAGAGAAGTAGCTTGACATGACCGAATGTCGACGTGGCAAACGAAATCTGAGGTAACAGGGAGAGGGGAACTTTGGGTAAGAGTTTTAGCTCGAGAGTTTGTAGCTGACACGAGCTTGGAAGATGGCCGGCTCGGTTCCGAGGTCAGAACCGATACCCACATGTAATGACTGAATGAGGATTAACAATATCAGATCAGCTATTTCCACTCAATGTTGTCACCTCTCTAGGTGTGATGCAATAAGTTATAGTTCACCAGTCAACAATTTGATCACACCACCACAATGCACAGCACTGCACAAATACAATTTATTTATTTATTTACATTTGTTTACCAGGAAAGTCCGACTGGATTCAGGTCCATTTTCAGCAGAGGCCTGGGAAGAAAAGCTCCACAGTACAAGAGAATGCAGTACATGAGAGAACAAAATATAGAACATGCAATACAAGACAGACACAAGGATCTGAACTAAAAGAACAGGAAAATGTAAGGGTGCTAATACCACAATGGCAGAAGGAAATTTAATGATTTATGGTTATGCTGAGAACCTCACACAACTAATTATTCAACCCTTTCTGCCTTTTCAATGGTCCTAGCATATGTGCAGGACACCAAGTCAAGCATTACTGAGGGAAGAGGAGGCCCCTGCTAACATGCCATTAATAGGAGCAGAAGTAACTCCCCAATCCCACCTTGGGCTGATAAGCCACCTTGTAGTGATTTAGTGACAATGATAACAGGTTGTTACCTCAAAAATATCTCCAGCACTGAAACAGCCCTAAAGAAAGCTACACAGGTTGTTCTTCCTTAAGCAGAATGGATTCAGAACATGGTCTAGGATGGATTCAATGGCTGAACCACAGCAATAATCTGTGAAATTAGTTACCCACGTAAAACTGCCCATATAGGCCCAAGGATCCATACAATGCAAAATCTTTTCAAAAGACTTAAGACGATGAGGAGGAAAGCAAGACAGATGAATATTTTGATTAAAAACAATTGTCTCACATGATTCCAGGAATAAACAACAGACAATAAAATTCCATGTTTACAAAAACAGCATAAGGCTCAATCTGCAAAGTGTGTAATGCACAAACTCATCTTGCTGAAGCGACTGTTAGCAACAAAGCCATTTTCCATATTAGAAATTTCAAAGGAATAAAAAAGCCTGTTCAAAAGAAGGCTTAGTCAGCTTTTCCAAAACTAAGATTAAATCTCATGTGTGAACAAAATTCCTTTTAGGATATATAGACAGTGAACTATTTTTCAAAACTAGCGGTGGGAATGGAAGGAATAGTTGTCTCCCAAGAAAAAAATGACGTAGCTGAACAGTGTCTAACAGGCATAAGAAAGTCAAAGACTGAGCAAATGGGACAAATAAACTAGAATCTAAGACAATTTTTTCAATAACCAAAATCAATATATTCTATGCCTGAATGTATACAAAACGTTTTGGTTTTCAACTCTCTGGCCTCCTGCAAGCTTCAGTAAAAACACATAACTGAAATAAAATCGTCAACTTCCAGGCTGTGACATGAGCACTGTATAGGAAAGGATAAAGAAACATTCACTGACATTGAAAAAGCAAAGCCTCTCTTACAAGGAAGCTTAACATACTGGAAAGCACTATTTAACAGAATTGAGATTTAATTAAAATCAACTAGCAGAATACATCGGTCCTTTTCATATCTTGATTATCATAGCACTTGTTGAATGAAAGGGAAAAGAAAGAAGGCAACAGAGTACCCTGCGCCCTGATGAAAAAACTGGAAAGCTGCTCATATATCAGAGGCAACCACATCTAAACTCAGAATTCCAGACATCTTTGGTCAACTCTTGGTAGAACTATGAACTGAATTGTCTCTGGAAAATCAAATGAATGTTACAGCTCAGCTGATCTGCCAAGACAATGCTATTACCTGAAAGATGAGATGTCATGGTCGATGTTTAGAAACAAAGCAAGCTCCATTAAGTTTAATATCATTCACAAATGATAATACATTTCTCTTTGCTTGCTTATATATTACAAAGTTGTGGTCTATCTGTCACCACATGCAGCATGCTCTGTCTTAGGTAATATTTCAATGCCCGTACCATCAACTCTGTTGCTAACATCTAATTCAAATGGTTTATAGTTTTGCAAAAGTGGCCACAGACTAGGGTTGCCACCTTTTCAAATGGCCAAAGTGGGACATTTCCGGGACAAACATCAGATTTTACAGGCCGACACATACCCACAGTCAGTACAAAGGATAGAACTTCACTTTTTTGCCTAACTAAAAGCTTATTTTTTGTAGTATTTTAGTTGCTTATTCTGTTTCTTATAACATTTAGGTATTTTAGATACAGAATAACTGTTTTATGCAACTGCTTATGCTTTGGGCACCACGCAGCAAGAAAGACCTACCACAGTGCTGGCAGGCTACCCTCAGTCGGCCTGAATTCCAAAGTCTATGTCCGGCGTCGGTTGCTGTTGCCTCTTCCCTGACATCAGTGCGCCAGGGGTATAAAAGATGCAGCAGACGCCATTTTCTTCAGTTTTTCTTGCCCCAGATGTCAGTTGCCCCCAAAAGGGTAGGCTAAAAATATGCCAGTAAAATATGCATGTTCCAAAATATATTATACCTTCATCTAGAAGCAAGTACACCACATAGGTTGTATAGATTAGAGAAGTGCAGATAAGTTCCAGCAAAGAAAAAGGGAGATGGTGGGTGGGTAGCCTGGACTGCAACAGTGAATACACTCGAACATCTACATTTATGGTAAGTGTACACAACTGTGCTATGTTCTTCGTGTTTCACTGTTGCAGTCATTACACTTGGGTTGAATCCCAAAGCTATGGTTGGGAGGCCGGAGCTAAATAGCATTAGGAGCGGCTATGTGGCCCTGCAGAACTGCAGTTCACTGTTGCAGTCATTACACTTGGGATGAATCCCAAAGCTATGGTTGGGAGGCCGGAGCTAAACAGCATTAGGAGCGGCTATGTGGCCCTGCAGAACTGCAGTGGCAAAGCCTGCCCTGGATTTAGAGTAGAGTGGTAAATGATAGTGCTTTGTAAAGGTGTGCACTGAACTCCAGGTAGCAGCCTCTAAAATGTCTTTGGTTGGTACTCCCCTGAGGAAGGCTGCTGTGCTGGTCGAATGTGGCCTAATGCCCTTAGGCACTGGCTTGCCATGTTGTGAATAGCAGAAACGAATGCAATGGCCTATCCACTTTGAAATAGTCTGCTTTGAAATAGCCTTTCCTTGTGATCCTGCAGCATATGCCACTAGTAGTTGCTCTGTCTTCCTGAAGGCTTTGGTTCTGTTTAAGTAGAAGCGTAGCTGTGTGTATGTCCAAAGAATGCAGAATTCTCTCCCCCTTATTCTGTGGGTTTGGATAAAAAGTAGGCAGATGAATAGTTTGGTTAAGGGCTACACTGGACACTACCTTAGGCATAAATGTTGGGTTTGTCCTCAGAGAAACTCTGTCTGGATAAAAAATGATAAAGGGTTCCACAGCCATGAGTGCCTGTAGCTCTGATACTAGTCTTGCAGAGGTTATTGCTAGGAGCAGAGCTATTTTCCAAGATAAAAACTTTATATCAGCTGTAGCGGCTGGCTCAAAAGGAGGCAGGGTGAGTTTTTCCAAAATATAATTGAGGTCCCATGCAGGTATTGGTGATCTCCTTGGAGGCCTTAAGTTTTTGGCTCCTCTGAGGTACTGCCTTAACAAAGGATGAGAAAAGATTGGTGGCTCTGTATTGTAATGAGCCGAAATGGCAGAGGCATGAATTTTAATTGATGAAAAGGATAGGCCTTTGTCCAGCATCTCAGTTAAGTATTGCAAAATCTGAGGAATATTTGATACAGTTGTGTCAATTCCTTGTGCCTGATTCCAAGCACAGAATCTTTTCCATTTTCCAGCGTAAGATTTTCTGGTACTAGGCCTTCTGGCCTCCAAAATGACATCCATCACAGCTTTAGTCAGAGGCACGTTTTGTATGACTACATTATCCAACATGCTGCCAGATTTAAGGTCTTTAGTTGGCTGTGCAGGATCTGATTGTTTTGCTGGGATAGTAGATGAGGTATTTGAGGCAAGGTCCAAGGCGGGCATTGAGACAAGTTCCTTAGGATTGGATACCAATACTGGCGGGGCCAGTCTGGGGCAATCATTATCATCTGTGGCTTCTCTTGTCTGACATTTAGGAGCACCTTGGGGAGGAGAAGCAGTGGAGGAAAGGCATATACTGCTAAGTTTTTCCAGATGAAAGATAGGGCATCCACTTTCCATGCTTGTCTGTGATAAGTCCTTGTGCAGAATCTTTTTATTTGGTAGTTATGAGGAGAGGCAAATAGATCTATATCCGGGCATCCCCATTTCCTTGTTATCATGCTGAAGACTTGTGGATCTAATTTCCACTCGTGGGGATCCATGAGGTTTCTGCTTAGTTTACCTGCCAGAGTATTCATCTTTCCTGGCAGGAATCATGCCTGCAGATGTACTTGGTAAGTCAATGCTGTGTCCCACAAAGTCATGACTAGTCTGCAAAGGGGGTAAGAATGAGTGCCTCCCTACTTGTTTATATACCACATGACCGTGGTGTTGTCTGTCTTTATCAGTAATTGTCCCGGATGAAATAGGTCCTTGAAGGCTGTCAGGGCATTCTGAACAGCTAGCATCTCTTTTTGATTGATATGTTGATGCATTTGGTTTGCGGACCATGTGCCTTGAATACATCTTCCTGCCATGTGGGCCCCCCAGGCATAATCTGATGCATTCGTTGTTAATGTCTGCTGGGCTGGGGGTAAGGTGAATGGCTGTCCCTTGTTCTGGTGACAAGCCTTCGCCCACCATTGAAACTCCTGTTGCAGGCAGGGAATGAGGGTAATTATTGTTTCCAGGCTGTGGCATTGTTGAGCCCAAACACTTTTTAGGTACCATTGAAGTTTCCTCATATGCAGTTTCGCATATGGAATTAGTAGAATGCAGGATGCCATGAAGCCCAAAGTCTACAGAATTTTTCTTGCAGATAACTGGGCCTTTGTTGCCAACAGGTTGAAATAGGTAGTCAGTTGCCTTTGTCTGTCTGGCATGAGATAAGCCATCTGGGCAGTTGTATTTAAGCTTGCACCCAGGAATATTATCTCTTGAGAGGGTACAAGTTTTGATTTCTTTTCGTTGACTGTGTACCCTAGGCCTGTTAGAAATCTCTTTACAAATGCCAGATGCTGTAGTAGAATGTCCTTGTTCTCTGCTTGAATGAGGCAGTCGTCCATGTAAGGATATATCTGTATTCCTCTTTGTCTGCAGAATGCAATTACTGGTGCCAGGCACTTTGTGAAGACCCTGGGCGCAGTAGATAAGCCAAAGCGCAGAGCAGAGAATTGGTAGTGCATTGAGCCAGCTTTGAATGTGAGGTATCTTCTGCATGTTTGTCTGATTGGGACATGCAGGTATGCCTCTTTTAGGTCTAAAGTCACAAGCCAAGCCTTCTTGCATGGGCAGAAGTTGCTGTAGAGTCAACATTTTGAATTTTGGTATATCCAGATATGTGTTTAGAATAGATAGGTCCAATATTGGTCTCCAGGTCTTGTCCTTTCTTGGTACCAAGAACAGTCTTGAATAAAATCCTCATCCCTGCTCTTGCTCTGGTACTAGTTGAATGGCCCTCATGCCCATGAGGGATGAGACTTGTTTTTGTGCCTCTGCCCATAGATGTTTTGGCAGGTCTGGCCAACCGTTTGCCCTTGGCAGGGTATGGAAGTGAAATTTGTAGCCTTGTGACACTATGTCTAGGACCCATTTGTCCTGTGTTATAATGTGCCAATTTTGTGAAAAAAGTGCTAGTTTTCCCCCTAAAGGTGCTGCCAGAAGATAAGTGCTTGGTGCAGGCAGGGGGAAGTCATTGGGACTGTTTCCTGTATGCCTGTGATTTGTCTTCTCCACTTTTGGAGATAGAAGCACCCCATTGTTTAGACCTGTACGAACCTTGGGGCTGGGATCTGCCTCTTGGGCATCTGTATCTGCCCCTTCGAGGTCTATCTGACACTGGAAAGGACCAATTCTTTGTAGGCCAGTGTCTGCTAAATCTTGGAGGCTGTACCTGTAAGAAATCCTTAACTGTTTGCATAGATTTAGCTTTGTCCTCCATTTTCTTTAACATCTCTTCTGCTTTAACACCAAACAAGGTATCATGCTGTAATGGAGCATCTAATAATTTTGCTTTGACATGATCAGGCAGATTTTGTTCCTTTAACCAAGCATGCATCCTGATGACAGAACTCGTAACAGCGGCCCTGCAGGAGGCCTCCAAAGAATCAAAACCACATTGCAAAGTATGCTTTCCAACTTGTTCAGCCGCATGCAATAAATCCTGCATTTCTTTGTTTTCTGCGTTTTCAGAATTTGCCAACATTTTCTGTTTAAGCAGTGACATTATATATTGCTGATATTTGAGCATATGAAACTAACAATTTAAAGCCCTTATAGCCAAAGTAGCAGAAGTGTAAATCTTTTTTCCCTATCTGTCCAGTGCTCTAGAGTCCCTGTCAGAGGGGGTAGGTTTTTTTGCTGTGGAAGCCTTGACCCCTTTGGGATCCTGAGAGATAGTTTCTGGGTCAACAGCAGGGTTTTTGAAAAGGAATTTATGAGAGTCAGGAACCCTATAGTACCTGTTTGGCTTAACAGGAGCTGGAGGCAAAGAGTCAGGGGTCAGACTGGACTCTGAAAATACATCATCTACAATGTCTAACACAGGTGGAATAGCTAGGGGCCTGTGCTGTGGTAGTAAAAGGAAGTCTCTGAGCCTTTTCTTAGATTCTGAAAAATCTTGGCTCTCCCAGTGGAAATACTCCCTCATGGTAGGCAAAGTTTCCCCAAAAGAGTAATCCTCAGGAGGAGAGGCTGAAGGGATAGATTCTTCAGCATCAGAATCCTCATAAGGAGGAAGAGAGTATTCCTGATCAGAAGAGGAATCAGATGAAATGGAAACCTGATCTGAAGATTCATGTTCTGTCTCTTGCCTAGGCCTTTTATCAGGAGGGGGATGGGAACTCCTGATCAAAGTAATTAGATCTTCGGCCATTTTGAGCATCTGTTTTTTGGGCATGGAGGCCTGTCCATGAGGCTATTGTACTTGTTTCTTTGTCTTTAAAGGTGCTTTAGTTTTTGACTTTGAAGCTGAAGTCATTTTAATGTAGGTCTAAAAACACCCTCAGAAGCCGATGCTTGCTCAGCGGCTCCGGACCCATCTGAGAGAATAGTCTCTGAAGGTCCAATACCTTGAGCTTCCAGCGGCCTAGTCGGCACCACGTGGGAGTCGGTAGCGGTCGGCGGGTCTAAAGTAGCAGGCGTCAGGGGCTGCAAAGGTGCCTCACTGAGAACCGGCGACTGGCTTAGAAGAAGCCTCGTCGCCGGTTTTGGACCTCGGAAGTCTGTCTTTTTCTCTGCGTTTCTTATGAATTCCGGTAGTTGGAAGGCTATCCGACAACATTGTATAGTTAAATCTTCTGCCAAAATAGTGAAATGCAAAATTGTACCGAAGCTTAATAGTGCATTGGTTAAATCTAGCACAAAACCGACAGCTAGCAACGTCGTGGTCAGGGGCTAGGCAAGGAATACAGTAAGAATGAAAGTCCTTATGAGGTATTTGCTTCCCACAAGAAATACAATTATTAACTTTTTCTGACATCGGTCTGGAGCAAGAAAAAAGTTTCCCCAACGAGGTACTTAGCTTTTAATGAAGACTTCGGATAAGAAACTCGAACACAAAAATCTCAGGAGTCGGCCGACCGGCACTTGCGAACTGCTTAGGCACTGGACTCACATTTTGGTGCTCACTTGAAGCCCATGGGAGTAGATGGTCTGTGGTAGGATGTGTCCTGTATTTTATGTAATAGTTGCAGTCCAGTGCCCCTACCATTACAGACTGATAACAGGACAGAGAAAACATCCTATCCTCATTCATTTGAACTTTTACCAGCAAACATGACAGTTCCTTGGTCAAGGTAAAGATAAAAATCTCCACATCCAAAGGATGCAAACAATGATCCCAGAGTTATTAAAATGAAACTAAAATTGCACAAATTAGGTCAAGTAAGCACTATTAAATATGCAAGTGTTAAATCAACTACTAAACTAAATATGACTGTTTTCCTAAAACAAACAAATGAAAAGTATTTATCCACTACAATCTACTTACAACAGGTTACTGAGAATATTAACATTCCTTAGTACAGGGGTCTGCAACCTTCACTATAAAAAGAGCCATTTTAGCCCCACTCACACCAAATAAAATTCAGCTGTAGCCACAAAACCTATCTGACCCCTAAAATTAATATAATACAGCATATAAAGTTATATATATATATATATATATATATATATATATATATATATATATATATATATATATGTATATATAGACTAAACTCTCAGTTTAGCAGAACTCAAGCAACCAGAAAAAAAAAAATGAAAAGAAATGCTGTAAAATGTTCATGTGTCGCACTTTGTCCCCCCACCACAGAAACAGACCATAAATTTTTAGAGTTTTAAAAAGGAAGATAGGAATAAATTCCCTCTCTTCCCAACCTAAGAACAAGTCAAACCAAACAAATAGTATATTGTGCAGTATTAATCAGGCCTGTTTTAATAGTAACTCTCAAGCAACCAGAAACTACATTTATCCAGCATCTACCAATCCCCATGGGTGCCAGTTAACTGAGAGTTTCCTGTACTTATTATACTATATATAAAATAACTAAGTTTGTAGGAGCAATAGTTAAAATCCATCCCTGTTTTTGTTCATTTGTTGGGATTTTTATTGGAATCACTCAATTGCTCTGTGTGTGTGTGTGTGTGTGTGTGTGTGTGTGTGTGTGTGTGTGTGTGTGTGTGTGTGTGTGTGTGTGTGTGTGCCTGTGCGTGTGTGTGTTTAACTACCTCTCAACCTCTTAGAACAAGAAATCTGGACAAAGCTGTAAATAATGGGGGGACAAAGGCCTAAAATTAGGGACACTTTTTAAATATTGTTCTTACAAACTTAGAAAGTTGATAGATTAACAGGTTTTGCATTAGCATGAATTTTCTGAAGTGTATGAAATCTGAAACTCAAATGTCTTTCTATATTTTCTGACTTCAGCCCTTAATGATCTGCCAAAGATTTGCCAGAAAAAGTACAGTTTTGTACCTACCATAAATGTAGATGTTCGAGGATCCACATTGCTGCAGTCCTAACTATTGGGTAGTCCGCTGTCCAGTCGGCCCGAATACCAAAGTATATGGCTGACGTCGGTCAGGGCGCATTAGACTGACGTCAGTACGTCAGGGTACTAATGCGCATGACCGACGTCATATCCTCAGTCTTTTCTTGCCCCAGATGTCAGAAGACCCTGAAAAGATAAGGCCAAAAACAAAAACTCCCAAAAAACCTGCACCAAAAAATATATATACAATATATACACAATTAGCAGAATATAACCTCACCTACACAACCACCCCTAAACACAGAGGGGAAGGAGGGAGGGTAAATTGGACTGCAGCAATGTGGATCCTCGAACATCTACATTTATGGTAGGTACAAAACTGTACTATGTTCTTCATTCCACATTGCTGCAGTCCTAACTATTGGGTAGAATCCCAAAGCAGAGGTAAGGGAGGCTGGCAAATCATAAGGAAGCAGGAACTGACAACATGCCCTGCAAAATAGCTGTGGCAAAACCAGCCCTAGACTTAGAGTAGAGAGGAAGGTGATAATGCTTAGAGAAAGTATGTGCTGAACTCCAAGTAGCTGCCTCCAAAATATCCTTAGTTGCCACCCCCCTCAGAAATGCTGTTGAAGTGGCAGTAGCCCTAGTGGAATGAGGCCTAATCCCAGCTGGAATCTCCTTGCCATGATGGGAATAACAAAATGTAATGCAACACCCAATCCATCTAGAAATAGTTTGTTTTGACACAGGCTTGCCCTGAGAACTCAAAGCAAAAGAAACAAACAACTGCTGAGACTGCCTAAAATCCTTAGTCCTGCTCAAATAGTAACGCAATTGCCTGTGTACATCTAAAGTGTGCAAAATCTTTTCCCCTTTATTTTGAGGATCTGCATAAAACGTAGGCAAATGAATAGTTTGGTTTAAAGCCACACTAGAAACCACTTTAGGCATAAAGGAAGGATTAGTACGTAATGATACCCTATCCTTATGAAAAATCAAACAAGGCTCAACCGCCATAAGGGCCTGTAACTCAGAAACCCTTCTTGCAGAAGTAATGGCCAACAAAAAAGCAGTCTTCCATGACAAGTATTTCAGTTCAGCAGTAGCTGCAGGCTCAAAAGGTTGTAGAGTAAGTTTCTCCAACACAAAATTGAGATCCCAAGCAGGAGTAGGAGCTCTACGGGGGTCTTATATTCTTTGCCCCTCTAAGAAATTGCTTGAACAAAGGATGTGAAAACAATGGTGGGTCACAATCATAGTGAGCTGAAATTGCTGCAGCATGAATCTTAATGGAAGAGAAAGACAAACCTTTGTCCAATAACTCAGTAAGATATTGAAGAGCCACACTCAAATTAGGCTCTGAAATCTCCAAATTCTTTGCTGCAGTCCAAAATAAAAATCTCTTCCATTTTTCTGCGTACACTTTCCTTGTACTAGGTCTTCTGGCTTCCATAATCACATTTAAAACTTGTTGAGGAAGTTGAGACCTGCTGTCTTTCAAAACAGAATATGCCAGGCTGTTAGATGAAGAGAGTGAAGCTTGACATTGAGCAGACGACCGTCCTTCTGAGACAACAGATGTGGAATCAAGGGTAAAGGCCATGGAGGCTTCTTTACCAGACTCCTCAGTAATGGGTACCAGTGCTGCCGAGGCCAATCTGGAGCTATTAAAATCATCCTTGGCTTGTCTTGTCTGACCTTTAGAAGCACCTTTGGAAGAAGAGGCAGAGGTGGAAATGCATACACATGAAGATTTTTCCAACTGAAAGAAAGAGCATCCACTTTCCAAGCTGTGTGATGAAACCTCTTTGTGCAAAACTTTGGCAGCTGGTGGTTTAGTGGAGAAGCGAACAGATCTATGTCTGGAGTTCCCCAGGACACTGTCAACCTTTGAAATACATGAAGATCCAGTTTCCACTCGTGGGGATCCATGATTTGTCTGCTTAACACATCTGCTAAGGAGTTCTGTGCTCCCGCAGAAACCTTGCCTGAAGAGTTAGTTGCAAGCTGAGCGCAGTCTCCCATAAAATCATTGCTTGCCTGCACAATGGGTAAGAATGTGTTCCCCCTTGTTTGTTGATGTACCACATGACAGTTGTGTTGTCTGTTAGAATCAACACCTGCCCTGGAAGAAGTAACTCCTTGAAAGCCATTAATGCAAACTGGACTGCTAACATCTCCTTCATGTTGATATGTAGATGCTGTAGTCTGGCAGGCCACTTGTCTTGTATCCACTTTCCATTTAGATGAGCTCCCAAGCAATGTCTGAGGCATCTGTCGTTAGAATTTGACTCGCCTCTGGCCGGGTCACAGAGAGTCCCTTGTTTAGGTGACATTCCTGAGCCCACCACAAAAATTCCTTTTGAATGCAAGGTATTATTTGAATGACAGTGTCCAAATCCTGGCAGTGCTGTGTCCATACATTTTGAGATACCATTGTAGCTTCCTCATATGCAGTTTGGCATTGGGAAGCACCAGAATACAAGATGCCATGAACCCTAAGGCTTGAAGGACTGTCCTTGCAGTCAGCCCGGACTGAAGAGATAGTTGATGGAAGTAACTGGAAAGATTCTTTTGTTTGTCCGGGGTTAAAAAGGCCATCTGGGCTGCTGTATTCAGTCTCACACCCAGAAAGCACATGTCTTGAGAGGGTACTAGACTGGACTTTATTTCGTTCACAGAATACCCTAGGCATCTTAGCACTGCTATGACATATTCCAAATGCTGTAGAAGGTCTTCCTTTTCTTGAGCCAGAATCAGGCAATCGTCCAAGTAAGGATAGATTTGAATTCCTTTTAGCCTGAAGTAAGCTATCACTGGAGCCAGAACCTTTGTGAATACTCTGGGCAGTAGATAAGCCAAAGGGCAATGCAGAGAACTGATAATGAGAATTTCCAGCTCGAAAACGCAGATACTTTCTGCAACTTAATCTTATAGGCACATGAAGGTAAGCTTCCTTGAGATCTAAAGTTACCATCCAGTGATCTTTGCCCAGCAGAGGTAAAAGCTGTTGTAACGTCAACATTTTGAACTTGGGAATGTCCAGATAAGTGTTGAGGATAGATAAATCCAAAATTGGTCTCCACGTGTTCCCCTTCTTTGGTACTAGGAACAGGCGAGAATAAAATCCTAGGCCCCTTTCTGGCACCGGAACCGGCTGAATGGCCCCTATTTGGAGTAACTGAGAAATTTGCTTGTGAGCCTCTTGTCTTTGTAGAGGAGGAATGTCTGGCATGCCTTTGAAAGGAGGCAAGGTATGGAAATAAAACCTGTAACCGTGGTGAATAATATCCAGAACCCATCTGTCTTGGGTAATTAAATCCCAATTTTCTTTGAAAAGAGACAGTCTTCCTCCCAACGGTGCTGCCAGGCGAGAATGAACTGGCAGCTGAAAAGGCAGGTCATTGGGTCTGCTTACGAAAGGACTGACCCCTGCCCTCACCAGAAGTCTGAGCAGGGGAACTCCCTGTTCTAGGCCTAAAAGAACCCTGAGCTCTGCCCCTACCACGTCTAGACCTACCCCTAGACTGGGAATCATAAGCAGGATAAGTCCATCCCTTAGCAGGCCAATTTCTACTAAACTTCGGAGGCTGCACCTGCAAGAAATCTTTAACAGTTTGCATAGACTTAGCCTTGTCCTCCATTTTCTTCAAAACTTCTTCTACAGGCGAACCAAACAACACATCAGACTGCAAGGGAGCATCCAAAATCCGTGTTTTAACATGCTCAGCTAAATTCTGATCTCTCAACCAGGCGTGCCTACGAAGAACAGAACCAGTGGCAGCCACCCTGGAGGAGGCCTGCACAGCATCAAAACCACATTGCAAGGAATGTTTACCCACTTGTTCAGACACATGAACTAAATCCTGCAACTCTTTACACTCAATACCTTCCGCCAGAGCATCCACCTTAGATTTCAACTGTGAAAGAAGATAATTCTGATATTTTAACATGTGAAACTGACAATTCAACGCCCTCATGGCTAAAGTGGAAGAAGTATACACTTTCTTTCCCCATCTATCCAAAGCCCTTGCCTCTTTATCAGGAGGGACAGGATTTTTAACAACTGAGGCCTTCACACCTTTAGGCCCCTGAGAGACAGTTTCCGGGTCTGCCCTAGGACTCTTAAAAAGATACTTATGAGCTTCAGGCACCCTATAGTACCTATCCGGTTTAACTGGGGCAGGAGGCAAACAATCAGGATTCAAGGAAGCCTCTGCAAAAACATCTTCCACCACATTCAAAACAGGAGGTATAGCTAAAGGCCTATGCTGGGGTAAAAACAAGAATTCCCTAAGCCTTTTCCTGGAATCAGAGAAATCTTGACCTTCCCATTTAAAATGCTCCCTCATGGAATGCAGAGACTCTGAAAAAGAAAAATCCTCAGGAGGGGAAGCTGAAGGAGTAGAATCATCCACATCAGAATCAGAATAAGGAGGGTACTCCTGCAAGTCCTCAGCCGAAGACTCAGAAGCCTCCGAGCATTGCTCAAAACTCTCAAACTCAGGTTCCACCCTAGGCCTCTTATCAGGAGGGGGCATAGAACCCCTTATCATAGTAATCAAATCTTCTGCCATTTTAAGCATATGTTTCTTAGGCAAAGACCCTGAAGCACTAGGAGAAACCCCCACTGAAGCAAAACTCGGCCTGCCCCTCAAAGAAGCCTTGGAAACAGAAGGGGAGGCTCTGACCACCTTAGGAAGAGAGGGAAGAACAGCCACCTGAGAAGCCCCCTCAGCCTGGCCTACTTCCTGAGAGGATACATCCTGTAACAGTAAAGTCTCTCCCTGAGACTCCAAAGAAACACCTGGCAAAACCTCCGGCTCCACTGAGCCCTCTAAAGAACCGACGTCTGGGACTGTCAGTTCTTCCACTCTAGGCTTTGCTGTTTTGTCCTTGCGTTTTTTTGCCGAAGCCGGCGTCGGAGCATCCGACGGCATTTTATAATTACAACGCTTCCCAAACACTAACCTGGCACAGTCTAACCTTCTCTTAATAGTGCGTTTGTTAAATCTAGCACAAGAGCGGCATCCAACAACGTCGTGCTCAGGCCCTAAACAAGGTATACACAAAGTATGGTAATCCCTATGAGGTATCTGTTTCCCACAAGAAATACAGTTATTCACTTTTTCTGACATCCGGTTAAATACTGAGGCAAGAAAAAACCAAAATATTCCCCAACGGGGTACTTAGCCAACTTTGATTCGGTCTGAAACTCTGGCTTCAGAAACTTTCAGAACGCCAACCTGCACTCGCAAAATTGCTTCTACATCGGACCATGCGGCAAAAAAGACTGAGGATATGACGTCGGTCATGCGCATTAGTACCCTGATGTACTGACGTCAGTCTAATGCGCCCTGACCGACGTCAGCCATATACTTTGGTATTCGGGCCGACTGGACAGCGGACTACCCAATAGTTAGGACTGCAGCAATGTGGAATGAAGAACATCCACAATTTTATGAGAAACCGACCAAAAATATGAGGCAAAAATCAGGACAATCTGCAAGAATCTTTACAGTCGAGAGGTAAGTGCGTGTGTGTGTGGAAAATGGATGTTAACAGAAACTGTGTTATTCGAGCAGTTTTTAAGTTTATAAGAGCAATATTTAAAATCCATCCCTATTTCGTTCCTTTGTTCCCTTTTGTTTGGGTTCTGTCCAGAATTTTTGTGGTAAGAGTATGAGAGGTATGGAAACCTTTCAGGAGATGCTGCTGCTGCCAGGGGATCGCTCAATCTCTCTGAGTGTGCGTAAATGCATGGTAACAGAAACCATGTTATTCTAGCAAGTTTCTAAGTTCATAACAGCAATATTTAAAATCTGTCACTCAATCGCTCTTAGGGTGCGCGTGCATGTGTGTGTGTGTGTGTGTGTGTGTGTGTGTGTGTGTGTGTCATGCGACAGAGAGGCCATAATTTTTCAAAGCTAGAGGGAGCCACTGCACAGGAGTGGAACAACTGCAGGTTGCAGACCCTTGCCTTAGTAGGTAGGCTGCTAATATGTTCTCAGTGGCTAACATTCAACATGCCAATATGTTCAATGCTGAGTATATTTGAATTGCTGAGGGGTTTTCTAGTGCAGTAGAAATGATTAAATACCTTGTCAGATGCTCCTGTACAACAATATAGGGCAGGGCATCCTGCTGCAGTTTTACCTCCTGCCAAACTGGAAGGAACGAATGCTTTAGATGCTGGATGAACATCCCACACATGCTTGTACCAGATTCTAAATTCTGACATCAACATGAGTACATGGTGGTCCACAAAATAAAACTCAGTAGCAAAACCACTAGATGCCAATTAATGATGGAAGCTGGCCTGTTGATATACACAGTAAGGGAGCCAGACATCAGCAGTAGCATCAGCCCAGGTCTGGCAAGTGACTCAGAGTCTGCTGAGTTGGTTAAAGCAGGATGAGAATACATGGTCACGGGAGAGTGCACTCTTATCTCAGTGAGGACCTGGGATTACTCAGTACAAAACTATCTATATGTGACAGGCAGCGAAAAGTACCCCTGTCGAGCCACATGGCAGCTGCCAAAAAACAACAAATGCTATGAAGGCTGCTCAACTAAGAAGCACACATGCATTGGAATTATTAATCTATAATGTCAAATATGCTTGAAATAATTAAGTGTGAAGGCAGCGCATCCATCAACCTTCCCCATACATTGAGGACCTACTTGATTTTGTTTTGTCATGATACAGGCTCTTTGGGAATTAAGGACTCGGGCTACAAGGGTATGAAGACAGACGTCAGTCAGGCTTTGACACCAAGAATAATGATAACAATGAATACGGGAACCATGTAGGGGTGTCCTCTTTCCCTTTTGTTATTTGCTTTATATTTAGAGCCACTGGCAAAGAAAATAAAGGACTCAGAAGTTCAAGCATATAATTGATATAGTAATCAAAAAATTGGCTTTATTTACAGATGATGATATTTTGTACCCGAGAAGTCCAGAAAAGGACATTTTGGTGTTGTGGGACATTTTGAGACTGTTAATTTTATATCCTGAAAAGACTTGAAACTAAGACAAAAACAAAGGCTATAGCCATTAATTATGCACCCACAAATTAATTGGTTCAGCAATACCCATATTTACGAGGACATAATAAGATCAAGTATTTAGGAATATGGATTAAAAAGGCTTCTGTTATGGCAGCTAAAGATATGTGGGAAGAAACTAAAAAGAATCAACAAAAAATAAGAAACCGGAAGCTCTTGTTTATGAATATGGATAGTGACATGCAAGCAGTGAAAATGTTTTTTTAGTACCTTTAGTTTACATATAGGTCAGGCATATTTTTATCAACCAGAGAAAAAGTTGCAAAAAATAATTAAAGAATGGAAGGAATTTATCTGAAAGGGGAAGATAGTAAAAGTTAAGTGAGATAAGCTGATCCTTCCAACTAAACAAGGTGGTTTAGGGTTACCTGATTTGAAGGGATATTTTAGAGTTATACAGTTAAGGCTCATGTATATAACACAAGCAGAGGACTATAGTCCAAAGTAGAAAGGGACAATGATGAAAGGGGGGGGGGGGTTCAAGAAACAAGGACAGAGTGGGATTTGGATGCAGATCCTTAAGGAGAGTGGTAACAACTATAGAGTATTATACTTGTTAAGCAGCAGAAAAGTATTCTAAGAATTAAGCCAACACGAGAATGGAGAAATTTTGCCAATAGGGATGATTGCAAGTAGGTGTACAGAAAACAGGCAAGGGGGCTGGAATTTACTGGAGAAAACTGGCAAAGAAACCAAGGTATTAGGAAAACATAACCACAGGGGCAGGGTTGCCAGATTTCCAGCCCCCCAGGTAGGGGCAAAAAAAAAAAAGGTCTCTCACGGCAAGTGAAGACCAAAAAAAAAAAAAAAGGTCTTTCTTTAATGCGGAACCAGTTCCACATTAAAGAACAGTAGCTCTGCACTAAACACGGAGCTTCTCTTGTTTAATGCATTGCAGTTCCACATTCAACGCAAGTAGCTCCGTGTTTAGCAATTTTTGATTGGCCCGTATACCGGCATATGGGCCAATCAAAAATCGCTAAACACGGAGCTTCTCGTGTTTAATGCGGAACACAAGAAGCTCCGTGTTTAGCAATTTTTGATTGGTCCATATGCCAGGTATATGGGCCAATCAAAAAAACAAACAAACAAAGCAGAGGCTGGCTGGGATTTAAACCGGCAGGGCAGGACTCGGGATCAGGCTGCTGATCTCGGGACAGTCCCGCCCAAATAGGGACGTCTGGCAACCCTGCACAGGGGAATCATACATGAAAGACCAGCTCTTGTAGAGTTTTTTGTTGACTCTAGAACAGAAGCTGCTGTTAAAAAGGGAATAGTAGTAGGACATATACAATACTGCACAATAACTACAAAAATCAATCAGAGAAGGTTAGAAAAGACTGGGAAGAGAGACTGAAAAACAATTTACAAGGGAACAATGTTGGACATATGTTTGGCTCCCAAAGATGCAACAAAGTCTAGAAGGTTTAGGATTTTTCTTTCTATGTGTTTGCATAGGTATTTTTATATCCCAAAAAGATTTCATTTTTTTTCTCAGGTAGACAGCAAATATTGCAGGTGTGATGGAGAAGAAAAAGGCAACTGGTAACATATGTTTTGGGAGTGTAATGAGTTGGCAGATTTTAAAAATTCCATAGAGTACTCTGTCAGAAATATTGGGGGAGCAAATGGCTATAACTAAGGAAATAATTATTTTGAGCTGGGACACAGGATCTGAACTGCCTAGACATAATAAGACCTTGTTAAATTTAATCGCTGGTCGCCAAAAATCAATTACTAGAAAATGGACACCATAGTCTAAACCAACTGTATTTGAAACATTAAACATTGTAAAGAAGTAAAAGAACTGGATGAGAGATATTTAGAAAAGGGAAGGAGCACATTATATAGAAATAAATGGAAATTGTGGGAATAACAGAATAATGTCCAGGAGGAGAAGTAAGGTTTAAGGGAAGGCAGGAATTGAGCAACTTATGTAATGCTGGATGGATGGTAGTTACAAAGAAAGAAAGAAAGAAAACATATGCTGATATATAATGTAGGTAAATGGAAAAGATGTTAATATGATTTGTTTTATTTTCTATTAATATATGTTTGCTTATGTCTTAAGTGATAAGAAAATAAAAAGAATAATGGAAATAACATAAAATAAAGTGGCCAACAATTAAGCCAACCCTCTGCAGGCCCTCTGAAACAGGGATTCCCAGAATATGCAACTGAATGCGCCAACACCTCCAGAGAGTACTTCCTGTGAAATGCAGTGAAAAAAGGTAACAAACAACTTCATTAGAAAGAAGCCTCCTTACAGACGAAAAATGGTGAATTAATTGCTTCTTAAGATAAGCACAAATTATGTAGCTGCTCTGCCAGATGGGAAAACCAGGTGTGGGAACAGACTCGGCTACCAGGCAGCAAGGCACATCATGGGATAAAGGATGTACATTTGAGCTATGCAGTAACAACTCCTGATGAACAGCAAGGAAACATTCACCTTCATGAATGCCAGTGCATGCATACTTTCTTTTGCAAACAAAGACGAAAAAGACAGGAAAGACTAGCCAGTAGCAAAGCATCTACAAGCATGCAATGCAAAGAACCCAAGCTTGATAATGAACATGAGTTGTCGTACCATCAATCAGGAAGAATGGCTAAGTAAGCCAAAGACTATTTTTTCCTGTGGGAGGGCAGAAAGCAAGCCACTGCCACACTAGTCCGTGCAGAGGGCAGTGACAAATAGCAGTGACCCAATACACAACAATAACCTAATTGTGTGTGTTTGCAGGGTGGGCACAGCACTATCCAATATGATGCAGAACCACAAACCTTTGCTGGTCTGAAATTTTAGCCCCCATGTCTAAACTACAAAAATGTAAAAGGACCTACCTGAATGGTTGAGTGAAAGCAACTAATATACTGTCACCATGAACCCAAGCATGGAACAAACCAACTTCCACCATGTTTCCAAAACTTGCTGCATGTCAAGGAGACTACCACTCCACCTATCAGGAAGGAAACAGCTGTACTATTACAACAGGTAGCTGTGGTCAGCTGTGCTGGCATGCGAAAAGAGGGTAAGACAGTCATAAGAGCATTAAAAAAAAAAAAAAAAAAGTTCAGACTGTAAGATTTGAACAGATAGGCACAGCTAGATCTCTTAGGGGCCTGAAGAAGAGCACATGGACTACAAGGCAAATTACTAAGCACACCTGCTGAGCTTGATGGCAGCAATGTAACATATAGAGCAAGGTAAGCATCCATGTTATGATGCCGCGGTGAACTGATACATGAAAATCAAGTTTATGTCAGAAATGTTGACTATAGCAGAGGTGAATTCCTTACCTACAATCAACACATGGTCAAAACTCAGGCTTTAGAAAGCAGTACATCCTCTCATTTAGACTTCACACAGCTGTTTTCTAAACAAATATCTAACATACTAGCAATATAACAAAAATGTTAAGATAGTAAGACAAAGTCTACATCTGCTTTCACAGTTTCAGGTCAGGTTTTCACTGCAAAAACAGTGCTAATCTGTTGCTTTAGAAAAGGTGCAGAAACACTACCTGTAGCAAAACAGCAAGCTATTTAAAAACATTCATATGAAAAAAAATGAATGGTATACCTGCCAAAGGTAGTTTTGTTTTGTTCTGACACTGTGTATTTTTCATTTGACGGGCACTGAAAAGTGGTGAACTCGCCTGGGTCATTTGTGTCTTTGGACTGCAGAGTATTGTCACACAATCCTTGTCGACCAACCAGAGCCAGCAGGTTGGAAGACGCTTGGGTTTTAGGGATCTTGAAAGGTGCTGTTGTCTGTAAAGAAGCAAACACAGAACACTTGATGTTTAAGAGAAATACTACTACCCTAAAATTATTTCCCACCCTAAAATAACATGAATCACTTCAACGTGACAAAACAAAAACAAAACCCTAAAACCATGTGCCATCTCTGGTTTGGGTATCATTTGATGGTCAAACATGTCAGGGAATTCAGTTCTCATGTGCTCATCAGTTACAGGGAATGTCACTACTTAATTATCATCCAAGGAAACCGTAAAGGAATATACAGTATGGAGTGCAATCACTGCAGATGAGGAATGCCACTAGGAATGCATCTTCATCAGCATTAACACCACCTTTTGAAGACTGGGGGAGGGACAGTTAAAAGAACATTTACTGCAGCACATCTCAAAAACACTGCATATTCTGATGATGATGATCCAGTCCATATAAATAACCTGCTGGATACATGGGTCACATACAGTCCCCCTTGAGGACTCACAGAAAAAAGGATATTATGAATGGCATGCTGCATACATATTAACTCCTAGGAAGTGGCATCAGGCCAGGGTTACAACCAGACAGCACCTAGTAATGTAAGTTAAGAAATCTGTTGGTTCAGCAGTACTACATCTATTTACAATATAACACAATGAGAAAAAAAAACAGCCGTATTAAAAAAGATGGGCTTGCAGCTAATCAGCAATATCTTCTGAAGGTGGCACTAATTACATTATGCAAGCATTGTTTACATTGATACAGCCAAGCTGGAGTGTTACCCCCCCCCCCATTTTAGATACACAAATAGAAGCGATTTTTGACGTCTCACTCAAAAAGTCCATGTAAATTAATAAAAAAGGGCACAAAACATATTAATAAGGATTTACAAACACATTCACAGATTATGTTCATGCCACCTGATAAAAATTTGTTTGACAGGATGCAGTTCATCCTCCGTCATCTGCAACTGTGCAGCATCTAATGTAAGGGATTGGATTCATGTGCCTTAACTATTTATAAAGGCACACATTTTATTGTTACAAGAACATCCCTGAAAAACAATCAAACTAAAAAGCAAGCAAACTACAATCAATTCAGGACAAAACTACAAACACTCCTACAAGAAGTTTCTTTTAGGAATTTCAGTAGCTTTGTGGTTGATCTTCAGCTGGATCACAAAACTTCACACTCCAACACGAAGCACAGTTGGAAGAAATAACTCATACTTGCCTTAGCAGCTGATGCCATTTTGTCCAGTAAATAACACAGTCACACAGTTCCCATTTTTTTTACCAATGCTTTGCCTATGGTTCTGTATGGTGCTTCTCTATGGAAGCAAGTAATACTGCTCAGTTATAGCAAAAAAGATGATTAAAAAGATAATTTGTGCAATTTGTCATTGCTATACACCAAACAATAGCACAAAGGACAGAAAAAAAGAATTTACTGGAAACAAACACTGGATTTTCACATGGTTAGACAGGTACCAATATTAGAAATTAGCAACAACGGCACCTTCTCAAGCAGCAAGTCCCTTTCACAAAGACTGCAAGCACTGGTAAGGAAGCAGGAAGAGGCACCATCTGAACCTGCTCCAGCACTGGGTGGCGGGATTCAGGAACAGCAGCCACAGATGTACGATAAGTTGTTTTTTTCAATGTTGTACATCTTTGTTTAGCAATACTTGACCATTACTACTGGCTACCCACAGAAAGCAGAAACGTCTGGCAAGGTGAAGAGTTTGTGGATATCATTCCAACATATAACTTTAACAGGGACATTTTAATATGCATCACATCACATTCTTTCCATTGTCTCTCCAGAATACAGGTCCATAGGAGAAAGAAAAGGAGGTCCATCAAAGGTCTCTGCACACTACAACAGCAGCAAATGACATCTGGTGGTGTTCTTGAGTCTGACCCTCAGGTGTGTGTGTGTGTGTGTGTGTGTGTGTGTGTGTGTGTGTGTGTTGGGGGGGGGGCTCCTCACTTAAAGGCAGAGAGGCAAATTCGTCTTTGTTGTCATGGTGACAGCTGCAGTGTTTGGTGGGCCCTGAGGTAGGCAGGTATCTAGATGCCTGCCTTGGATGTCTGGAATATCTTCTAGAATGAAAACTTGCATGGCCCATCTATCAGGCCACAGGACGACAACTACAGTATTCCACTGGCCACACAAGATCGTAACACTGGCTATACTGCCTTCTGGGCCCAGCTGGCAGACCACCATGCCATGACCATGCTCTGTCCCCTTCCTGGTATTAACCCTTCCTACTGTGTCACCTCTCATTCCTTATATATTGTTCAACCCTCCCACCATCACCATTTGTTTGCCCTCTGTACAGATGTATCTGTTATACACGTTACCTTGTGCATGTACACCTACCCCTGTTTGTCTATATGTTAAAACATTTATCTGTCTGAATCCACCACCTTTACTAACCCCTTTTCCTTCTCCAGTATTCTCATGCAAAACTTCCTCATCAGCACTTCTCTATTTACACAGAAAGGGAGGCTCTACTCTCTGAAACACTTCCCCCTCACTTTGTATTTTCCTATTAGTTCTCCTTGTGAATTTCCTTCTGCTTGCTCTCATCCCACTTTCAGCTTCCCTATATACCCCTATTCCCCCCATTAGTTGATACACAGAGTGGTCACATGTATTTGACAACACATACTGCCATATAAAGTTGTCTGCTTTGTTGCTCTTTGATGCACTACTTCACTGTCTGCAGGCTGAAGCTGCGATCCCACCATGCTGTGTCAACAGCAAAAGTTAATTTTATGAGCACTCCTATTTAATTTAGTATTCCTCAACACAACTGTAGTATTACCTGAGAGTTTCAACCAGAATATGGTGAAGTACTATCAACTTTAGTAAACAATGAGGTGGAATGCATATACAACATAAGGAGGTTCCCCTCACATGCTTATGTTTCTTAAAGCTTTACTTAGAGAAATAGATGTGAAAGGCTAAAGACAGCCTGGGAGTGGGCAAGTTTATTAAAAAGTATGTCACTGAAAGGTCTACCCAGAAGATCGATGTGAAAGGCAAAAGCTGGCTTATGTATTGGCTAAAGACTTTTTGTATTTACTGACAGTAATTCTTGCAAGAATGGGGTTATTACCCAGTTCTGCACATGTTGTTAAAACTTATTTCTGTTAGAAGATTCAAGTATATGGATGCTAACTACTTAAACTTCAAAATTATTTTATCAACAAATCACTACATACATTTAACAGACTAAAATGTGTATGCAGTAAACAACAATAAAATAATATAAAAACATGAAAAATAATCTTCTTCTTCTTTCGGCTTTTTCCTGGTCAGGGGTCGCCACAGCGGATCATCTGTCCGCTCATGATTGGCAGTGGAGTTTTTACAGTGTCGAGTTGCCAGCCCGGTGCCCAACCTTCCACAGAAGGCACACATACGCACACACACACCTAGGACCAATTTAGAGTGTCCAATCCACCTACTGCATGTCTTTGGGATGTATGAGGAAACCGGAGCACCCGGAGGAAACCCACGCGACCACAGAGAGGACATGCAGACTCCGCACAGAAGGCACCCCAGCTGAGAATCGAACCGGAGAACCTCTTGCTGTGAGGTGACAACGCTAACTGCTGCACCACCGTGGCCACCCAAAAACAATCAGAAATCATCACAACTCATTCCACCCCATCAATATGATCTCAAAAAAGGTATGTTTTAATAGACCAGTGGAGGGCAGCCAAGGATCAGCATGCCTGAAGCCAGTGAGGTTGTAAGTTTAACAGGTATGCGGTCTGAAACACAAAGGACCAAGTACTATTATTCTGAACACACATCTGCAAAACCAGAAGCATCCCCTCAGTGGCACAGTGCAAATTTGGGTCGGTGTATACAGCAACACCACTTCCTTCAGATAAATGAGACCAAGTTGCAAATAGACAAACATACAAACACCAGAATCTTGCAGACTAAGCTGAATCAAAATGACAGACACTGAATGCTGTGCACAAGTAGTCAGTTAGCTTTTTCAATGGTTTTGCAGTGGTGTTAGTTCTTAATTGGAGAGTGATAAATCTGCAACTGGCATTTAATATGTACTGAATGATGGATACATTCCTTTTAGAAGCTATAGCAATTAGTGGAGACAGTTTTCTAACTAAGACAACTTTAACTACACCATTTCTACAGGTTCTAGATAAAAAAATATATTTTATTAGCGGAGAGTAGGAGAGAGATGAATTTTTGTATGTGCAGTCCAGGTGGATATGGAAATTTAGGAAGGGGTTAAATGAAATCCCTTGGTATTTGAATGAAGTTATTAAGATGATGAGGATTTTTAGAGGTCTGGAGATAGAGCTGAGCTTTTGCCTATTCCCAAAAAGCATTCTTTTTCTTTTAGAGGAGTTTATTAGTAATTGTTCATCATTGACCCACTGAATTAGGGCATGAAAAGAGAGAATGGCTGCAGTGGAATACGATCATACCATTATCATAAAGCAAGAGAGGAAGATCGGGCAAGTCAAAAGGAGGTGTACTAATGTAGATAGAAAGGAGAGAATGCTATGCTCCGTTTACCCAGACAAGGATCAAGCAACAACTCAAAGACTGTTTAAATTAAAGGAATAATGTCATCAATACTGAAGCACAAGCTGGCAACAATATACCTAATTCAAAAAGCTGGTACTGATTCTTTGAAGTTGGTTCCTTTGTAATAAAGTAAAATGTGTGCACTGAAAAGATGAGCATAATCATTAAGGGCTTACATGACCACAGCCACATTTTGTTTTACTCTTGCCCATCCTCTATGTTTATGCACATCCATCCATCTTCTAAGCTGTTATAATCATTTTCATATTAAGTAACGGTGATCTCATATTTCTAAAGCACGTACTGCACTTTACAGCAGGCTGGTAAATGAGATTAGCTTCATATAGTTTTGAATGAAAACAAATCTGCAAATTAAAAAGCTGGCTTTTAATCTGAGAGAGGAAATTAATGAATAAGCAGATGAATGTTTCAATTAAAAACTGTAACATATTGACATGTTTTGTGTGCACCCATGAATACCACTATCAAATTAAGGTATCAGTCTGTTACACAATGCACTGGTTCCCTATTAGAACCACGAAGGTCCACTTATGCGAATACGGAAACGTCGACACATAATCAGCGAACCGTGAAAACACCAATCGTCCTGAAGCGCAAAATTCAAAATGTCGAATCGTCATAGTTGCCCTTCTGCGGTACAGCTCCTTAAGGTAAGTGTGCGATAGTTACGGACCTTAGGGTTAGGGTGCGGGTTAAGGTAAGTGCATAGATAGTAATGTATGCAAGGTTTAGTGCAGGGTTAGAAGTAGGGTTTTGTTTAGCGTATGTATGTGGTTTATTTATTTGTTTGGGCAGGTAGTATGTAGTGGGCGGTGGGGTTGGCCAACTATGACGATTCCAGATTTTGAATTTCGCGGTTTAGGGCATTCAGTGTTTTCACGGTTCGCACAATATGTGTTGCTGTTTTCGTATTCACTGAAAAGGTCTTTCGTGCTTATAATACAGACCCCCAATGCACTAGCTATTGTCTGCTCTAGCACAAGAATTAAAAAAAGTAACTAGCATTTGTCAAAAAACAGCTAGGGAGGTATAGTTAGTGGTTTCAAACCTAGCTTCCCATCTCTGGGAGAGGGTTGAAGATTTAATGCTACAAGGCCTCTTGCCTAGTGCAAAGTAATTATAGTGCAGTTAGAAAGAAAAAGCAAGTATTAAAAGGCTCACTGGAGAAGAAAAGATGATGCCCTTTTTAGAGACTATGCAGAAGCAAGCATATGACCACAAACCTAACAAAACTGCATGCAGCATTTCCACAAGGAAGGTTGTTAAAAGCTAAAATATTCCCCTCCATAGCATCTGTGCTATCACCGAAAGCCCTGTAACCCCCTTTCAGTCACTAGGAGCCTAACTGGGTAACCACTTGAAACGCTGGGACCTGCTACAGTGAATCCTGAAACACAGATACTGAATGTCTGAAAAAAAGATAGCTATTTCCCAGAATATTCCCTTTTCTCCAAAGTATGGTGATCATGGAGTTTGTATATACAAGTCTGGAGGATGTAGGGAACTTGCTACTCCATGTGGGGAGATTCTGGGGGGTCTGTCCCCTAAAAAAAAGATGTGTAAAGGATAAGGATAATGTTCAGCATTTTCTATCCTTTTTTTCGCCTTGTAGACACTCGTTATTTTCAGTGCTGCCATTTCAATAGGGAGATGCCTAAAAACCAGTGCAACCATCAGTTAAGGCAGCTGTCTTAGTTAGGTACTGCTGCCAGCAGAAAGAGCAAGAGTGGAAAACAGTTCAAAGGGAGATATGATACAGGTGAGATGGGTGCTTTCCATTGCTACATAATGTTTATTCACATCCATCCATCCACACTCAACCCCTTTTCTCATTTTGCACATAGGGTGGGGGTGTCACTTCTACAATGACAGAGACATAAAAATACACTAGCTATTTTAAATATTCCAGAATCAGTGCTATTTGTGGTAAACAAGAATAAAATGACTGCCACAAGGAGCGCAGGTCTTATTACAATTATAGTTAGAACAGGTCTTAAGATTCTGTAAAACATGTTGGCACATGGCTTAATTTCTGAATTTCTGAATTGCAAAGCACAGCTTTTGGAGCACAGGCAGTAAAGTCATGCATAAAAATCAAGATTAACTGTCAGTAGTTGCTGCATCTTTAATCAATGACCACTTTCCTTTAAAGTATTCTATCTGAAGTTTAGACACAAGAACTGCAATGGAGGCAAAACATTAAATAACCGAGTTGCAACAGACTAGTTTTTCTTTATGTTTGTAAATACTTAACAGGTTTATGCATACAGGAATACACACATAGTAAACTTCACATGCATTCGGCAGTTGCCTAGCGGTGTCTTCTTCCAATCTACACAATTGTACCAATGCATAATTACAAAAAGACAGCAACCCTGAAAAAAAAGGTAAATAAATATACCTTAGTAGGGGATCCAATAATAGTTGGAAGAGGCGTTTTATGTAGCCATTCAGAGTTCCTGGGCGAGGATCCCATGTACTTAGTAGGTGACATTCCAAGGCTAACAGGTTTATTAGGCTGTGGCAAATTATTGCATCCATAGCTAGCAGAATTTGTACACACTGGGTCTGAATGTTGTTTCCTAAGTTTCTGTTTGTTCTGGTAAATGTCAGTGAGAGTGGGGGCGCTTTGCAGCCTGGCACCCATCAACTGAGGCTGTGGCACAGGTGAACCTGAAAATAAGTTTACAAACAATTACTAATGGAACTCATATGTATAAGCCACTGCAAAAATATAATATCCACTTCTTTCTGGTTGTCCCTGCTTTGCTCCTTCCAGACCCCAAAATAGCATCCTTGTCTCTGTCTGACTGTTTAAGAATAAACTCCTTCACACAGTACAGGCACAGTACTCTCCAGACCACAAACAGGTTAGAAGTGCATATCAAAACATTCAACCTTTTCTAATAACTTGTGTCTGAACAGAGGACCAGGCAGGGGTGTCCTCTGTCGCTTTTATTTGTTTTATATTTAGAGCCACTAGCAAAGAAAAAAAAAAGACTCAGACATGCAAGGATATAATTGGTATGGTAATCAAGAAAAACTGGCTTTATTTGCAGATGATATTATATTGCACCTGATAAATCCAGAAAAGGACATCCCGGTGTTGTGGATATCCTGGTGTTTAAGCTACACAGTTAAGGCTCATATACATAGCACAAGCAGAACGTCATAATTCAAAATGGAAAGGGATGATGATTAAATGGGGGTGGGGGGAGTTCCAGAAATAAAGATGGAGTGAGATTTTAGATGGGAATCTTTACAGAGACCAATAACAACCATACAGTATATTATACTCATAAGGTAGCAGAAAGTATTCTAAGAACAAAGCTAACACAAGAAAGGATATTTTGCCAATAGAGATTACTGAAAATAGGGATAGAAAAAAACAGGCAAGATGGGGTTGGAATTTACTGGAAAAAAATGGCAAAGGAACCAAGGTATTGGGAGCAAATAACAGAAAATAACAGAAGGAAAAGTATTAGAGTGAATGAGACCAAGAAATCTGGACTGCAGGCCAGTGACTACCTTCCCTACGAGGGATAGACATCAGAGTACAGGCAGGCAGAAAAGGATAGGGAAGTTAAAACAGTGTAAGAAACGTCTCTGTGTGGAAGATTTTCAGTCCATATATTTCTAGTTAATCACTGTATATTAATCAGATCAGACAATAGTAGTAGAAGTAGCGAATGTAAACTCGTCAAGTCAAAAAGTAATAATAGAAAATATATATAATTCTACAGCATTACTAAGTATTCGAAAGTAATCCAAGCAAGGCAGGCAGTCTGTTTCCAGTCGAAAATCCTTTATTAAGTACACAGACAAGCGATCCAAGTAAAACAAAAATAGAGTAATAATTTCCTCACAATCTTTCTAAATATATATATGCTTTTTATCAGGCATGGGAGTGGTTTATTGTGCTGTAAAACAAAGCGTTATTGGTACACATGTTAAATTCACATCCCTTCCCCCATCAGTGTGACATTCGAGCTGGTCCTGCCCTACCTAGTAGCTGTCATAATAATATATAGCCCTAATGTACTTTAATGGTATATCTTATTTAACCAAATTATTAAGTCTGTGATTTTATACAAGGCAATATACTACATGGCTGGAAATATATCAACCTTAGTTCATTTTGCGATCAAAAATTATATATAAATATATACATATATATTTTGCATGTAAAAATCAGTTTCTATTTTCATAACCTATTGTTAACAACGATCGCTTTCGTCCTTCTAGACTTCTTCAGGTCTGTGTACAAGAAACCTAAAAACCTATATAATTGTATAATTAGTTAGCATTGTTATTACCATCATTTTGAATTAAGTGGAAAAAAGAGAACCAGAAAAAAGTAATAAAATATATATATGTATGATGATGGAAACAAAATATACGCTTACATTTCAAATGATTTAAAATGGTATTTAAAACCAATTTGTAGAAAAAAATAAAATAAAATACACTTAGTCATGTAAACAATGTGGCAATTTTCTAAGTTCCAGTGCACTTTTAATTGAACAGTAGTAGTTTAGTCCAGTCTTTCTAAAAGAGTTCAGTTGCTTTTCTAGTTTAGAAAAAGTCTCTGAATTCATATTTTCTAGGCCCATTCTTCCCTGTCCATTTTCTGTATCCATTTGTATATGATCTGCTTCTGTATCATTCCAGATAGGTACAGTTAGTAAATCTTTTAGCCTGTCATTATCCATGTCTTAAAATGCTGGAATTCCACACCGATTCAGGGATCCTTTAACGGAACAAAAACCTTGGTCTCAGAAACCAAAGTACCAACAAAAAACAAGTAATCTCCGTGGTATCCCCGAAGTCTCAAACCAACCCACTAAAGTATGGTGGGTCTAAAAACAAAACAGTGTAAGAAACTTCTCTGTGTGGAAGATTTTCAGTCCATATATTTCTAGTTAATCACTGTATATTAATCAGATCAGACAATAGTAGTAGAAGTAGCGAATGTAAACTCGTCAAGTCAAAAAGTAATAATAGAAAATATATATAATTCTACAGCATTACTAAGTATTCGAAAGTAATCCAAGCAAGGCAGGAAGTCTGTTTCCAGTCAAAAATCCTTTATTAAGTACACAGACAAGCGATCCAAGTAAAACAAAAATAGAGTAATAATTTTCTCACAAGCTTTCTAAATATATGTATGCTTTTTATCAGGCATGGGAGTGGTTTATTGTACTGTAAAACAAAGTGTTATTGGTACACATGTTAAATTCACATCCCTTCTCCCATCAGTGTGACATTCTGACAGTGTATCCTGACATACACTTTGGATTATCACAGTATCAAAAATATTATTGAGGAAAACTGGGACATTGTCACAGGAAACCCTTTTCTGATTAACATCTTAGGTGAAGCCCCATCATTTGTTTATAGGAAGGCCAGGAATATTAGAAGTTTTGTTGAATTTAAACCTAGATCATGTGAGAAAAGCACTAAAAGATGTGAAACTAATTGTACATTTTGTATATTTATACAGCAAGGTGATAGTTTTTATTGCCCTTATTTAAAGAAGATCATTAAAACCAGTGCAGGGGGTGACCACTAAAATGTAATTTACAGGGCACAGTGCAATGAATGTGATGCATTCTATGTGGGCAAGACTGTAAATAAACTCAAGCGAAGGATTTCATGTCATCTGTCAGAAATCCGCTCTGGATGTAAAAATAATGCACTAGCCAAACACCTTTCTCTTCATAAAAGACACACAGGTTTTAAGTTCCAGATCCTGGATCGCATAGACATGGGCGATCTTGAAGGAGACATCCCGAATATTCTGGAGAAACAGGAACTCGTGGCAATTAAAGCTGAACTCTTTTAGAAAGCCTGGACTAAACTACTACTGTTCAATTAAAAGTGCACTGGAACTTAGAAAATTGCCATATTGTTTACATGACTAAGTGTATTTTATTTTATTTTTTTCTACAAATTGGTTTTAAATACCATTTTAAATCATTTGAAATGTAAGTGTATATTTTGTTTCCATCATCATACATATATATATCTTATTACTTTTTTCTGGTTCTCTTTTTTCCACTTAATTCAAAATGATGGTAATAACAATACTAACTAATTATACAATTATATAGGTTTTTAGGGTTCTTGTACACAGACCTGAAGAAGTCTAGAAGGACGAAAGCGATCTTTGTTAACAATAAGTTATGAAAATAGAAAGTGATTTTTACATGCAAAATATATATGTATATATTTATATATAATTTTTGATCGCAAAATGAACTAAGGTTGATATATTTCCAGCCATGTAGTATATTGCCTTGTATAAAATCACAGACTTAATAATTTGGTTAAATAAGATGTACCATTAAAGTACATTAGGGCTATATATTATTATGACAGCTACTAGGTAGGGCAGGACCAGCTCGAATGTCACACTGATGGGGGAAGGGATGTGAATTTAACATGTGTACCAATAACACTTTGTATTACAGCACAATAAACCACTCCCATGCCTGATAAAAAGCATATATATATTTAGAAAGCTTGTGAGGAAATTATTACTCTATTTTTGTTTTACTTGGATCGCTTGTCTGTGTACTTAATAAAGGATTTTCGACTGGAAACAGACTGCTTGCCTTGCTTGGATTACTTTCGAATACTTAGTAATGCTGTAGAATTATATATATTTTCTATTATTACTTTTTGACTTGACGAGTTTATGTTCGCTACTTCTACTACTATTGTCTGATCTGATTAATATACAGTGATTAACTAGAAATATATGGACTGAAAATCTTCCACACAGAGAAGTTTCTTACAGTGTTTTGTTTTTAGACCCACTACACTTTAGTGGGTTGTTTTGAGACTTCGGGGATACCACGGAGATTACTTGGTTTTTTTTTTTTTTTTTTTTGGAAATCTTAAGTTAAAGACCTGCTATGGTAGGATTTTTAGCCAAATCTAGAACAGAAGCTACATAAAAAGCTGTTAAAATTATATATTAGTAGGTTATATGAAACACTGCATGATAATTATAAGAATCAATTAGAGCAGGTTAGAAAAGATTGGGAAGAGAGGCTGGAAAGGCAATTTACAGGAGAACAGTGGGAGGACATATGTATGGCTCCCAAGAATGCAAGTCCAGAAGGGTTAGATCTTGCTTGGAAGCTTTTGCATTGATATTTTTATACTCTAATCACACTTCAAAGAATGTTTCCTTAGTTAGATAGCAAATGTTGGGAGGTGTGATGGGTTAAAAAAAGGTAACTGGGAACATATATGTTTTGAGAGTGTATTGTGCTGACTAATTTTAAAAATTCCCTTCAGAGTACTCTGTCCAGAATATTAGGTGAGCAAAAGGCTGTAACTAAGGACACGATTCCTTTGAGCTGGGATACATGATTTGAATTGCCTAGCCATAGTAATGCCTTATTAAGTTTAATTCTGTTGGCAACCAAAAGGCAATTACTAGAAAATGGAAATAAAAAAAACAGCTGTATATGAAGTACTGAATATTACATAAGAGATAAAAGAACTGGAAGAGGGATGTTTAGGAAAGGGCAGAAACAAACTATATAAAAATAAATGGCTAATGTGGGAACAATACATGCAGAATAATGCTCAGGAGGAGGAGAAGTGAAGTTTAAGGCAGGAATTTAGCAACTTATGTAACACTGGACTGATGATAGTTACAAGGAAAGAAATCTGATGCATAATATATGTAAAACGTAAAATAAAATGTTAATATAACTTATTTTCTTTTCTGTTAATGTATGTTTGCTTATGTCTTAAATGATAATTTAATAAAAATGTTTAAAAAATTCAAACTTAGTATCATCTTGGCAGAGAAATTGTTCCAGAACTTTTACAGTACCACCAGTGACTTATCAAGACATTTCTTAACTTATTTAAATCTATTTGTAAATCATACATACACAGGGCACACAAAGGTTGCAAGAATTCACGTTAGTATAACGTTAATTGTGATGAATAAAGCTGCCCCCCCATCAAACAGTGCAATACTGGTGCTACAACCTGGAAGTTGTAGCAGAGCAGCAACAGCTGATGGAATCCACTCTCTAAGGACAAAGGCAATGCTCTCTCAGCTGCTTATGCCTTCCCTCCCTGGTACCTGTTCATCTGTCCAGCTTACTTTCACTGATGCATGCCTGTTTCCAAAAACTGATGGGCTAACACACAACTGGATCAAGTGGACCACTGTTATGGTACTGGAACACTGTATGGCACACACTAGACTTAAAGCTTATCATATAGAATTTGGTCCAGCCAAGTACATGAAGCAATTACACAAGTGCAACTGTACAGAAAAAAAAAACCACATAGTTATAAATGTACTCAACAGTATCTGAAATCCAAGCTTTTTTTCCTCCTCCCATCTGTCTGTTGACCATCAGCAAGTCACTTAATTTCTGGGTAAATTAGCTATCTACATTTGAAATATTGTCACCTAATTGACACATAATGCCATATCAAGAAAAGATTTCTTGAGTTTTCAAACTTATTAATGATTAAATTTAACAACTACAGTAGCAGTGCAAAAATTAAAGCTCACAATCAGTACTACAGGGTTTGCATATACAAATGCCAAATGAGATTTGCAGTCATTCATGTCACATTTGCTTTAACCCAAGTGCTACAATGCTCTCATTTTGAACATCTATTGCTGCAGTGAGTATTCCCTGGCATTTTTTGGTTTTCATATTACTCGCCTTTGTACCTGCAGACTACCAGTACACTTCAGCTGCTCCATTGTTCATTTTCACCACTGCCGCTGGATTACTTCTGGCCAATATGATACTGTGAGGATGGTTTTCATTCTCCAATGAATTTATGCCTTTGGGCAATTTACCTTCTTTAGCAACCTATCGAATAGGAGCAAGATCCAAGGACTGAAGAGGGCATCCTCCAGGCAACCATACAGGGTTTTCTGCATTAGCCTGACCTATGTGTTCTGCACAGTCTGATCAGTACATACTCCTATAATTCTGCTGAATGCAGCAACTGCACTGTGAACAGTTCTGTGGCTGCAGACCTCTGCCAACTAGCTGCTTGAGGGCCTACTGCCTTTCCCCCATTACAGCAGGTCAGGCTACTTCCACTCCTCTGCATGGGTAAGCTCACACTTGCCACTTACTTCCAAATTAACCTTGCCAGCTCATCCAATGCCCAGGTCACAGTCAGGGCTTCAGGACTATTATATCAGGTAGTACTATGTAGATTCCCTGCAGTGGACGGAGCTGGAAAGATGTGACATCAGCCCTAAAGAACCCTGCCCTGGTTTGGAACTGATGTTTTTTGTCAAGTGGCAGACTCAAAAATGTCCTCAGGTGAGGTATCCAAGAAGTACTGTTGTGGTACAACTACTTCCCTGATTGTCTGAGCCCTCACATCACCCTACAAACTATCCTAAGCAATTCCCTGGCAATTTGGACAGAGTTTGTTTGCCTACAAGTTAATTCTGTTCACTTTTAACATAATAAACACCCAATCTGCTTCTCTAACAGAGGCAGTCGCATCCAGGTGGTGCTTAACTGCCAGTGTGCATCTTTACAAGCCAGTGAAGGACATGCTTACAACTCATTACTACAACTAAAATAGAACATATTCTTAATAAATAAGTTCTGAACTTGTTTTATAAAGTTAAACAAATAAACACATAAATCATCAACAATTTATACACAATTATAACAAACATATTAAACTGCATCAAAGGATCATGAGTAATTTAGTAAATCCCACTATAATTCTTTCATTGTCACAAAACATATTGCTGTCTCCACACTGAGAATATACCCTCTTATTCCCTTAAATTTTAACTTGTAAACCCCACAAACCTCCCACCAAAACTGTTGATGCAGCTCCACTTCAAACCTAAATTCATTTGTGCCTGATACACTAAGTCATTGGTCTACATATACAATGTATTCCACTTAGATTCCTAGGTAAGTAAGAGGCTAGCTGCCCAAGGGAGGGCCATTTTAAGCTTAGCCAATTTCACCTTTGGAGCTTGAATGAACCTATTCCATTTGGTGTTGGATTGTCCTTACCCATCCCATGGTCAGTAATTATACATTACCTCTAGTGACAATGATTTCTAGAAATACACAATCACACAGAACACATCCATTATAATTCCATTTCTTAAAAACTTTAGAATCAACCCCTCCCTCACCTTTCACATGTTCATAGACAATTTACTAGGCTTGGGTTTTGGGAGCCCATTGAGAAGGCTAACACAATTTCCCAACTGCCCCAAAGCAATCTCTGGTTAACTGACTTTCTCAAAGTCACACAGTAGGCAAATGGAGGCTGACAGGATAAAACTCTAGACCACAGAAAACAGCAAGTTAACAGCTCATAGCCTTAATCCTTTGCTCTGACTTCAGAACATAGCCAAAATACAATGTTCTGCAAAAAAGTACAGTTGTGTACCTACCATAAATGTAGATGTTCGAGTGTATTCACTGTTGCAGTCATTACAATTGGGTTACACAGCAGCAACCAAACAGGAAAACAGGATATGCAGGAAAAAACAACAGCCAAACGATCCACCAGCAGCAGTTTATTTAAAAAGAACTCTGACATCTCGGCCACAGCCTTCAAGGAGTGACTCCTTGAAGGCTGTGGCCGAGACGTCAGAGTTCTTTTTAAATAAACTGCTGCTGGTGGATCGTTTGGCTGTTGTTTTTTCCTTTATTACAATTGGGTTATCCTGCTGGCAGGCTACCCGCAGATGGCCTGAATTCCAAAGTCCTGGTCCGGTGTTGGTTGCTGTTGCCTCCTCCCTGACGTCAGTGCGCCAGGGGTATAAAAGATGCAGCTGACACCATTTTCTTCAGTTTTTCTTGCCCCAGATGTCAGGTGCCCCCAAAAGGGTAGGCTAATTTATGCCAATAAACATGCATGCAGTAAAGTAAAACTCTACCTTCATCTATAAGCAAACACACCACATAGGTTGTATAGAATAGAGAAGTACAGATAAAGCCCAGCAAAGGAAAGGGGGATGGTGGGTGGGTAACCTGGACTGCAACAGTGAATACACTCAAACATCTACATTTATGGTAGGTACACAACTGTACTATGTTCATCGTGTTTCACTGTTGCAGTCGTTACAATTGGGTAGAATCCCAAAGCTAAGGTTGGGCGGCTGGGGCTAAATAGGATTAGGAGAGGCTATGAGGCCCTGCAGAACTGCAGTGGCAATGCCTGCTCTAGATTTAGAGTAGAGAGGTGATTGGTTGGTACTCCTCTGAGGAAGGCTGCTGAAGTGGCTGCTGCTCTGGTTGAATGTGGCCTAATGCCCTTAGGCACTGATTTGCCATGCTGTGAATAGCAGAAATGAATGCAGTGGCCTATCCATTTTGAAATAGTCTGCTTTGAGATAGCCTTTCCTTGTGATCCTGCAGCGTATGCCACTAGGAGTTGCTCAGTCTGTCTGAAAGCTTTGGTTCTGTCCAAGTAGAAGCGTAGCTGCCTGTGAATGTCCAAAGAATGCAGAAGTCTCTCACCCTTATTCTGTTTGTTTGGATAAAAGGTAGGTAAATGAATTGTTTGATTCAGGGCCACACTGGACACTACCTTAAGCATAAATGCCGGGTTTGTCCTCAGAGAAACCCTGTCCTAATGGAAAATGATAAAGGGTTCCACAGCCATGAGTGCCTGTAACTCTGAGACTCGTCTTGCAGAGGTTATTGCTAGGAGCAGAGCTGTTTTCCAAGATAAGAATTTTATATCCACTGTAGAGGCTGGCTCAAAAGGAGGCAGTGTGAGTTTTTCCAAGACATAATTTAGGTCCCATGCAGGTATTGGCACTCTCCTTGGAGGTCTTATGTTTTTGACTCTCTGAGGTACTGCCTTAGTAATGGATGAGAAAATAGAGGTGGTTCTGTATTGTAGTGAGCTGAAATGGCAGAGGCATGAATCTTAACTGAGGAAAAGGATAGGCCTTTGTCCAGCATCTCAGTTAAGTATTGCAAAATCTGAGGAATATTTGGTACAATCGTGTCAATTCCTTGTGCCTGGTTCCAAGCACAGAATCTCTTCCACTTTTCTGCATAAGATTTTCTGGTGCTAGGCCTCCTGGCCTTCAAAATAACATCCATCACTGCTTTAGACAGAGGTGTGTTTTGAATGGTTACATTATCCGCCATGCTGCCAGGTTTAAGGTCCTGAGATGGCTGTGCAGGATCTGACTGGTTTGTTGGGTCAACAAGTGAGGAATTTGAGGCAATGTCCAGGCTGGGCATTGAGACAAGCTCTTTAGGACTGGGTACCAGTGCTGGCGGGGCCAGTCTGGGGCAATCAGTATAATTTCTGGCTTCTCTTGTCTGACCTTTAGGAGTACCTTGGGGAGGAGAGGCACTGGGGGAAAGGCATATACTGTTAAGTTTTTCCAGCTGAAAGATAGAGCATCCACTTTCCATGCTAGCTTGTGATAAGTCCTTGTGCAGAATTTCTGTAGTTGGCAGTTGTGAGGCGAGGCAAATAGGTCTATGTCCGGGCATCCCCAGTTCCTTGTTATCATGCTAAAGACTTGTGGATCCAATTTCCACTCGTGGGGATCCATTAGGTTTCTGCTTAGTTCATCTGCCAGACAATTTATCCATCCTGGCAGGTATTGTGCTTGCAGATGTACTTGGTAAGTCAATGCTGTGTCCCACAAAGTCATGGCTAGTCTGCAGAGAGGGTAGGAATGTGTGCCTCCCTGCTTGTTTATGTACCACATGACTGTAGTATCATCCGTCTTTATCAATAGTTGTCCTGGATGAAGTAGATCCTTGAAGGCTGTCAGGGCATTTTGAACAGCTAGCATCTCTTTTTGATTGATATGTAGATGCATTTGGCTTGCGGACCATGTGCCCTGAATACATCTTCCTGCCATATGGGCCCCCCAAACATAATATGATGCATCTGTTGTTAATGTCTGCCTGGCTGTGGGTAGAGTGAAAGGCTGTCCCTTGTTGTGGTGACAGGCCTCTGCCCACCATCGAAACTCCTGTGGCGGGCAGGGAATGAGGGTAATTATTGTTTCCAGGCTGTGGCAATGTTGAGCCCAAACACGTTTTTAGATACCATTGTAGTTTCCTCATATGCAGTCTTGCATATGAAATTAGCAGAATGCAGGATCCGCCACATAACACACGCACTCAAGTCACTCCAAAGCAAGTACAAATATGACTCAGTCATTGTCCATGCTGGCGTGAATGACCTGAGACGTACCTCCCTAGACTACATGAAAAGAGACATAGAGGAGCTCTCCGATTATGTAGCCCAGGCTGGTATGACCCTGACCCTGAGCAGCATCTTGCCCTCGCCAAGAATGATACCACAATACAAAGACAAGATGATCAGCTTTAATAATTGGCTCAAGTACTGGTGTCATTCTAAGGGGATCCAATGTCTGTCTGCCTGGGATGACATGTTGGACAAGCCACGCTGCTTCGCAAGGGATGGCTTACACCTGTCACCACTGGGCTTCCGGACATTGGCTAAGGCTCTTGCCACCCCATAGTGCCTTTTTAGGCAAGGCTCAAAGACAAACCCACCTCCTTAGAAAACAAAAATGGAAAAAAACTAAGGGTAATGCTGCTCAACGCCAGAAGTCTAAATCTCAAGATGCAGGCACTCGATGCACTCCTCAGCATGGAGAACATCGACGTCTGTGCAGTAACTGAAACCTGGTTCAAGGCTCCTGAGAGCACCCCAGCGCTACCAGGCTATACCTCGTATCATGCTTTTCGCCCCAAAACCGGGCGAACCACAAGGAGGGGAGTGTCCATATTCATCAAGGACACCCACACCTCCAGGTTAGTAGCAACACATGAAGCATCAGAGACCATACAGGTGCAACTAACCATAGGCAAAACTGCTATACAACTGGTAGCATGTTACAGACCACTCTCCCAATCTCAGGAACCCCACTCAGCCTTCCTGAAGACATTGGAGGATATGAATGTATCACAAAATACCATCATACTAGGAGACTTCAACTACCCAAACATAGATTGGGTACATTATTCTAGCTCTAATACCCTAGCCCAAAGGTTCCTGGAATTCATAAATTCAAATGCACTGGAACAACTAGTCACCTCTCCCACTAGGGGAGATAATATACTAGACCTGATCATTACAAACATGGGGACAAAATGCTCCACACCGGAAGTATACCCCTCACTAGTGAGATCTGACCACAAACTAATCACCCTGGATATACATATCCCACCTCCACCCCAGCACAAAAGACCACAGGGAAAACTTCTCAAAAGCAGACTTCACTCTTCTTAAGACTGAGATGGTATCCTTTAAGCCCACTGTGCCAGTGGATACCACATCCCACAATGCCGAATCCTTCACAAATGCTTTCTATGGACATCTCCAAGAATGCATGGATCATGCAATCCCAAATAAATCCAAGTCCCTCTCCACCAAAGGCAAGCGTCCTGTCTGGCGGACCTCAGCCATTAACAAATTGTATAACAAAAGAAAGAAGCTACTGCACGTCAGAGCAAAATCCCATGAAGGGAAGACATCTCTGATCAACATTAGCAGAAAACTACGTTCTCTCATAAAAACATCCAAGGCCAACTTTGAGAGAAAAATCGCTAAGGACACTAAAGATAACCACAAAGCCTTCTTCAGCTATGTTAGAAACCTGGGCAGAAACCCTCAGATATGCTCAGAGTTAGTTCACAACAACAAAAAATACACTGAACCCACAGATATTGCCAACATTCTGGCTGACAGGTTCAGTGCAAATTTCTCCCCTCCCTCACCCCCAAAAGAAGAAATACTTATCCCAGCTGAATGTAATCTCCCTGTCATCTCAGATGTCCAAGTGAGAACCGCCCTAAACAAAACTAAAAACACAGCATCAATGGGACCCGACGGTATCCCGGGTTGCGTGTTACGTGAACTCCAAGAGGAGCTAAACCCACACATAAAAATGCTATTTAACCTTAGCCTTACTTCAGGATATGTACCTGAACACTGGCGTACAGCAACAGTGGTCCCACTCCACAAAGGGGGTACCTCTACAGACCCTGGGAACTACCGCCCCATAAGCTTAACCAGCCTGGTCTGCAAAGCTATGGAAAGAATCATTATGGAACTCATAAACAGAGACATAGGGGACCTACAGACACTTGACCCCACCCAGTTCGGCTTTGTAAAGGGCAGATCCTGCCTTTTGAACCTGGTTGACTTTTTCGAAACAGTCACTAGAGCCATTGATGAGGGCAAAGCCGTCCATACAGCCTACCTGGACTTGGCTAAGGCCTTCGACACAATACCCCACTCAGGCATCATAGATAAGCTCAACAGCTTAAACGTAAACCCTTATGTCACTAGATGGGTTGCAAACTGGCTAAAGGACAGATAAAGTTAAAATCGCCGGAGCAATGTCAGACTCAAAGCCAGTCACAAGTGGTGTCCCACAGGGATCTGTCCTGGGACCCCTCTTGTTCGGCATTTATTTCTCAGATAACTGAAAAGATGGTGAGTTCAAGGAAAACTGCTTGTACAACAGGACAGTGATCACGATGATTTATTGAACAAGGCAATAAACTTCTGGTTAAGCGCTTTCGACTGTTGACCAGTCTTCATCAGAACAAATAACATATATCGTCCCAAAGTTTATATACATCTCCTATACAACCTTAATTAATAAAGAACTTAATTGATAAAAAAAAGCCAAAAAGTTTAAAGACACATTGCAAAAATTCTCTAAAAGCAATGTTGTGTATCCTACCATAAAATCAGAATGTATCAATCAATTATACACATACAATAAAATATATGCTTTGTATATATGCAAACTAAAATTATACAACTTCAATTCTATCAATATAATCTGGATCTAGTAGTGTGAATACAGTTACCTTATTCTGAACAAAGATAAGTGAAATAATCACTGTATCAGAAGAATAATCCTAAAGATTATTCTAATGCTAAAAAAGGTTTAATACTTATAAAATCATTGAGACCAGTAGATCTCGTAGAATCCGTTAGGATTTGCCATTTGCTTTCACAAGCGGCCAATTTCATTTTCCAATCCCCCCCAAATGGTAAAACATCTATCTGTTCAACAATGGAAAATAAAAAACTATGGTCCTCACCTTTATCCAATATGTGCCTATACAATGCATTTTTTGTGTCGTGTTTGCCTATTTTGTACACATGTTCGTAAATGCGTCTATTCAGCTGTCTCTCTATCTTGCCTATGTAATGGGCATTGCATGAATTACAGACTGCCAAATAGACGACCTGTTTTGTTCTACAGTTGCCGCATTTACTTTCGATGGTGGTGTGGCACAAATCATTAAGATGGATTAACCTGTTGGGGTTAATATATTTACACTGTTTACAGTTTCCGCATTTGACTGTACCCTTAAGTGTGCCATGTCTTTGTTTTTGTGCGGTGTTGTTGGCTTTTTCCAATAACTTTTTTAAATTGGGGGCTGTTTTATAAACACATCTTGGTTTTGAACCCAATAACTCTTCCTTATCCAAGACCCTGAGTGTTGTCCAATGTCTTTCTAATATTTCCTTTATAATATGTATGGTCGGAGTGTACATGAGTACACAAACCCTGCTTGATGGTTCATTGAGAATCCCTTCTTGTTTATCCAACTGATACAAACCTAAAAGAGGTGGATATTTACTACCCCATTCGTTGTATACATAACTAATAACTTCCAAGACCATCTTTTCAGGATAGGCTCTACTCAAAAACATTTCCTTAATGGTGTTGAGCTCCTTTTCCAAAATGGACTTGTTGGATGACATTCTCGCTACACGTACACATTGACCTTTTATGACATTATGAAATACATGAGGGGGATGGTTACTACTATAGTGGACGTAATCATTGGAAAAAGTGGGTTTCCTGTACACCCTAGAGGTGAACCCATGATTGTCGTGACTCAAAAGTACGTCCAAAAACGATATTTCATGATGACTATATTCATGGGTGAATTGCAAAAAATCCACTGTCTTGTTTAGGTACTCCATGAATTCTTGTAACCTACCCTCAGAAGCCTTCCATAGAATAAAAATGTCATCCAGGTATCTAATGTATAGTGTAATGTCTTTGTAGAAAGTACTTTTAAACACATACTCCCATTCCCACTCTTTATTTCTCAGATGTTAAAGTAAACATGGGAGGGTTGTAGCTGACAAAGTTCGCAGATGACTGCAAACTAGGCGCCATAGTCGATACACCAGCGGACACATACATCCTACAAAAAGGCCTCACAGAAACGGACAACTGGTGCCGGAGTCACGGCCTTAAACTAAATGCCAAAAAATGTATAGTCATCCCCTTTGGGAAAAACAAAGTACCCACAAATTATCACATAGACAGCAACCCACTGAGTACGGAAAAAGTAATCAGAGACCTAGGGACCCAAGTCGACAGTGACCTCTCATTTGACACCCACGTTGCCAAAGTGGTTAGAAAAACATTCTACCTTGCACACCTCATTATGAAGGGATTCACATCCAGATCCAAGGATGTCATTGTACCCCTATACTCCTCCCTCATCAGACCCATGATTGAGTACAATGCCCCATTTGGTATGTACCTCACCCGGCATTTGCAACAGCTGGAGAGATCACAAAAGTACCTCACCAAGAGGATCAAGGGTCTCCAACATATGTCTTATTCTGCCAGACTAAAGAAACTTCAGCTCTATTCAGTAGCATACCGCCTGCTCAGAGGTGATCTCTGCCTGACGTACAAGGCCATGTCCAATCAGGATCTGATGGACATGCTCCACCTCAAAAAATCCAAATCCATCAGGACCACGAGAGCTAAAGACTTAAACCTCGGCACAAGTATGAATAGGACATGCTGGAGGGATAGAGTCATAACCCAGAGGCTTCCCATGCTTTGGAACAAGATCCCAGTTCGTATTAGGCAGAGCCCCTCACTGACTCTCTTCAAGAGAAATCTTGATGAGTGGATGGGAGATCGTAAGTTTACCCCAGGGGTCACATCTGTGTCACTGCTAGACAGGGGCAGAGTAAACTAATTCTATTATATAAGGGGACCTTCATTGTGTCACTACTAGACAGAGGCACAGTATTCTAAATTTATTCTGTACATTTTTTGTACCATTTCATGGGGTGGCAAAAGCCACATCACTATGGCTACGCTTACAAATGCCCCAGGGCAGACAGCCTAGTACTATACTATGAAACTATGAAGCCCAACGCCTGCAGAATTTTTCTTGCAGATAACTCGGTCTTTGTTGCCAACATTTTGAAATAAGTAGTCAGTTGTCTTTGTTTGTCTGGCGTGAGATAAGCCATCTGGGCAGCTGTATTTAAGCTTTTACCCAGGAATATTATCTCTTGTGAGGGTACTAGTTTTGATTTCTTTTCGTTTTCTGTATACCCTAGGCATGTTAGTAATCTGTTTACAAATGCCAGATGCTGTAGTAAAATGTCCTTGTTCTCTGCTTGAATAAGGCAATCGTCCAAGTAAGGATAAATTTGTATTCCTCTTTGTCTGAAAAATGCAATTACTGGTGCCAGGCATTTTGTGAAGACCCTGGGCACAGTAGATAAGCCAAAGGGCAGTGCAGAGAATTGGTAGTGCATTGAGCCAGCTATAAATCTGAGGTATCCATTACAATTAGACTTTATGATTTGGAAATAAAATATTGAGCAATCTTTCACGTGCTGGTCGAATTATGTTGCTTATTAGCAGACAAAACCAAGACTATCTGGACCATGAAGGAGTTATCAAAATAAGATTTTACTTTGAGAACTTTTTGAATTAAAGGAAAAAGGGGGAGGGCATGCATCCAAAGTATGGTCATTGAAAGGAGAAGGTGCCTATCTTCCAAAGTAAGAAGGCAGAAAGTTTTGAAATGACTGTTGTAGTGGGTAACAAACATATATTCTTTTGGAAGTCCCCCCCCCCCCCCAAACACACACATAACTTCCATTCAGTGTCAATTTAGTCAAAGTCATTTTACTGCTCTGCTGCACATCTGCTAGTTGATTCTGTAAGACTGTTGCTGAGCCCACTCCCCAGTCAAAAAAGTGTTTGTTGTAAAGCTGAAAAGGTGAGGTCCCCCCTTACTTGTACATATACCAAATTATCTGTACTGATTTGCAGATGGCCTTACTCAAAATTCTCCTGAGAAGCTGTCAGAGATCTGTAACCTGCCTTCATCTCTTGAACAGACTTGTACGTTGATGAAGTGCCCTCCCATCCCCAAGCGTAATCTGAAACTTTGGATGTTGGAATATCCAATGGATTTGCAGAGTAATTTCAAATGTTCCTGAGTCACAAGTATCTCTTCCCTAAATGTTATGCTTGAGGTATTAAGACAACACAGGCAAAGACAAATCTCAGTGACTTCAGGAACTGTCTAGCTATTATGGCCCAGTGCTGAAAGAACTTAACAGGACTTACTAGACCTCTTCTTCTCTTCTGTTGTTCTGAGTTAGAAACACTTTCATTTGGACTACATTTGTGCCTGTCTGTAGCAAAGTTACTGAAGCTGAGTGAGCCAGTGAAGACTTTATGGGGTGTATCAGTTCTATTAAAACACCTGTCAGAAATACATGCAGCAAAAAAGCTCTGTTGAACCTCAAACCATTGAAAATGTGACAAATGCAAATCAACAGCAACTCAACTAAGTTAACTCACAGACTGAAAAATTGTAGTAGGGTAAAATGTCCTTATCTCCCACTGTTTTGTGAACATGATCAGGATCAATGAAACAGAAAACCTGACTGTTTTTTGATTGACAGCAGCAATCAACAAACTGCATTACTAACTCCCATTTACTGTTATCACCAAAAATGCCTTTGGTTTTGCTAGTATTAAACAATTTTCCAGGCATAGAAAATAATTGCTTTGCCTTTTAAGATGTGCAAACACTGAAACTAAAGCATTAGTAAATATTGACAAAGCTGTGGACAGCCCAAGTGACAGAGGTGAAAATAAGAAATGATGATGAGTTATATGGAATCTTTTTGTGAGACAGTTGGAATGTAAAGATATACATCTTCCATGTCTACTGCGACCATGTTATACAAAATGATCTACGAAAAACTGTAAAGTATTATGAATAAGTCTGAAAACTGTGTTTTTGTGGAACCAAAAAGAATATGGAATAAAAACCTTACCTATTTTGAAGGGACCCTCTGATTAGCTTTCTTTGCCAGAACTGAATCCCACCAAATGAATGGACAGAGATAGAGTTTGTACAGCTCTGTGCTCCTGTGATTTTACACTCGTATCTGTTTATCTGCTAAGCAGCAGAAAGATTACTCTAAAACTTGTCTTCTCGGGGTATTTTGAGATGGGAACGAAAAGAAAATAGCTGTGATTTTGAAGAACGTCTTGTTGAATTTATCCTTTCTTGAAGCATCCAAGATGTTACTGGCGTACTTTCCTGTGAACTGATTCTTCTGATGAAACTGTTTTATAAAAGAGTTCTTTTCATCTCTATGTGTCTATAATGTATTTATTTTTATTAGATGGGAAACTTTTCTCAGACTGTGTACAGACAGGAAATAAGTGTATATCCTTTAAAGTGGACTTTGTTTTGTCTTTATTTTCGAATGTCATTTGGTGGTTGACCAAAGAAAAATCTTTGAGGAACACCAGCCTTCAGAGGTTTTGATCTCATATTCTTTTTTTTTACAAGAAACATCTTTATTAAATTATCGTTTATGACATAGGCAATCATACATTTATATAAACGAAAACAAACCATATTAACATAATCCCAGCTGCAAGCATTTTACACCATAATGACATAATTCTAATTGCAAACATATACATCACTTACAGTCTACCCAATTATTGTCAGTCAAACATCACATTACTCATTCAAGTCCTGCCTTCTGTTAAACCTTGTTCCTTCCCTGTATCTATTTTTCCCACAGTTCCCATTTTTCCTATGTAATTTGCTCCTACCCTTTTTTAAAGATGACAGTTCCAGTTATTTTATCTCGGTCACTATATTCACTACTTCTAGTACAGTTGGTTTATACTTTGATTTCCATTTTCTAGTAATTGCTTTTTTTTGACAGCCACCATAATTAGACTCAACAAGGCCTTACTATGTCTAGGCAATTCTGAGTCTGTATTACAGCTCAGAAAAACTATTTCCTTACTTACACCAATTTGCTCACCCAGTATCTCTGACAGAGCAGTCTGCAGGGAATCTTTAAAGTTTACCAACTCATTACACTCCCAGAAAGCATGATCCCAATTACCGCTTTCTACCCCATCTTGATCTCATATTCTTGAAATAAAATCTTCTCTAAGCCAAGTAAGCCTTCCAAAATCTTCCACATCCTAATGCGCACAGTTCATTGTATGTACTCATCTCTTGCTCTGTATTGTACAACTAGGTTTTCTGTTCTGTATCTGTGTTACTACTGTTCGAAACAGACTGCAGAATTTCTTAATTTGCTTTACTATGGAACTCTGATAAGAAATCATGTGAAGCAAAATCATTTTAATGTCCTAAGGTACTACATGTATAAACCTTTTTGTGATATAAAGATACCTGAAGTAGCCAGTGTTCAAAAGGCTTAACTAGTCTCTTTCCTCACAGTAACATATGAGCCTAAATTCTTTAACTAACAGAAATTATATCAAAGGAACAGTCTTTCCATTCTGAGTAGATGCTGAGTGACAGACAGCTGCAAGATCAGTCCTCTGCAGATTAAAGTTTGGCTACCTACGGGAGCATTATACAACCTACCAGCATTTTTGGATGCTGAAGTCTGTGAATCACAACACTTTCTGTTCACAGATCCTTAAAAGTACAACAGAGTGGAAGGGCTTACTCACTTTCACTCTCAATGCATCATCATTTCTACAGCCTTCCCTGCCCTTTTTAAGAGTGTAAAGTAGACAACATTACAAGTCATGGAGTACAGGTCCACAAACTGTAACTCACCGATTGCTACTGTTCTCCTTGAAATACATTGCCACTGTCAATTCTATCAGCATGCCAGTAGTGATTCAAATTTTCACAGTTATATGAGTGCAGAATTAATTTAAGTAAGGAATGTGTGAGGTGGGGAGCTTATCACCTGCACATTTTTTTCCAAGTTGTGGCTTTGACCAAATGTTATTTGATGATTAACAGTTGAACCATTTCCTTATTTTTTTTTCTCTGAAGATAAAGGATTAGCCAAAGGCCAAGAAAAAAATTCTCTGAAATGTAATATTTCTATAAAGGAAATACTCTGCTGCACAGAATCCAAAAACTGGGAACAAGAACTTTTCTTATCAGAATCTTGAGTGGAAGGAAAATTAATCTGCCTTGCATGCAAATAAATGTACAGATGTACAAGAAAACTCTTTTTCAATGCTTTTTGTCTGCAGGTCTCTGCAACAGCTTCTGTTCTATTCACAGTTTAATAATGTCACGGATACAAGAAAAATCTGTCAACCACAACTCGGAACTTTACTGATAAAACTCTTACGATCTGCAAATGTTAAAAACATAATCTAAGCGCTTCTGCCCCTGCAGTACTGCAATTCCTTTACTTCAGTTTTGCTTCCCATGCCCCCCCCCCCCTCTATTTTAAGTGTTACTGAGAAAGATTTCAAACAAAAAAAAAATCATGTCCCTCATACTGACAGATGTAGTTCCACAATGTATTGTACTGTTCCTTAACCTTAATATCATGAAGATGTTCTGCATTCTATCCTTCAGGGTTCTTTCCATCTTCCCAGTGTAAAAACTAGGGTAAAAGCTAGGGCACTTTCTGCATCATGATGAATAAACTACACCTTCAGTGAAGCAGTTACACTACTTGGGAATCTCCACTATACCATATCCTATAATCCATGTACCTTCATCCTCCTTAATACAGTGGTAATACTTGCATCTCCCACATCTGTATGTCCTGATCTTACCCAGACAATTCCCACTCACATTACCATTTCTTTCTATATAGTTCTTTAAATGCCATTCCTTCCTAAATATAATACAGGGTGCTTCTCCTAACATCAATGGTTTAAGACCACTCACATAAAAAAATCTTCCAGTTTCTTTCTTCTATATCTCTACTTATCCCTGCATCACCATTATAAGCTAGCACCAGCCCCTTGGATCTGTTGATCTCATTTCCCTTTAAACCACTTAGAATGACCCTTTTTCTAACTTTAATAATGGTAAACAGAACCCACTGGTTCTGTTGTCAAAGACCTCCAGAAAAATAAATAAAAACCTCACAGGGTATCCCCTTGTAATTAACATAGACCTCTATTTTTCACTTACTGTAAAAAAAAAAAAGTGTGCAAGGGGGACATCATATGGGCCAACCTGACCAACTGTTCCTTTACCAGGGCTTTTTTGTGGTGCACATTGGATGACAACTATTAAAACATTATTGGGAATTTGAATATGTAGTTTTCTATAAATGTTGAAAATAAATCCCCTGTTGGTTGTAACTTTTTTATTTCCACATCCAAATAACACAAAACACTCTGTGACATTTCCATAGTAAATCTTAAAAAGTCATTAGTGCTGTTTGTCTGAAGTATAGGCCAAGACTAAGGAACTCTGGCTAACAAAGTTCGCAGTTGACTGCAAACTGGGAGCCATTACTGAATCCCCAAATGATGTAGATATTCTACAAAAGGGCCTTACAGAAACAGATGCTTGGTGCCAGAGCCATGGGCTCAAGCTCAGTGTCAAGATGTGTACAGTTATCCCCTATGGGAAAAAACATGTACCCATGAATTACCACATAGGTAGCAATATACTAAACACCGAAAGTGTGATAAGAGACCTAGGAACACAGGTGGACAGTGGTCTCACCTTCGATAACCACATCGCCACAACAGTCATTGTCCCACTGTATTCATCTCTCATTAGACCCATCATAGAGTACAATGCCCCATTTGGTATGTACCTCACAAGACATCTGCAACAACTGGAAAGGCCGCAGAAACACCTCACAAAAAGAATCACAGGCCTAAAGCAGATGCCCTATGCTGACCGACTAAAAAAACTCCAGCTATACTCTGTCACATATCGTCTACTCAGAGGCAATCTCTGCTTAACATACAAGGCCATGTCAAACTCAGAGCTGTTGGACATGCTACACTAAACACCGAAAGTGTGATAAGAGACTTAGGAACACAGGTGGACAGTGGACCTAAACCTTGTTATCACAATGAACAAAACATGCTGGAGGGATAGGTTCCTGACCCAGAGACTCCGCATACTCTGGAACAGACTGGCCATACATGCCAAGCAGAGCACCTCCTTGGCCCTCTTCAAAAGGAATCTTGATGACTGGATGGGAGATAGGAAATTTACCCCGGGGATCACGTCAGTCGCCCTGCTAGACAGGGGTTCAGGGAAGTAAATATTGTGGGAAGAAATAGCCAGGGAATTGTTATGGCTAGGCTTGTATAGGTCCTAGGGCCAATAGCCTAGTACCAACCTATGAACCTATGACAGACTTATATAAATTAGCTGCCCTGTAAAAATCATGTATAATTTAAGTATACAAGTAGTAAACACAAGTATTCACATGAAAGACACTTATTCTCTGAGAAAAAATAATTTCCAACTGTATAAAACACTTAAAAGAGCCCTATGACACTATACTCCTCGAAAGCAATCCCTAGAAAGAGAATAACGGCCATCAAGGACCATCTACCAAAACACTTGAAAAGCCAGTAATCTTAAAATAACATACTGTTAATTTCACCATGAACACTTATAACACAACAAATAAATACAATTAGTATTTATGTGTGTGGTAGGGGTCGAACTGTTGCTCCACACAAGCTTCAAAGATACATCTGCACAAGGCAACAAGAAAGACTGAAGATTTTTAGTTACTCTGGCTGCTGCTGCTGCCACTGTGGGAGGGGGATTACAGTTTTGGGAATCTACCGTGAGCTGTACAGGCTACTGCAGCAATGAGAATGATGAACATACTGCTTTCATTTAAGATAAGGTTCAGGAAAAAAAAGTCTTCTGGAGGGAAACATAAAGTCATGCTTTCATTAGAAACAGAGTTTTTCAGCTTGTGAAGAGAGGCCTGAAGCAAACCATTCTCCAATTTTACAAACTCTTCTGACTGAAAATCAAGTTAAGGAAGACAGGGAACTCACTCTTTTCTTATCAGTGGAGGAAACAGGCACAGGGAAAGTAAAAAGCATTCCCCTGGCAAATCCCAGCAAGTCTTCCTTGTCCAAAAGAAACTGACAGAAGAGAAGTTATATTTATGTTTTCTTTAATTTTTCTAGGAGAATCCCTGGAAAAATCCTGAGCCAAAGCGGGTACACTCTCCTGGGGGTCAAGTTCCCTTTCCCAGCTAATACATCCATCTCTTTTCGATGCAAGATTAACAAAATAAGTTCTCCCTTGCCCACAAAGTCAATTTTATAATTGCAGAGGACATGTCTATTCCCCAGTTCTTAGTGGCTATAGGTCTTACATCAGAGGGACTGGAAAAAATGAGCAGTCCAAAGAGCAAAGTCTGGCCACAGCAGAATCAACCATCAGCAACTGAGACAAAGAAGAAGCCTGCTTGACACCCAGAGGTTCCTCAACAAATTTCTTCTTTTTGCAGACAGGGGAAGGAAGAACCAAGGACAATGGTAAATGCCCCCCATAGGTCGAGCCAGGAAGGAAATCTCTAAGTGGAGAAAAGGAACTTTGAGGTGAAAAAAAAATACCAAAAGGCTCCAGAAGCACCATATCCTGCCCTTAACAAACACTTTCACAATATGTGTGAAAAAATTCAAAAAGCAAATTACAGCACAAATAGTTCACCCAAACATTCACTGAGGTTAAATCCCGTCACAGTGAAACAGTCCACAAAAATAAATTTCCTAGTCAAACTGTATAACTTTTACAGAAACAAAAAAGAAAAAGTTTTCCTCAGAAAAACAAGTTAGTGGAAGGTTTCCCCAGGAGGGAAATTATCTACCTAGCTCTGAAGGATCACCAGCTGACTTCAGTTAACTGAAGCCCGCAGAATGAGCGCACTTCGGCAGCAAGAATGCTCTGAAGCTTTTGCACTCTAAATTTTACAGTCAGTTCCTGGCGGTTACAGCACATGGAATGCTAGTCACTGTGAGCATCACCTTGACGACGTATTACTTACAATTTTTTTACTGGTTGCTGTCAGTTCTTAATCATACTTAAATGAACGTATGCTTCTTTATTCTCTTACTCTAATAAAGTCTCAGTTAAAGTAGAGGTGAAAGTGAGTTGGGAAAAAGTTTTATTTTGTGGACTACATCCTGTGGACTGTACTAAATATTCTTTGGTTTGTTATGCTGTAGGTCTGCTGAAAGTACCAAAACAGGTCCCTCTTGGTTCAATGAGTTTTCCCAGTCCAATAACTTGTAGCTAAAGGAAGGGTGCAGTAAGACAGGAGCCAAAATGGGTGAATATACTGTGGGGTTAGCTAGTGAAAACAATCCAGAGATGTCAGGTTCATCTTCTTTTGAAACTCCTTGATCTGACATGATCACAGGGGATACCACAGTAGATCATCAGGAAGGTGCAGTGATTGTCTTTTCTTTAGGAAATACTAAAGATAGTACTGATCATTTGGCTACTACAGAGAAAAACTTCATATCTTTGTTTTAAGGAGTCATTTAACTTGTGGGAAGCATCACAGAATTAGAAGTGAAACAGGTAGATCTTCATTTATTTACATCTCTTGCAACTTCCTTTGACAAATCTCCTCTACTAGCGTTCAGTATCTTATACTAATTTTCCTATTTGCTGTTACAGACTTTCTGGAGTCCATTTTCATTAGGGAGTTTAAAAAATAAATAAGAAACACTTAATAAATAAGTACTTCAACCACAGCCTTCAAATATTTTCTGCTTGTAAGAAATTATCAATGACTGCCAGGTTTTATACAGAAAAAAAATATTCCAGCCTTGAAGTGGGATTAGAAGCACTTGAAGTGACAGGAAAAACATAAAAAAGCTCCCAGCGAAAATGACTTTTTTTATAGTAACTTTGCACTCTTATGAATGTTTGAAAAGAATGATGGCATGAGATGAGCACTGGTCTTCACACAGAAGGCACAGCTGGAGAAACTTCTGGCTAACCAGTGCTGAAGTCACACAAGGTAGGGAAAACACAAATGTTAAGACTTACTGTTACAGTGACCTTCCTGAATAAGGCATCTCTCTCTTATTCCAGTTGCAGTACTTCCTCATTTGGTTCCATTTCCATGAAAGTGTCCTCTTGGGGTAGTCTGAAGAAATGCAACAAATATCATCCATGTTAAGTGTGGGCTTCCATGTGAGAAGCCAGTCTGTCAAATGCAGTACTCCTCTTCCTTAAAAATGATTATAATAGGGAACATTTCTTTTTATTGAAGAAGCAGTCTCTAGTATTCTAACCCAATACATTTCCCAATGTGCTCCTGTCTGGGGTTTGTGAAACTGGTACACATATCCAAGCCTGTGCCACTTCATGTTTCCATAGTGTCTGCTAATACTGCACACACCAACCCACAGCAGTTTGCTGAAGACTAGAGATTAAAAACCTGTGTTAATGTGGCTGAGTGGTACTGACAAACATCTAATGCAGTCCTAGGTCTCAGGATGAAGTCTTCTGACTTGCAATGTTAGAGGAAGATGTACATGACCTTCACTGGTACCTCAGATCATTTTTAGGGTCACTGCTTTTAAGGAAAATCTGAAGAGTTGACACTCACATGGTTCCCTTATTTCTCCTTCCTTGTGTGACTTATTTTCATATTAGGGTGCTGCTAATAGTCCCTATGTTTTGTGAAACTTACTAAAGCCATTTTATATTTTATTTTAACACAACCCTGCCTCAAAAGACTACCAGACCTCCACTACAGTCTCTTCCATTCAGGCCTCCATTTTATCCATTAGACTCAACATGTTATTTAAGAGATGGAACTCTAATGCTGTTAACCTCCTGGAACTATACATTACATTTTTGGCACTGTTCATTGCTTTCATTATCACAAATGTCTCCTAAGCAAAAAAACAATACTTTGCGTGGAAATTTCCTAGGGCTACATGCTGCCTAAAACAGTAACATTTATTAATCACTTTTGTAAAATATTACACCTGTGCTGAAAACAAGCCAAAATGGCACAGATTTGACACATTCTTGCACTTTTTAAGACGTTTCTCAAAAAATACTAAGAAATATTTGAAACAATCAGCCCAAGGTCAATTAAATGGATGGTGAACTGTGATAAAAGACAGTATGAAGCACAGACCAAAGGTTGTGAGGTAAGAAGAAATAAGGGATGAACCTGTCAGACTTTTTTTTTTTAACATAGAAACTGATATGTACCACAAATGCATCCACTGAATCAATATGAAATAGACATTGCCTTTACCCAGGGGAGCAAGGTAAAAATAGACTTGCAAAGAACAGACCCAGGGTAAAATGAAAGCTTGTTTGGTGTACAGTTTTAACAGCCCTCCTTAAGAAAGTTCTGGTCTGGTCAGTACAGCTAGATGTAACCTAACGAGCAATAAAGATGTGAAAGAAAAATGTCTAGCAACATTTTAGCACAAGTATAACATCTGTACTCACCACTTGAGGAGTTACGGCCTCTGGATTCCTGTCCTTGAGGAAGACCACAATAGCAGTGCCCAGTCTGCTCAGGAATAGTACCAACTATAGGATAAAGAATCAGAAGAACACCAAGTGAGAATTTAACAACTGTATTGCTACACTATCCTTTCCTTCAAGATTATCAACACAACAAAATTTAAAACAAAATCTAAATTTGCCTGGTGTTTCACCTCTCGTCACTGATTTCTCCGTGTTCAACAACACTCTCCCCATATCAGCTCTTCACATTGAGAATTTACTACTGGCAACAGACTCCTTATTCACAGATTACATGGTATTGCCTATAATGGAATGGAAACTCATCCAGTTTATAAGGAGTAAGTGGTTCCAGATTTCAATTTGCTTTACACCTCCTGAACTTCTTTATCTCTTCCCTGAGCATAACTGCTGCATCTTAACTGGAGTAAGAATAGTATTGGAGCTTGAAGGACTTGGTGCAACTCTTTGGTCACATTTAAAGTTTGGACAAGTATCCCAGTCATCACAATACTTATCCTTAGCAAGAAATAATGCATTTTCTATTCCATTGGTAAAACACACTTTTCCTACAGATTCTCAACAATCAATCGAATCAAACAGCAGAATATGTTAAACTTGCAGAATCACTACATTTTTTGTTTTTCATTCTATTCTTAATTTGTATTTTTCTACAAACATTCCCAATGCTCTCTTCATAAGCAGAATTAAAAAAGCTGGAAATAAACACGAGTCCAGACAATAATGCAGCTCATTTATTATGTAGATTCTTACACCCACAACCACATACACACATGTGCATGTGTGCAGACAGACACACAAACTTGCACTCACATGCCCACACACAACCTGTCATAAGAATTACCACTATCAGCTGGTCACTGTTGTGGCCTACGGGAAAGGGGATGATGGGTTTGCTCATCCGGGTAGGGTTCTTGGGTGACTTGTTGATGCTTTAGATCAAAGCAGAGACTTTGCCCATACCAGTAAACCAGTGCAGGAAAGGACATGTGCTGCAAATGACAAAGCCAGTGATTGTAGCCCTTTGTCACTGCATGTGAAGCAGCAGATAGGCACATTACTGAGATACATGGAAGGCCCCTGCAGTGACACAGGTGCTCATGCAGGTTGTAATAATGGCAGTAAGAGCACAAACAACTTAAATGGCCGCCTGTATGATGGCTTCCCTTGGGCAGCTATCACCACAGTATGGTAGAGGCTTATACTCCCTTGTATGATAGAATGAATGGCCTGACCCAGAGGGAAGCATAACGATCAGCAGAAATGGGAGCAAAAAGACCTTAAAAAAATCACAATTAAGTGCTACCCTTTCAAAGAAAACAAAACATAACAGTTCTCTTATGCTCTTAACAGATGTATTCTGAGTTCATCACCAAGCACGAATGGTAGATGAGGTAGTAAAGTTGTTAAATAAACATTTCTCACCCAAGGCAGTGCATAAAATGAAATTTTCTGACAGGATATGAATAGCACTATGAAGCTTCATGAATGAGTAGGCCAAACACAAACGATCGGATAGAAATGGTGCTGAGTCAGTATGCTCACAATCATGAGATTCACATGTAGGCTTCATCAGTGAAGTGGGAACCAAAGTTATATGAACAATTTTGACACAGTATTCACTGCCTTTAAATGTCTACATTTCCTAAAGGTGGAAAGTGACACAGATGGCACTTCAATGCCAGTGTCTGAAAAGCATAATCGTTCCAAAGTGACACAGATGACACTTCAATGCCCGTGTCTGGAAAGCTGAACAGTTTCAAAAGTGTAAATCTCTAAGCTGTTGAAAATGATTTAATGAATTTTATCACTGGTAGTCTGTTCAGTGCCAGATGACAACATGAAAAAAAAACACAGCTCCTCATTGTACCTAAACTACCATTTAAAAGGTAAGCCCTGGAGATGTGTCAGGAAATAACAAGCTAGCGAGCAAGAAAACTGCTGTGAAGTGAGCAAGCAAGAAAACTGCTGTGAAGCAACACCAGCTGAGGATAACTGTACATGGATTAGTACTAAACAGGCTTACGGTGACTCACAAAGAAGACAACAGGAACACACCTCTCCACAGGGGCAAAAATCTGCCAGGGAACAGTGGTAGATTCCAGAGACAGGGGGCTATGCTACATTCAACAGATGCGTACAACAGAAGGATATGCATCTGACATGGTGTCCTTTCAGTGTATATTAAGTAGTAACGAGATCCCACCTGAGGTGCCTCTCATAAAAGATGAAATAAAATGTGTGTGTGGGTAGATAAACATGCTGGCATGACAAGACAGACACATTAAAGGTCGGGAATGCCCCCCAAGTACACAATTTTTCCTCTCCAAGTTTTTGTCTTTTCCAGAAACTGTCTAGAGAAAGGCAGATGTTTAGGATATATCTGGTCTGGCAAAAATAAAACATATGAGGGGGATCAGAAACAGACAGGCTTGCTGTACCTATCCCTTAAGTTGGGAAGAATGCCGATAGATAGACAGATACATAGGCAAACAGACAGACACATATACAGCTGACAAAATGTGGAGTAGCTCTGAGGCCTACCATGCCTGAAGCAAGTGCTCAGGGATAGGGCTGAGACACAGCAAATGACTACATAAACAACTAACGGCCTGTGTATCTAGAAAGGAAGGGGGTTGTTTCAACAGAGTCCAAAATGGAAGCCAAACCAACACCCCCCCCCCCCCAAAAAAAGGCAGTAGTTGGGTAAGGTAAGGCAAAGTTGTGCAATAAATACTACCAGTTTAGGAGAGATTGTGCATAAACTATAGCAACAGTATTCTGTTCTCTATAAAGTCCCTCTTCATGCAGCCTTACAGTTGCTACTGATCAGCAGAAACCCCTAGTCATCACCAGTCAGTCTAGAAAAAAGAACTGGGGGAGAGGGGAGTCATCCTGGATTAAGGTAAACTAACTACACTGGACTAATACAGCTGATATTAAACTTTAAATTAGAATTAGGCTCTTCTGAGCCTGCTGATTTATGCACAGCTGTGTTACAGCTTTTAACTGGTTACAACTGGATAAACAGATTCATGAATCCAGACATTTACTTTCAATTCTATTTTTGCTACTGGCCTTACTTAAGGCACTGGTGTCTACACTATGGCACAGGGTAGGGAAGCCAAGCCATCCCCGCAACAACGATTTTTCACAGAAAGTGGTACCTAAGGGAGATGGAGAGTAAGGTCGTGAAGATCCTGCAGACAGCCTTCGACCAATGGTTTGTGCAGTATCGGCTGGTGTTGGAGAACTGGAGCCAGTCTTCAGAAAACCCATGGGGCTAGTGTTGGATCTCCTTACTGTTCCAGACCTAAAGAGAGGCAAGAAAATCCAAATCTGTTAGCAATGTTCTACTGTATACAGTTTTCATGTGATCTGTTATTACTACATTATTAAATTACAGAAGAAATGATAACACTGTTTTCAGAGCTAACAATACCAAACAGGGTATAATATTTGATATAATGCAAAAATCACAAAAAATTCATAAATAAAATAGAATAACGTTTTACTGCCACAGTCTGTTACAGGTGTGCTGAATAAATAAATAAGGCTCAACACCCAAAGAAACCAAGCTACAGTTTTGAGTTAACTTGAAATATACAACAGCTGCAGTAAATTACAAATGAAAAGGCTCAAAAACTTCCACAGAACAACCACTGGAACATTGACAAAATATCCAATAAATAGATAAATACGAACACACCCAAACCAAAGCAAATGTCCAGGGAGGCAACAGGATAAAAAGTTATTCAAAACTCTGATTTTATTAAACCAAGAACTTGGAGTTTTGAATGAAAGCACTTTCGTTTTCTTTCTTGGTTTAATAAAATCGGAGTTTTGAATAACTTTTTATCCTGTTGCCTTCCTGGACATTTGCTTTGGTTTGGGTGTGTTCGTATTTACAAATGAAAAGGACTGAAGCCAGGATTTTTGTAATTGTATATAACCTTGTAGACTGTAGATGTGCACTACTATGTGGTGCTAGGTTACCATGTACTAATGTGACCACTCACATTAAAGGGAATAAGCAGATATTTCACATCTAAGTATCAAAATCCCATCTTGTTGTTCCCCTACCAAAACAACTGGTCTTTTCTCCTATGGCATCCTATATCTTAAATATCTAATTAAAAAAATAGCACACAATCGTATGGGAACCCTCTTGTTAGATAAGTGGCACTATACATGCAGCACTGTAGACACAGTTCCAGGCTCAAAACCGGGCACTTGCCCCCTGTTGAGAAATCAAAATACAGTCTCCTGAAAATAATGTGTATACTGTGGTGTATATGTAGCTATACCCCTGCACATAAACAATTACAAATGTGCATACCATGCCAGGAATTGCTTTCAAATACCAACAAAAGAACGTAAGATTAATTCCCTGCTCTGTATTTTCCATGCACACTGAAAAACCACACTGTAGTAATCTCTGGACATGCTTAATATCACATATTTGTGAATGTAACAGTCTTTCTTATTCAGGTTTTTACTATAAAGGTATCCACTATTTGGAATCAGAATATGGAGAACATGGCATTGTGACACTAGAACATTACAAGCAATTTCTGACCTATACTGAGCTACTAACTTATCACAATAAATAAGACAAATACTATGCAAAGCCACCAAACAAATGGCTGAAAACCCCATACTACAAAAATGAATACCACAAACACAAACACACACTTTTTTTACCTTGGTGATCCACCAGTGTTAGCTGTAGGACTGCCTGTGCAAGTCAGATTCTGCTCAATACGATGGTAGTTCTGGACTTGCGTGGGAACAGGGATTGGAGAAGTCTCACTGTGTGGGGATACTGTAGGCTGACAAATGCTACATTCAAAAGACATAAAAGTTTCTGAGACGTACGGATAAGTAAACTGTTCTCTAACTAGCAACATGTTTTTTTTAAACTTTGCAGTATATTTAATGAATCTTTAAAACAGATTTCTCCACAAACAAGTACAAGTCTGCAAAGTTTTCAAGTCTCTTCAACTTTAGCTGCATTTTCAAAAGAAACCTCAAAGCAATCTTTTCTGTACGTTTTTTCCCCCGTCTGTTTAGGCCTTGAAGGTGTGCATATAATTGAAAGAACAAAACTAAACAAAGCAAGAAAACATGCAAGTTCTAAAGGGGGTGGAGTCTAACTAAAAAATAAGGAAGTCACTCCCAGTTAATCCAGTTAATACTCCATATTACGTCAATTTGTTTAAAACCATGCCTTCAGAAATGTACATCAAATACAAACATCAACAGCAGAGAGGAAAGGAATGTTCAGTTAAGAACAAATTGTGACACCTACAAAATAGTCACTAAGGAAGAAAAAAAATCAAAGCATATTATATAACTGCTACTGAACTGCACTTTTGGTTACTGAGCAACCATTTATGTCTTACGCAAGACACCAATGATAACACCACATAGTGTTTAATTTGATGACCTTAGAAAACTCTAACATGTATTTAAACTGAAGGAATATTCACCTGATGCAAAAAACACACAGCAAGTTAAATCACAAGCTTGTTTTTAAGAGTTAAAAGATAGTATCAAGTATTAGGCAGAAAAAAACTCAAAAACATTACAGGCAGATTTGTTACAAGAAACAGCTTCTACTGCTACCTAGGTTACTCAGTTTTTCCAGTAACTCTGTTGCTTGCTATTCACCACTGCCCAGTAACCTCATGGCCATATGTATTCTCACTAATAAACTTTAAATCCACAGACATCCAGTGGAGATGGATGCCTAATCCTTGAAGCACTTCCTTGTCAAACAGAAACACACAGCAGAAAAGCTAAATAAACTGGGAATAAGCCCCTATGTCACCAAATGGATTGCCAATTGACTCACAGATGGAACACAGGTGATCAAAATAGGGGGAAGCTACCTCCAGAAAGAGACCAGTCACTAGAGGAGTCGCCCAGGGCTCAGTGCTTGGACCTCTCCTGTTTATACACTTTGGAAATAAAAGCCAATACCAAAGAGCTCTGGCTAACTAACTTTGCAGATGATTGTAAGACAAGAACAGCCACTGGATCCCCAAATGACTTAGCCATCCTGCAGGAAGGTTTGCCCCAAACAAATAACTGGTGCCAGAATAATGGACTGAAAACAAATGCCAAAAATGCATTATCTTACCCTTTGAGAAGTCGTCTACCCCAGGAAGCTGCCACATTGACATATTGGACCTAAGAATTGACCCTGTTACTTATTTAATAATCTATCTTTTTTTGACTGGGTTAGTCCCTCTAGGCTAATAGCCCCTTTTCAGGGGAGACCTGAGGTGGTATTTAAACTACTAGGGGAAATTTGGCTAGGGCATCAGGGAACTTCCTCTAGTCTTTTTGATAAGTACCATGGGATCTTTTACCTCCATCTGAGCTACCACCAACTCAGGCAGATGAGGCCCCAGTTTAACATCTCAGCCTAAAGACAACACAAACTCAGAAGTGCAGCACTCCTCTTATGCTGCACTGCAGTGTCAGCAATCAATTTACCTGGTGCAGGAATAGAACCTACAGCCTTCTGCACTAAAGATGAGTATGTTATCTGTTGCACTGGTGACTGCAGAATTGGGATCTTATATAGACACTAACCTACCTTTTGACCAACATGTGCCCAGTGTCATAAGAAAGCCCTTCTACAGTCCACAGCTTATAAACAAAGGAACTGAATGCAGATCTAGAAATGTCAATGTCCCCCTTTACTCAACCCTCATTAGGCCAATCATTTAGAATAATGCCCCCTTTGGCATGTATCTGATCAGACACATACAACAACTGAATGCCCACAGGGATACCTTATAAAATGATACAAGTTCCTAAACAATACGCCCTACATACACAACCTCAAATCCCTGTTCACTATACCAGGTATCTTTCAGACTGCTAATAAGTGATCTGTGTCTGGCATGAAGGCATCCTCAGAACCAGTACTGATGTACAGACTGCACATCAGTGAGTCAAATGACATTAGAAATATTCAATCCAGGGAACTAAATATTTTCTGCAATATTAATAGAATGGTTTGGACAGACAGGTATTTCTCAAAGAGGATAACATTGCTCAGGAACAGACTCCCTATTCACTTAAAACAAAGCTTATACCGATCCATATTTAAAGCATAACATGGATCTATGGATGGGTAATAGAAAATTTAACCCAGGACTGTCCCCTGTAATACTAATGGACACATGCAGCTCCTAAATGCTTTATCCCAAGAATGGGCCCCCCAAATTATCTACTGTATGACCCCAGCTTTTCTCATTAGATGTAATGTAAAATTATCGACCATGGGATGGGTAATGTCAATCTAACATCAAATGGGATAGCTTAATTCAGGCACCAAAAGGGAAATTAGCTAGGCTTAAAATGGCCCACAAGGGCAGCAAGCCTAGAATGGAAAGGCCATCAAAATACAGAAACAGAGGGAGCATTAAAAAGGGTCTTTTCATAAATCATCTGATATTGTGAACAGATATCTGCAAGACTTGCTTTAGAATGCCATCAACAGCAGATAACTGTTAGGAAGAATCTCAACCAGTATAAATTAAACCTCTCCCTGGAGGCAGAGACTGAGGAAGACCAAAAGGCAAGGGTTAAGAACTCAGTCCTGAAACATCAACGTGACAAGAGGCATAACTCTTGGCATTGTGGTCCAAGCAATAACAGTGATAAAATGGCTACTGCACAAATGTCAGCAATGAAGACATTTAAATATTTCTGAAACAAGCAAGCAGCCACAATTGTGGCAGAGTGGCATTTAACAGTTATAAGAAAAAAATATCACACCAGCAACACAGCAGTTTCTACAAGTTTTATTTCAGTGCTTTTGTCCTAAAAAGTAGCAAGGACTTCATCAGAACATAGAATGAATCATTCACATACACCTTAAATAAATTCATTAAAAAATCACATTTTATATATATATATATATATATATATATATATATATACACACACACACACACACAATGTATGTATATACACACATATATATATATATATATATATATATATATACACACACACACACACACACACACACACACACACACACACACACAGTTTGGAGGAATAATTGATGCCATTTTAATACCTATAACTGTCCCCTTTAAGTCATTCATTACCCCAGCAGAAGATGACAAAAAATTGGTACATCTTCCTGATTTAATACACCTTATTCGAGTAAAACCTGAGTTTACAGTACATCCCCAAAGTGTAATGGGTTTTTCCCTTCGATTCAGCCAAAAAAGAAACTGGATTTTTCTGAAACCACTTTCAACGGGAAATGTTGATTAGTCCTAAAAGGCAGCTCTTCACAGTGAATGATCGAATGAGCCGTCCCCTATAAACAAGGACTTGCAGCTCAGAAATCAGCAAACAAAGGTTAAGGCTACCAAGATGAGCAGACTCATAGTCTCTCTGCAAAAGAATTGTGTGTGGTATGAATATGCACCATTTGGTCTGATCAAGTGCCACATCACAAACTAATTCTTTAACCAGAACAAGACAGGCTCTGATCTTAATGCTTCCTTTAGAGTTTTTAAGGGAAAACACTACAGTGAGCTTCATCTAGTTTAAGGCAAACCCCCTTTTCTGGGCTTTTCATTTTTTCTGAACTCTCAATCCAATTATCAAAGCATCTGTCACCAGGACCTAAAATAGTCTCTGCTGCAGGAAGGGAAGGCTCACACTAGAATGGCACAAACTGCTCACAATTCTGCAGCCTAGTGACAACAGTCTGATATTAAAAGAAGGTATACGACAACATGAAAGCTTTGCAGACACTGATACTTCAATCTGCTGTATCAACTGTATCTGTAGTTATGTAAATGAGTTATGAAGACTGCAGCTGTAATACAGTGAAGAGGTTCCAGAAGTTCCAAGACTGGGACAGCTGTTGCAACCTCACCACAGCTACAAAGGCTATGACTACCTGGTTCTTCTCTAAGGACAGGAAATGTCCAAGTCTGCCACAGTGAAGGCAGTTCTCTGAGCTGGAGCCACATAGATCTTTTCAGAGACACCAAAGCTTCCACTACAAGGCAGCCTCTCAATGGGGTCACCTGCAGCCGGCCACCTGTGTAAAGGGAACACAAAAAGCTTCCTTCTGTACAGCTTTTCTGACACAACAGTTATAATAGTAGCAACACCTCCTACTGAAATGAAAGGCCATTCAGTGTGAATTAACGGAACCTTCTGTGCAGATCCTACGCAAAATGTTAAAAGGCACACATCATACCCAGTAACAACATTCTGGTACCCTGCTGCAGTGGCAGCATGACCACCTGAGCAGTTACTATCTAGAACTTGACAAACAAGATGTGTTTGCTTAAAAATCCTTAGATTCAAGATGATCGAAACGTTCCATCCCCCATTTGAAACAAGAAGTCAGGAGTGGGCTTTTCTATGAAATAGGAAAAGGTTCAATAGCTCCTTTGTGGAAATGACTCTGAGCTCATTTCAGGAAATCTGAGGAGACCACATTATCTTTAGATGGGGCACACTTTGGGGGGGGGGGTGTGACCCAATAGCTGTAAAATGTTTTTATCCATGACCACATATGTAGCCTACAGGTCCATGATGACAGCTCCCCAAACTGGAACATGCTGGAAGAACTAGGTTCCGGTATGCATACCTGCAAGTAGTCAAGAATATGGCTTCTAAGATGATGCAGTCATCTTTCTATGACACTTGGCAGATACAGTCAAATGAGGCAACAGTGCCTGTGTCCTACAGGCCACCCAATTCTATACGGAAGTTTTTTAATCCAGGTATAATGGAAAGGTATAGAAAAAGTAAAGGAAGTTTGGGAGTATAGACAGGCACTCCGTAGTGGTCAATGTCTGTTCTCTCTTTTGGAGGTCTTCAAACATACCTTGGGAAGTCTGCACACAGAGGAAGTCACCCCTTAAAGTGATACCTAAGATGCCCTACCAAAGTTTATACTTGAATGAGAACAACTTGAGCCATGCCATTCAGCCGAAACACATACCCATGTTTACTGCCATGGCTATACCATCAGCAAAGTAGAAACTACAGTGCAATATATGAAGTACCACAGGTGGAACTACAATAATAGTGTTATTTTCTGAGGCTTCCTGACCCCACATTCAGGGAGATCTAAAAGTTTTTCTACAGTCTGTTCCAAAAGAGAGGACTGTAACTGGGGAAGATGAAACAGATGCTCAAAGGACTGAGTTTGCAAAGTAGCACAAGAAAAAAAAAGGAAAAAAAAAACTACTGTGCACCCTGTCCAAAACAGTGGATTCCTTATCAGGGGGAACAAGGTGAAAAGTTGCTGAGGTACTCTAGAAAACCTGTTGTGATTTTAGAAAAACAGTTTCCTCATCCTTTTCTGGTTCCTGGAAAAAGTCCTCTGAGGGGGTAGAGAAAAAAATCCCCATAACAGACAGTCTTCCCCTCCTACTCACTCCTGGTCAAAGTTTCCTTAATAATTCAAAATCCAGCTCAAAAGAAACAGTCACCACCAATATCAGAATGTAGATTTATTTAGCGCTTTCGTCAACGTTTATATCAAATGACTTCTTCAGAATACAAAATCAGTTAAACACACATCATATAAATACAGAATTACAAAAATCACATGATATTCTCAACCAGTAAAATTGTCAAAAATAAATGGAATAATTAAATACTAGTTAAGGAATAATTAAGAACAAAACCATTTATTTGCCTAATCACCCTAAGAACTTTAAAACAAACAAGTAAATCACTGTTAAGGGCTTTTTACCATAAAACATAAAACTTATGTATCTAAAAGACTGAAGTACAATCATATATTATAAGACTGAAGCCTTAATAGACAACCTATACTAATAGAATCATTCAGACCCGGGGGGACTGATGCATTAAGCCTAATCTGCCAACAGAGTTCTTTGAACTCTAATAAGTCCTCCCATGGTCCACCTTTCATTTCTACTTTAACTCCTTCCAGTACTACAAATTTAAATTCATGTGCAGGATTTTTTGTATGTGCCTATATAAAGCATTATTCATGTTAAGGTTTCTAACAAGCTCATAGACTCTCTTTTAATTTTCTCTTAGTCTTCCCTATGTAACATCCTTTGCACATTGTACACAGGGCAGCATATACCATGTACCATATCTTTGGGTGAAGACCCTGTGGAAAATATTGGGATGCTTAAACAGTTTATCCACCAACTTTCCTGGCAAGTACCCAGACAGTCCAGGAACAACAGTGTAGTAGATGTTTCTCCTGACACCATTCTCCCGGGACAAATGTACTATTTAAGAGACGCAGAAGTGAGTAATAACAATGGACATAATGTTTCGGGGGGGGGGGGGGAGGCAGGAGCTGTACAAGCTTGACAACTGGTTTAACAAAGATTTAACAAAGACCTTAATATTTAATGCCCACCGTTCTGGTGGACAAGAAGTACGCTCTTTTCAACAGTCGCTAGATGTGTTTGAGCATAAACTACTTAAGTGCAGAAAACTGCAACTGGAAAATGCGTACTTCCTACAATGTATTAAGAACAAACTAGTGCAAAAGGGTTGAGGCACTGGAAATACCCTACGGGGTTAATTGCTGGTTCAGCCCTTTTCAAAGAGCTGAGAGATCTTTTTGACCGGCAAGGGTGCGAGCTGATGGAGATTCTCATTAAACATAACCAAACTAACATTGATCGGCTGTTTTGTGAGTTAACTGAAATGGACAATGCTCAACTTCTTCTTACTGAGGTGTTTTTGATAAAATTAATAAACTTACTGATGACATTAAGGTCAGAAAAGAGAAGAAATTTAATAGGGACTTTAAGGCTTATGCTTCTGGAACCGCATGCCCCAGACCACCATCCAATGGGGTATCCACCTCGACAGGTTTGAATATTGACAACGAGGATGCCATTAGAACTCAGGGAATTGACGTCACCAACAACCAGGACCCTTTAGGGAGGGATTTCCCTCGGAGATCAAAGAGAATGCGCAATCAACAGCGATAGGGTCATTATGCACAGGCACAGAATCAGAGACATGAATGCACAATGGCAGTACAATTACCAAGATATCAGAAAGCAACATCAGAGGCAGAATTAATCAAACTTTTTTATTCTTCTACAGAGGTTGGCTTGGACCTAGTGTAAATGGACTGTTATGCAGACTTTCCTGTATGCGTATCCAACACTAAAGGTGACTTTATGCTATATAACTTTTCATCCACAACGTTAGATACTAATGCAGGTAATTTGTTTAGCAAAGGTTTTAATTTTGTTGTAGATGAATGTTAAAAATTACTGATCTTGTTTTAGATTTGAAACTCTCTGTTCGGAAGTTGAATTTCAAGATGATTTTTGAGAACACAGATTTTTGTGAAACTGTATGTGCTTTAAAGAAAAAAAGTACATTTAATCCGTCATTGGTTAGCTGTTTGACATTGTTTGAAAGGATGTGTGAATTTGATTTCAGAGCTATGTTAAAAGGGAATGAATGTATGTGATTCTTCACATAATTTGACAAATTCTGAAAGAACTCTATTGTTCAAACTATGCAAAGATAAAAGTTTACGGTGATGAAATCCGATAAGGGGGGGTTGGGTAGTGGTATGTGATTCTTCACATAATTTAACTAATTCTGGAAGAGCTCTATTGTTTAAACTATGCAAAGATAAAAGCTTATGGGTGATGAAACCCTATAGGGGGGGGGGGTTGGGTAGTGGTAATGACTAAACAAGATTATGCCAACAGAATGAACATTTTACTATTTGATGAAAATGTTCATCAAGAGGTGTCTATTAATTTAGTAAATATCTCCTATAGGAAGATTGATTTTATGCTTAAGGACATGATTGACCAAGGAGAAATTACTGAAGAGATAGTTGATTTTCTGAGTACCAAGTACCCCAGGGTGCTGAGTATTTTCGGCATCCCAAAAATACATAAAAATATAGGTAACCCCCCGATGAGACTCACAGTGAGTTCAAAGGGTTCCAAAATTCACACTATGGGAAGATATATTGATATTGTGCTCAAAGATGTTTTAAAAAGTGAAGAACACATATGTGTTGATTCTTGGCACTTCTTGGAGAAACTGAACAATTTAGAATATGATGACATGACTTTGTTTTTAACAGTAGATGTGATAAACTTGTTCAATGTCATACGCCATACACTAGGTATAGAGTGGTTTGAATAGTTTTTGTTTGAATCTAAGCATTTTAATACTGTACAAGTCGGGGTTTTGGTCACTTTAATGGAAACTACTTTACAGAATAATTTTGTTTTGTTTTTTTTGAGGGACAGATTTTTTTGCAAAAGACAGGAGTAGCAATGGGGGCCATTTGTGTACCCATTTTTGCAACATCATTATGGTAATGTGGGAAAGAAAATTTCTATTTACATCTAATTTCACACATTGTTGGAAATTCTATTTTCATTATATTGATGATTTGTTTTTTCTTTGGTGCGGAAATAGGGAAGAATTTGATGAATTTTTGATGTATATAAATAGGAGTACAGATTTCTTGAGATTTCCACATTCCTATAATGAAACTAAGATCAACTTTTTGGACATAGAAATCAGTAAAGATTCTCTTAGTAGAAGATTTGTGAGTAACTTGTACAGAAAACCCACTTAATGTAACAGCCTGCTACACACTTTCAAAGTAGTCATCCACAACATGTAAAGAAAGGGTTAGTGAGGGGCCAATTAATTAGGCTTGCACATGTGGTAAGCAAGGAGAGTGACTTTCAGTCACAGTGCATTACCCTTATAGATATGTTTAAGGCAAGAGACTATCCCTCAGATTTTACAGACAAAATATTTTTGGAAGTTAAATTAAGAAGAGAGAGTGGGAACATCACACCTCTGTTAGGTACACACATATCTAGAGACGAGAGTGGGCAGGGTACAAAATCCCATAGGAACTCTAGTGATCTTCAGTGTTCCTTTAATATGAGATTTACCACTGATTATGATAAAAGTTTTGATATTCTGAACAAAAACTGGTACATCTTACAAGGACAAGAAAATGTCCTGGAAAAACTAGGATTAAAACCCAATGTAGTTTTCAAAAAAGGAACAACCATCAAAAATTTGATAGAAAGGAATGAGAATTGTGAAGTGAATACTACTTTGAGGGATACAAGAAAGTGTGGGAGTTGTACTCAATGTAAGTACGTGTTCAACATTGATAAAGTTATGATTAATAATTTGAGCATTAAACCCAATGGCAGATTTTCCTGCAACTCTAAAGGGGTGGTATATGCCACACTGTGTACAACGTGCAAAGGATTTTACATAGGGAAGACTAAGAGAAAATTAAAAGAGAGAGTCTATGAGCATGTTAGAGATGTTAGAAACCTTAACAAGAATAATACTTTAGATAGGCACATACAAAAAAATCCTACACAAGAATTTAAATTTGTAGTACTGGAAGGAATTAAAATAGAAACTAGAGGTGGACCATGGGAGGACTTATTAGAGTACAAAGAACTCTGTTGGCAGATTAGGCTTAATGCATCAGTCCCCCCGGATCTGAATGATTCTATTAGTATAGGTAGTCTATTAAGGCTTCAGTCTTATAATATATGATTGTACTTCAATCTTTTAGATGCATAGATTTCATGTTTTATGGTAAAAAGTCCTTAATAGTGATGTACTTGTTTTTTTAAAGTTGTTAGGGTGATAGGGGAATGGTTTTGTTCTTAATAATACCTTAACTAGTATTTAATTATTCCATTTATTTTTGAGAATTTTACTGGTTGAGAATGTCATGTGATTTTTGTAATTCTGTATTTATATGACGTGTGTTAAAGTGATTTTGTATTCTGAAGAAGTCATTTGATATAAACGCTGACGAAAGCGCTAGATAAATCTACGTTCTGGTATTAGTGGTGACTGTTTCTTTTGAGCTAGATTTTGATTTTTTATGGTTTTCCGGCTACTGGTTTGTCCTATGTAAAGTTCCCTTAAACTTGGGACCAAACAAAGTAGCCCATTTAAACGGACATTAAAGAAAAATGCAGATAAGCAGACATTAAAGAAACCTACAGACACTGGATCCTACCCAGTTCGGCTTTGTTAAAGGCAGATTCTGCCTCTTAAGCCTGGTCAATTTCTTTGAAACAGTCACCAAGGCCATTGACAAGGGGAAGGTGGTCCACACAGCCTACCTGGACCTCGCAAAAGCCTTCGATACAATACCCCACTTGGGCATTATAGATAAGCTCACCAGCTTAAATATAAACCCCTATGTCACTAGATGGGTTGCAAACTGGCTCAAGGACAGAACCCACATGGTTAGAATTGCTGCAGCCATGTCAGACTCCAAACCAGTTACAAGTGGCATTTTTTTTTGATTTTGGGTCTAACAAGTGGCATCCCACAAGGCTCAGTCCTGGGACCTCTCTTGTTCGGTATATATTTCTCGGAGGTACAGGCCAACACGGAAGGACTGTGGCTGACCAAGTTCGCAGATGACTGGTGCCAGAGCCATGGCCTCAAGCTAAATGCCAAAAAGTGTATAGTCATCCCCTTTGGCAAAAACAAAGTGCCCACAAATTACCACATAGGTGGTAATCCATTAAGTACAGAAGAAGTAATTAGGGACCTGGGGACCCAAGTTGATAGCAATCCCTCATTTGACAACCACGTGGCCAAAGTGGTTAGAAAAACATTTTATACAGGCCACCTAATCATGAAGAGATTCACATCTAGATCAGGGGAGGTCATTGTGCCTCTTTACTCATCCCTCATCAGGCCCATAATTGAGTACAATGCCCCTTTTGGGATGTACCTTACCAGACACCTGCAGCAACTGGAAAGACCCCAAAAGTACCTCACCAAGAGGATCAAAGGACTCAAACAGATGCCATGTGCTGCCCGGTTAAAAAAACTCCAGCTCTACTCAGTGGCATACCGCATGCTCAGAGGCGATCTGTGCCTGACGTATAAAGCCATGTCCAACCCGGAATTAATGGACATGCTGCACCTCAGAAAATCCAAATCCCATTGAGCTACGCACTCGAGAGACTTGAACCTCAGCACTGAAATAAATAGGACATGCTGGAGGGACAGATTCATAACCCAGAGGCTCCCTTCACTCTGGAATAAAATCCCAGTCCAGGTTAGGCACAGTCCCTCACTGACTCTCTTCAAGAGGAATCTTGATGAGTGGATGGGAGATCGTAGGTTTACCCCGGGTATCACTTTTGTGTCACTGTTAGACAGAGGCACAGTATACTAACCTCGAAAAAGGGCATAGCAAAATTAATTTAAAATGGGTGGTGAAAGCCAAACACACTCTGGCTAGGCTTATAAATGCCCTAGGGCAGATAGCCTAGTATGAAACTATGAACCTATGCCATGAAGCATTCCAAGAACTTACACATATCAATCCAGGCATGGCAGTGTACTGTAATGCCAGTGCTTACTGTGTGAGCAGTACTGTTGGCTACATTGGATATCAGCCTCATGGACACTTAATAAATTAAGAGCATTGTGGACAACTGTGTCCCCAAGTCTTATGGGCTCTACAGACTGCTGTGATGCCAATGACTTAGGCCACATGACCAGACTTCAAATGGTCTAAGTCAGTGGCACCACAGCAGTCTGTAGAGGCCCATAAGACCTTGGAGACACAGTTGTCCACAATGCTCTCAATCAGTCCAGCTCCTGTGACTCTTAATTCAGGGAATGAACCAATGTGCCCTCCTCAGAGATACCCTTTTTCATTGCTGCAGCAATAACAATGGTGTTAACCACTGAACCTTTGCTCTAAAAGAACCTATCCTTAGGGGCAACCAATACCTTGTCTGGCTCACAGGGAATGGGGTCTAGCACACTGGATTCTCTCAAAGCCTTCCAGGACACCACATCGATGAGCATCCAGCGGGGACATCACCCAAGACATAGACGGGACTGCATCAAAGGCTTCAAGAAAAAAATTACACCTCAGTAGAAGGAATTTCAGTAGTACCTCATCAATTCTAAAAGGCTGCCAAAGGAGGCATCATCACTGGAGGACTCTGAGATCTCTCTCTCTCTGATTGAGGTTAGAATCTTCAGTGAGAGATTCCTCACAGGAATCTAAGTGCTTCCTCTTGCATTGGCTCTTCCTATGCACCTCTGGGGGAAACCATAGGAGAGCTCCAGGTCTGGGGTTGCTGGAATCCCATTTCTGTGGGCTGCTCCAAGGACCACTCATGAGATACCAAAACTCTGGATGGATATGAGGACCACAACAGATCTGATACCAGTGCAGATATTCCTGGTTCAAAGTGAGACAAAATCTTTTTTACACTGAATGCCGACACCAAAGTCAGCTGACTTGACGGGGATCCTCTTAGATCAGTGATCTAGGAGAGCTGCCTATTCCAGCCACCAGCTTGGTTGGATCATAAGTGGTAACAAGAGCTGAGCTGTTCAGAGCTGAAGCATCCAGGTGCAGGAAATGAACCAATAATCTCAGAGTAGAACCTGAACCTGGGCCCTCAGTTCTACCCCTACAGCTCTAGAACGTACTCAGTGCTGAGTAGATCTGAGCTGAGAACATCAAGGAAGGAGCAAAACTGTTGGCACCAACAAATGGGAAACCTGGGTTTGTTTCAGAACCATGGTCATCTGCACTGAGACATGGGCTAGGAGGAGGAACGACAAGCATCTGGAAGGGCCCTCAACCTTCTGGACCACGGGAGAGTGAAAAATTCCCAGATTCATTTGGGGCTTCAAAAAGGTTCACACACAGCTTTGTTCAAATCAGACTCCCTAATGCTCCTGGAAGACGTTGCAGACCTCAGATAAGCTGTGGAAGCCAGCTTACTGGGTTGAGGCACAGGTTGTAAAGTCGTTGGTCCAGAAGGGGGAAGCCTGAACTGGTAAAGGGATGGCTCTGGAGAAAATTCTGGATCCAGAGTAGTGGGAATAAATGGCAAATGGAGCAGACCAGACAATGGAGACACAGAAAGCCATAAGCTCATAATATTCCACGCTGGGGAAATAATCAAATCCAAGGCTGAAGTCAGAATAGAATGAGCTCAGTGCTGATGAAAGTTAGAGCTGGAGGAATCAAGGGCCCTTGGGCCTTCAGGTCCAGCAAGCCTTCTAAGGAAGGGTCAGCAGAACATTTACAGTCCTCTTTTCCTTATGATTTGCTTTCTGTTTAAGGCACTCTTCCTGCCGTTCTTTTCCCATTCCTTTTCTGTCCTTGTTGGAGTCCCTGTCCTACTCTTTCTTTCTTCTCTAATGGCTTCTTAGGAGGAGACATAGAGGGCTTGGTAGGGGCCAGGGAAGCAGGAAGCATACCCCTCAATACAAGTTTGGCTCTTTGATTGGTTACAGCCCTCCAACAAAGGCCACAAAGGGTAAATAGTCAGCATCAAGGTGGGCAACTCCCAAACAATACATGCAATAGTCATGGCAGTTTGTGTGTGTGTGGGGGGGGGGGTCAATCTGTGCCTAAATCCCAAACAATTTTTGAATCCCAAAGCTTTGTCCATTGAAAAATAACTGCTAAAAAGACAACCTCAACCAACTACAACCTAAGCAAAATTGCCATCTGCTGTAATACTAACTAGACAAACTAACTAAGCAGAATTTCTATTTTTTTTAAATATAAAGACAAAGACAGTAGATATGAACAAAGCTCACAAGAAAGAAAATGGCGGGCACAGGGCTAACACTAACACACACACACACACACACACACACACACACACACACACACACACACACACACAAGCAAGCAAAAAAGCAAGCAGGTCTTCATACAAACTCAAGTTTAAGTCATACACTGCCTCACAAACTGGGAGGAAGGAAAACCCCTACGCCTATAACAAAGACAAACCTAATGCTAACAAAGAGAGGTGGTAAAAAGCAAAATTACCAATGAAAAAAATCACTTAGCTGCTGGAGCTTTATAAGATGCATCTGACGCTGAAATCGGCAGATGAGATCTGAGAAGAGCTAGGTATGCAGGGCATTGGGGAAGAGGAGGTGGAGATTCAGAACTGAAGATTCTGAGAGGCCTGATTCAGCTCCGATCCCATCAGATATAGCCACAGGATGGAAAAGACAACATTGGATACACAACTTACTCTAAAGAACACCAGAAACTAGGAACATTAACTCAGGTCAGACAGTACCACTAAAAGAAGCCATGAAATGCAAAGCACAGTTGCTTCTAATAAATATCCTGCTGTCTGACAGCACTTCCCTCAGTAACTTGCAACAAGAGATTCAGGAAAAGCTCTTCAATGCCTATAATGTAATATCACCGCTCGCAACAGACACACACTAGCAGAGACACATTACTGTGCTATCTTCTAGCGTGGCTTTCAATTTTATACTAGTTAAACTACACATAACTGCCACTGGTTCACAGGCTACTATGCTAGGACACCTGTCCCCAGACATAAGAAATGTTGAGCTAATATTCGTACCTAAGGCAACTTGGGTCCAAAAGGGAAACCGCATTAGCTATCGCAAAAAATATTACTTTAAACAATAGTATATCAACATATATCAACAGCTCCAGGAAGGTTTGGAAGAATGTTGGCAGGCTTCTAATCCCAGGCTGTTACTCCACACTATCCATGAGTTTTTACTTTTTTAGGCCTAATCCATTAGCAGTTCATATTATGGAGCAGCAGGGAAGGAATGGGTGTGCCCATCTCAGGGAGGTTGGCAGTTCCATGGCACTCCTCATGGCAATCCCTGGTAGAGGCAGGGGGTGTCACATTAGGGAAGTGATGTCCAAATAGGGGAAAGACTGATGGATCTGGTTGAGAAGCTGCAGAGGCAGGCCGATATGCTGCACACCTCTCTGATGCAACCGCAAATGTTGCAATGGAAGTGGGGGAGTAATGGAGTAGGACTAAGCTGATGGTGGCGACCAAGACACTGAGGAAGTCCTTAGGCTCTGCGATAGGTCCCAGCTACACCAGATTTAGTCCAGAGGTCATGGTGAAGATGGTAGACCCAGCAGAGATGTGCAGCACTGAGTAGGAAGGCTGTAGGATGACACAAACAGGAGCGAAAAAGTGCTTAAAAAAATCAATAAATCTACTAACTCCTCTGCTTCTAACATTGCTCAGCTGCAGTTCATTTGTTTGACCATTTGAAACACTGAATGCTTCTTTTATTGGTTTAACACAGTGAAGTTGCTAAGTAGGTTGGGTATTACTGGCTTGTGTGTGTGTGTGTGTGATAGAAGTACAGCAGGGAGTGGGAATCCGCCCTTTCTCCACTGTTATTTATGCATTCTCAGAGTTAGTATACATAATTAGCAGGGGGTGTGGGAGTGCAGTGGGGCTTGCCACCCCCCCCCCCCCACATCAAACTTTTTTTTTTTGTGTTTTGATCTTTCTAGATCAATGTCTTTGTATCTGAACATTTGAATGTTTGACATTAAGACAGGCAATGCTATGATCACAACCTAATATAGTGAAGGTCATATTTTCAGTTAACCTCTATTAAACAGCCCAAATTAAAGAAGTTAGCTCTGCAAGGTTCCTTAGCTCTCTTACTGACTAATGAATCAAGTCTGACAAACATGAATAATATGGCTAACAGAACTAACCAAAATATTGGTAAATTCCTAGAAATCAAAGCCTTTCTCTCATAAAGAAGAATGCTCTTTACTGCAAATGCTTCTATCACTCTTGCTTGCCTGTGCTTCTTCCCACAAATCTTTCCAATTCTCCATCATAAAGTCGAAGAGGACTATAATCTGCAGTAGATCACCATGAGAGAACTCATCACTGTTTATCCCTACATGACTAGCATGGGTTTAGAATACATTCTGGCAGCCACAACCATGTTTCATAGCCAGATACAAACTTAGTGATGCCTGGTACTTTGTTTTTTTCTGGAAAACTGTAAGACTGCCTTCCCTATAAAATATGGAATATCTCTGAGAAAAGCATATTCAGATCTCAGGTAAAAATAACCTTCAGTCTGAATAGAGCTGCAAGTGTGGCATGATATAACTTACATCCTGGTAACTGTCTCTAACTCTCACTACCACTGCAGCTACGACTTAATTATGATATACTGTCATCACTCATTAAATTCTCAAACTACTGATGTTCCTGCAATTAATCAGCTTGTCCGCTCTGGACTAGTTAATAAGATAGCTAGCTGTTATGCTACTTTGTATTTTGTGCATGTTTCTGATTGCTACATTAGTAACACAGCTTCTTTATATACATCACAACAGCCATATACTACTGGGTCAGTTGGTTGCATTAGACACTGATTGTTAGAATATCTAACAAATCATCTGTATACATAAGATAGATGTACAATGCTTTGTCTGCTGTGTGTATTACACTTTGCTACAATATCAACACAGCATCTTTATAGTCAGACAGATGTACAATGCTGTCTCTGTTAAGTGTATTACACTCTGCTACAATATCAAGACAGTGTCTTTATATAATGTTAAAATTAGTACCGTCACAATCATTATGCACCTGTAATTATATTTTACAAAACTGTTTTCTGATATTGTATTATTCTTCTCTTTTTCAGATTAGCAAATCCTGTTCATGTTTGTTATCTAACTATATGTTCTACTTCTTTCTGCTTTTCATGGTTAGGGGTCGCCACAGCGGAACTCCAGTCCGCTAATGATTGGCAGTAGATTTTTACAGAGCCGAGGTGCCAGCTTGATGCCCAACCTTCAACGAAGGCACGCCCATTCACGCATGTCTTTCGAACGTCACTCGACCATAGGGAGGACATGCAGACTCCACACAGAAGGCGCTCCAGCCTAGAATCGAATGGAAGAACCTCTTAATGTGAGGTGACAATGCTACTGCTGCACCACCGTGGCTTACTACTTTGCATAAATTTGCTGTTTTGCACTCAACCTTTTTTTTCATTCTGGCATGTAAATGATTCTCAAAATTGTATTTTTACTGTATCACATACCCATTTATTAATCAATCATTTTAGTATTTTGTAATGGAGCTTTTCTTCCTGGAACTCCACTAAAAACCCCACATCCCAACTGGACACTCTCAGTCACCAAGTACAATTAATCAATCATCCACTCAGGTGTAGGAAATCTGAGAAGCTTTCAAAAGTTATGCATCTCTCACAAAAAATATGCTTATGCTTTAATCAAAAATATTCTATCCCCTTCTAGAGGGATACATGAAGAATCTAGCTACAGCTACACTCTGTGTACACTATACAACTGTCACTTGCTGCCACCACATTATACGTGTGCAGTGGCTTCACTACAAGCTTCCAGATGATCCCACTCTAATACTTTTCACCCCCTCTCTTGTCCTGCTAGTCCTTGTCTCCCCAAAAGCATTAAGTGGATGAACCTGTACAACACCCTACACTGCAATTCTACTATTCAAACAATGGCAGATGGACTGTCTTTCTCATACACTGTGTTGCTAGGAGCTATGATTCTATGAAAATTAGAATTTCTGTTAAGCACAAACATATATCCCACAGCACTACATCATCTGCTTTAGAATATTGACAGTTACACAGTTATATGGAGGTGACTTTGCTGATTAATGTTTCCTACAATATACCATGAAAACAGTGTAAGAAACTTCTCTGTGTGGAAGATTTTCAGTCCATATAGTTCGAGTTAATCACTGTATATTAATCAGATCAGACAATAGTAGTAGAAGTAGCGAACGTAAACTCGTCAAGTCAAAAAGTAATAATAGAAAATATATAATTCTACAGTATTACTAAGTATTCGAAAGTAATCCAAGCAAGGCAGGAAGTCTGTTTCCAGTCGAAAATCCTTTATTAAGTACACAGACAAGCGATCCAAGTAAAACAAAAATAGAGTAATATTTTCCTCACAAGCTTTCTAAATATGTAAAACAAAGTGTTATTGGTACACGTTAAATTCACATCCCTTCCCCCATCAGTGTGACATTCGAGCAGGTCCTGCCCTACCTAGTAGCTGTCATAATAATATATAGCCCAAATGCACTTTAATGGTACATCTTATTTAACCAAATTATTAAGTCTGTGATTTTATACAAGGCAATGTACTACATGGCTGGAAATATATCAGCCTTAGTTCATTTTGCGATCAAAAATTATATATAAATATATACATATACATTTTGCATGTAAAAATCAGCTTCTATTTTCATAACCTATTGTTAACAAAGATCGCTTTCGTCCTTCTAGACTTCTTCAGGTCTGTGTACAAGAACCCTAAAAACCTATATAATTGTATAATTAGTTAGTATTGTTATTACCATCATTTTGAAAAAGTGGAAAAAAAGAGAACCAGAAAAAAGTAAAAAAATATATGTATGATGATGGAAACAAAATATACACTTAAATGTCAAATGATTTAAAATGATATTTAAAACCAATTTGTAGAAAAAAATAAAATAAAATACACTAAGTCATGTAAACAATGTGGCAATTTTCTAAGTTCCAGTGCACTTAGTAGTTTAGTCCAGGCTTTCTAAAAGAGTTCAGCTTTAATTGCCACATGAGTTCCTGTTTCTCCAGAATATTCGGGATGTCTCCTTCAAGATCACCCATGTCTATGCGATCCAGGATCTGGAACTTAAAACCTGTGTGCCTTTTATGTGAGTGCAATGAATGTGATGCATTCTATGTGGGCAAGACTGTAAATAGGTTCATAGGTTAGTACTAAGCTAACTGCCCTTGCGAGCCATTTTAAGCCTAGCCAATTATCCCTTGTGAGACTCAAACTCAGCACCTTGTGTTTGTAAGGCAAACACCTTAACCAATAGGCCACCCTCACAACCTCATAAACTCAAGCGAAGGAGTTCATGTCATCTGTCAGAAATCCGCTCTGGATGTAAAAATAATGCACTAGCCAAACACATTTCTCTTCATAAAAGACACACAGGTTTTAAGTTCCCATCATCATACATATATATTTTTTACTTTTTTCTGGTTCTCTTTTTTCCACTTTATTCAAAATGATGGTAATAACAATACTAATTATACAATTATATAGGTTTTTAGGGTTCTTGTACACAGACCTGAAGAAGTCTAGAAGGATGAAAGCGATCTTTGTTAACAATAGGTTATGAAAATAGAAACTGATTTTTACATGCAAAATGTATATGTATAAATTTATATATAATTTTTGATCGCAAAATGAACTAAGGTTGATATATTTCCAGCCATGTAGTATATTGCCTTGTATAAAATCACAGACTTAATAATTTGGTTAAATAAGATGTACCATTAAAGTATATTAGGGCTATATATTATTATGACAGCTACTAGGTAGGGCAGGACCAGCTCGAATGTCACACTGATGGGGGGAGGGATGTGAATTTAACATGTGTACCAATAACACTTTGTTTTACAGCACAGTAAACCACTCCCGTGCCTGATAAAAAGTATATATATATATATTTAGAAAGCTTGTGAGGAAATTATTACTCTATTTTTGTTTTACTTGGATCGCTTGTCTGTGTACTTAATAAAGGATTTTCGACTGGAAACAGACTGCCTGCCTTGCTTGGATTACTTTCGAATACTTAGTAATACTGTAGAATTATATATTTTCTATTATTACTTTTTGACTTGACGAGTTTATGTTCGCTACTTCTACTACTACTGTCTGATCTGATTAATATACAGTGATTAACTAGAAATATATGGACTGAAAATCTTCCACACAGAGAAGTTTCTTACACTGTTTTGTTTTTAGACCCACTACACTTTAGTGGGTTGTTTTGAGACTTTGGGGATACCACGGAGATTACTTGTTTTTTTTTCTACAATATACCATGCTATCCTTCTGTACACTTGCTGTCACAAGAAATGCAGACCATCTGGGGTACAATGTAAACAGTGCTGACAGCTGATTGCACAAATGCTTATCCAGACTTTAGTGGATATTATATAAATATTCATTCTATAATCTAGTTGAATTACTTCATCAAAGTGAGAGCAACCATTCATTTTTGTTGCTTTTCTGATGGATAAGAACTGAGCAGTCAACAACTAGCATGGCATTTGTTGTATTATTTCCTGTTACTAGACTGCATCTTTCCTGCTTCTGATATCCACCAGAGTTCTCCCTGATCCAGACACATTTTGTTTCACAACAATCTCTCATTCCATCTAGAAAAGGGCAAAAAGGCTTAAGCAAATAATCTTTCCTTAACCGGCTGGGGTCCCAAAATCTACCGTTCAATCCTGTTTGGTTAGGGTAACAGATGCAGTTAAAAATCTAACCAGAAGAGCTGACAGATCAGCATCTGAAATTCTTTCAGTTTATGAAGGGATCATCAGAAAAAAAAAGAAACAAAGTTCAATACACAAAGCATTAAGTAAACAAAAACAATAATAGACTGTAGGAAAAAAATACAAACTAAGACAAACATTTTACGTCTCCTTGTATATATATATATATATATATATATATATATATATATATATATATATATATATATATATATATAAAATAAGTGAGAGTCTCTTAAAAAATTAAAATATCGCATTGTGAGAAACTGTATCTACAAGCCCTGTACTAATCTATATTTTAATTTTTAAAAATAGTGTCCATATTAATCAAGCTATACTTACCCTCCGCAGACCAAAAACTCACTTGATGCTCGCCTTCCAGTTAGTCCCAAAGGTACATCACCTGAAACAAAACATTCAAGTCAAGAACAAGGTGGTGCTACCAGTGACTACCTCAAATTCAGAGAGAAGATTTGTGCACTTCCTACCAGCAGGTAAAAACTATGAGGTACTACCACTGCCTTTAATTACTGGTGCTAGCTGTGGTAGGGGTGTCATGCACACTCAGAAACCAAGTAAAGAAAGTGCATCTGCGGAATCACATCTGATCACAAATAACCACTTCTTCTGAACATATGCCAGAAAAAAAGAAGAGATGTAGGCAAAAGATGAGAATGCAAAACCAGTAACGCTGGATGTCCTTGCATTCACCGCTGCAGTATTCATTACAAATGGGATTCCCTGCCATGAAGCCCACCGTCCGACCAGTTTACCAAAGTCTACCAATACTTTAAGGTACACTGAACGTCACCTACACACTCCTAGTGTAGCATAGGACATAAAGGTAATGTTCAGGCGTACCATCCTCAGAACTTTTTTGTCGCCAGTCCAAAAGCTGTTTTTAACTGTTAGTCTGTTACCTCCATCTGTTTTTTGCCATTTTTCTGTTTGTTGGCATTCCGGTGATTACTCTGGTTTGCTGAAGTCCTCACCATTGCAGAAAAGTACCCAGTTGGGTTTTTTGTTATTTTTCTGATTGTTTTGTGCTGTTTGAGGGTTTAACATTCTCCATGAAGGGCAAATGCCAGTGTGGGAGACTGATTCCCCATAAAGATTGCCATTATAAGTGTCTTCTCTGCCTATGAACTACTCACGACCATATGTCTTTTCAATTTGTCAGACATTTGTCCCTAAAACTCTTCGTACTAGGCTTTCTTCCCTTTCATTGTACCTTGAGAACCAGCATCCTAAGCTTCTTGCTAAAGATACTATGGATGGACCTTCCTGGCCCGAGGGTCAGCCGTCATGGAAGAAGAAGGTACAAAAGGTAAGACCAGAATCTTCCGCTGTCCAGCCTCTTCTGAGAGTTTCACCTGAGGTTATTACAAACCCGAAGACTTGCCTGATTGTATTGTCAGACTCCTCTGCCATGTCTGGGGTGGAGGCCGATGAGGATCTGGTGGACAGCACGTCCAATGAGGCTTTGCAGGCATCTCAGGTGTTCACGGGGAACCACGGTTGATTGTTTCAGAGGGGTCTAGGGGGTTCCACAGTTTCTTTTTAGGGAAGAAGTTCCTATTACTACTACTTCTTCTTTCGGCTTTTCCCAGTTAGGGGTCGCCACAGTGGATCACCTGTCTGCTCATGATTGCCAGTGGAGTTTTATGGTGTCGAGTTGCCAGCCCGGTGCCCTACCTTCCACAGAAGGCACACAGTTGTGGAATGTCATCCTGAGTTAGTGCCTTCTCAGGTTTCTAGGACAGATGTCCCCATAAAAAAGAAACAGAAAAAGTACAGTTTTGTACCTACCATAAATGTAGAGGTCCGATAGATATGCAACTGCAGTCCTGACATATGGGTTGTCCTGCCTCAGGCAGCCCTTCGGTCGGCCGGATTCCAAAGTCTGGGTCCGGCGTCGGCTGATGTCGCCTCTTCCCCAACGTCAGGGCGGCTGGGGTATAAAAGCATCAGCCGACGCCATCTTCTTCAGTGTTTCTTGCCCCAGATGCCAGGTGCCCTCCAAGGAAGGCTAAATTTAGTGAATGGATAAAAGTTCCAGACATGCAAAACAGTAATAAACAGATACACCATAACAGATATCCCCAGCTAATATGAAAAGGGGGGAGTGGACCCTAAAAAAGAGAATTACAGAGGGGTAGGAGGGAGGGAAAACCTGACTGCAGTTGCATATCTATCGGACATCTACATTTATGGTAGGTACAAAACTGTACTATGTCCTTCAAGAATGCAACTGCAGTCCTGACATATGGGTTGAATACCATAGCCAAGCTGGGGGTGGTAGGATCTAAGATAAGGATGGTGTAGCTAAAATGCCCTGCAGGACTGCAGAAGCAAAGCCTGCTCGGGATCTGGAATATAAAGGCAGGTTGTAATGTTTGGAAAATGTATGCACGGAGCTCCATGTAGCAGCTTCTAGAATGTCCTTTGTAGGAACCTCTTAGAAAAGCTGTGGAGGTGGCTGTCGCTCTGGTGGAGTGTGGCCTGATATTGGCTGGCACACCTTTTCCATGGAAAGAGTAGCAGAATCTGATGCAGTTTCCAATCCATTTTGAAATTGTTTGTTTGGAAATTGCCTTTCCTTGTACGCCAGCAGCGTAAGCTACAAATAGCTGGTCAGACTTTCTGTTGGCCTTTGTTCTGTCCAAGTAGTAGCGCAATTGCCTGTGTATGTCCAAAGTGTGCAGAAGCTTTTCTCCTTTATTTTGAGGATTGGGAAAGAAAGTAGGCAGGTGAATTGCTTGATTTAGAGAAACCCTGGATATCACTTTTGGCATGAATGAAGGATTGGTTCTTAAAGAGACTCTGTCCTGATGGAAAATGAGAAATGGAGGTACTGCCATGAGGGCCTGTATCTCCGAAACTCTTCTTGCTGAAGTAATTGCCAACAGGAAAACTGTTTTCCAGGAGAGAAATTGCAATTCTGAAGATGCTGCTGGCTCAAAAGGAAGAAGAGTTAATTTTTCCAAGACGAAGATGAGGTCCCATGCAGGCACTGGTGGTTTTCTTGGAGATTTAATATTCTTTATCCCTCTTAGAAACTGTCTTAGCAAAGGATGTGAAAACACAGGTGGATCACAGTTGTATTTTGCTGAAATTGCTGAAGCGTGTATTTTTATGGAAGAATATGAAAGGCCATTGTGAAGTATTTCTGCCAAGTAGTCTAGTATCTGTGGGATGCTCATTACTGATGTATCCTGACCCTTGTTGGCATTCCAGATGTTGAATCTCTTCCATTTGGCTGAATAAGTTTTTCTGGTGGAAGGCCTGCGTGCTTCCAGTAAGATCTCTTGAACTTTTTTGGAGAGAGAGAGATATGGGGAGAGGTCATGGAGCCCTCCAAGCTGTCAGTTGCAATGTTTGCAGGTTGGGATGAACAGTCCTGTAATTGTGCTGAGTTATAAGCAGAGGCCATTGAGGCAGGAGCCATGGCTTGGTGCGAGTTATGCTCCTTAGTAATGGATACCAGTGCTGTCTTGGCCAGTCTGGAGCTATCAAAATGCCTTTCGGTTGTTCTGCTTTGATATTCAGTAACACATTGGTCATTAATGGTAGAGGTGGAAATGCATAGATTGTTAGAGAATTCCAGCTGAAGGAGAGAGCATCCATTCTCCAGGCTTGAGGATGGTGTGTCCTTGAGGAGAACTTCTTCAGATGATGATTGAGGTGTGAGGCGAATAGATCTATGTCCGGCCTTCCCCATGCATGAGTTATTTGTGAAAAAATGTCTGGATGCAACATCCATTCGTGCGGGTCCATAATGTTTCTGCTTAGACTGTCCGCCAGAACATTGTCCTTGCCTGGGACAAACTGGGATTGCAACTGTATGTTCAGTTTCAGGGACTTTTCCCACAGAGTCATTGTTGGTCTGCAGAGGGGGTAAGAATGGGTGCCTCCCTGCTTGTTTATGTACCACATAACAGTGGTGTTGTCTGTCTTTATTAGCAGATTACCTTGCTGAAGAAATTTTCCGAAGGCCTTGATGGCATGAATCACTGCCAACATCTCTTTTTGATTGATGTGCAGATGCAATTCTCGAGGTGCCCATTGCCCTTGAATGCATCTGCCCTCCATGTGCGCCCCCCATCCATGATCTGAGGCGTCTGTTGTAATGGTTTGGCTTGCTTGAGGTTTGTTGAAAGACATGCCTTTGTTTAGCTGGCTTGCTTGTGCCCACCACAAAAATTCCTTTTGTAGACATGGAATGAGTGGAATAATTGCTTCCAAGTTGTGGCTGTGTTGAGACCATAAACTTTTTAGGTACCATTGTAGTTTTCTCATGTGTAGTCTTGCCAGTGGAATCAGAAGAATGCAAGATGCCATGAAACCCAGGGCCTGCAGGATTTTCCTTGCAGTCATCTGGGTGTGCTTTGCTAGGCTTTTGAAGTAATCTGGTAATTGTTCTTGTTTTTCTTCTGTGAGGAAAGCCATTTGTGAGTTTGTGTCCAGTTTGGCTCCTAGAAAAATTATTTGTTGGGATGGCAGTAGTCTTGATTTTTGAATGTTGACTGTGTATCCCAAAGCCTGTAGTAAGTGAATGACATAGTCCAAGTGTCTTATCAAGGCTTGCTTGCTGTCCGCTTGTATAAGGCAGTCGTCCAGGTAAGGATATATTTGTATCCCCTGAAGTCTGCAATATGCAATTACTGATGCCAGGCATTTCGTGAATACTCTGGGTGCAGTCGATAAGCCAAAAGGCAATGCTGAGAATTGATAATGCTCTGACCCTGCAAGAAATCTGAGGTATCTTTCTGCAGCTGTGTCTGATTGGGACATGCAGGTATGCCTCCTTGAGGTCCAGAGTAACCAGCCAAGACCCCTTGCCCAGCATGGGAAGAAGTTGCTGTAACGTCAGCATTTTGAATTTTGGCACAATGAGAAAAGTGTTTACAGCGGACAAGTCCAGTATAGGTCTCCATTGCTTTTCTTTTCTTGGAACAAGGAACAGTCTTGAGTAGAATCCCTGGCCTTGTTCCTGAGGAGGAACCTTTTCTATTGCTTTGATTTGTAGTAGCTTTGAAACTTGTATGAGTGCCTCTGCCCTTTGATTTTGTGGCAGGTTTGGCATGCCTTGTCTTGTTGGTAAGGTATGGAAGTGGAACCTGTAACCTTTGTCTATTATGTCCAAAATCCATTTGTCCTTTGTAAAAACGTGCCAATTTTTTGAAAACAAAGATAATTTTCCGCCTAAAGGTGCTTCTCTTTGAGCCTTGGTCGGCAGTGTCAAAGTCAAGTTATTGTGATTGTCCCTGCGGAGCAGTAGAAGTCCCTGCGCCACTTCTCTGATTAGTTGGTTGCCATTGGCGGCCCCTGTAGGAGCCTCGGTATTGCCCTCTACCTCGAGCACGCCTGTTTTTTCCCCTTTGGAACTTGTCAGTGTCTGGAAAGGACCAATTCTTCGAAGGCCAATTCCTACTGAACCTTGGTGGCTGAACCTGGAGGAAATCTTTGACTGTTTGTACTGATTTAGCCTTTTCCTCAATTGATTTCAACACACCCTGTGCATTAGCACCAAATAGCTTGTCTTTTTCCAGAGGCGCATCTAGAAGCTTTACTTTAACATGATCTGGTAATGTCTGTTCTTTCAACCAAGCATGTCTACGTATGACGGCCCCTGTCATAGCTGCCCTACATGAAGCTTCCAATGCATCATAACCACACTGAAGAAAATGATTGCTAACCTGCTGAGTATTATGAACCAAATCCTGCAAGGCCTTTCTATCTAAAGGCTCAGGAGAGGCTAACTTTTTCTGCAAATCCTCCATCAAGAAATCCTGATACTGAAACATATGAAAAAGACAGTTAAATGCCCTCATGGCAAGGGTGGATGAGGTGTAAACTTTTTTACCCCACCTCTCCAGGGACCTAGATTCCCTGTCTGCGGGCAAAGGATTTTTGGCCGTGGAAGTGGCCACTCCTTTGGGCCCCTGAGAAATAGTTTCTAGATCAACAGAAAGGGCCTTAAAGAGATGTTTATGAGTTTCAGGAACCCTGTAATATCTGTCTGGCTTGACAGGAGCAGGAGGGAGAGAATCAGGAGAAGTAATGGAGTCTGAGAACACATCATCCAATACATCTAACACAGGGGGTATAGCTAAAGGCCTGTGCTGGGGTAACTTAAGGAAGGTCCGAAGCCTTTTCTTTGAGTCGGAGAAATCCTGGCCCTGCCACTGAAAATGCTCTCTCATGGAATGGGGAATTTCCCCGAAAGAAATATCCTCAGGAGGAGAGGCAGAGGGAATGGATTCATCAGCATCAGAATCTTCGTAGGCCGGGAAGGATTCTTCCTGGGAATCTGAAAGGCCTGACTCACCAGAGGCTTCATCTGAGGAAAGGGTATCTGCCTGCTCAACCCTAGGCCTTTTGCTTGAAGGCGGCTGAGAACCTCTGTCTGGATGAGCCTGAGAGCCCCTGATTAAAGAAATTAGATCTGCAGCTAAAGTCATGATCTGTTTATCAGAAGTGGGACCCTGTGAAAAAGATTTAGGACGGTGAGACTTAGCCTGGCTGGCAGCCTTAGCACGTGTGTAGGCCTTGATAGACATAGACACAGGAGGCCTAGCTGCCCCACGTGCTGGAGTAACCTTGTCCACCAGTATGGTGTCAGGCAAAACTTGGGCTTCGGTTTCAGGAGGAAAATCAACAACCGGCACCAGGGAAGCCTCCGGGACCAAAGTGTGCGGTAAAGCAGTGTCGTCGGCCTGGAGCGGTAGAATTACCGCCTCCGAAGAGACCGATGCACTCGCGGTAGGCTTTAGCATGGTGTCGGTGGAAGTCGCGGGCCGCGAATGTCGGTCCCGGTCCTTCCGTTTTTTTTGGAAATATGTGTTGTCGGTTGTTCCGACGGCATGATATAGGAGTAATTTTCCCCAAAAAAGTCTTCAGCAAATTCTGCCTGGCGCCTAAGTGTGCGCTTATTGAAGCAAGCACAGGCAGCACAGGCCGAGACGTCGTGGTCTGGGCCGAGGCAGGGAAGGCAGTAAGAATGGAAGTCCTTATGAGGTATTTGTTTACCACAAGACAAGCAATTATTAACTTTTGCAGTTTTATCTGACATCGGCTGAGGCAAGAAAAGGTTCCCCAACGGGGTACTTAGCTTTTTGATGACTTCGGATCTGAAAACACAGGAGCTGGCCGACCGGCACTTGCGAACTGCTTCTGCTTCGGGCACCGCGCAGCAAGAAAGACTGGGGAAGATGGCGTCGGCTGATGCTTTTATACCCCAGCCGCTCTGACGTCGGGGAAGAGGCGACATCAGCCGACGCCGGACCCAGACTTTGGAATCCGGCCGACCGAAGGGCTGCCTGAGGCAAGACAACCCATATGTCAGGACTGCAGTTGCATTCTTGAAGGACATCTAATCATGTTTCTTCTGCTGCTAGGGATCTACAAAGTAAGTGGCAGGCTTTCACCCCCAAGGGTTATTTAATGCTTTACTGTCATTAAGGCCTCCTCAAGGGGTTTTCAGTTCCTGCTCCTACTTGGTCCTTTCTCTTCCTCTAAAAGGCTCAGAGAATTGAATTCGTCTGAGGAAGAGTTGGATTTTGATGAAGAATCCCTTGCTTATTCTACCCAGATTCCTTCTCCTTTAGACTACGGGTCTGAGGAGGAAGTCTCTCATACTCTAGATAATAAACCTTTGTCTGGGGAAGTGGATGCTGGTTTATTTACGTCTCTTCAGGACAAGGGGAAGGCTTTACAGGAGCTTAACATGTCTTTATTTCTCATGTGCCTAAATGCCAGTGAAACTACCCTTCTAAGTCAGCCTTTGTTTGTAGGCAATCTCGCCCTCCTTCTAAAGGTAAAAACGGTAGTAAACAGACTCCTCCTGCTAAGGCCACTCAGACTGCATGGATTCTAAAGCCTTCCTCTCCTGACAAACCAGGTGCTGCCTGACTATCCACTTGTTTCCATCCACACTCCTCTTTCTCTTCGCCTTTCTCTTTCTCTTCCTGTTTGGCTCCGAATCACCCAGAATTCTTGGGTTTTGTCAGTCATTCAGCATGGGTACTTCATGGTCTGGATTTCCCGTTGTCCTTTTATGGGCATTCCTCAGTCTCCTCAGGAACAACTTCCTTTTTTCCCCAGAGGTTTCTGGAGATCTCTTGTCTCAGTGTACTATTCAAGAGGTGCCCGTGTCACAAAGGCAGAAAGGGTTTTATTCAAGAATGTTTCTAGTGCCCAGAAAGGAAAGTACTTGGAGACCTATTCTAGATCTCTCCCATTTAAATACCTTTCTGAAGGTGCCTTCCTTTTGGATGTTGTCCCTTCAGTCCCTTTTTCCTCTCTTGCTCCCTCAGGCCTTTCTGGTGTCTCTGGATCTCAAGAATACTTACCTCCATATTCCGATCCATCATCTTTTCAGAAGATTTTCGCATTTCTCTGTTGCTTCCTGGCATTTTCAGTTCTGTGCTGTGCCCTTTGGCCTTTCTACTACCCCAAGGGTATTCACCAAATGCCTCGCTCCTGTGATTGCTTTTTGCAGGCTTCAAGGGATCCACATCTTTTCTTACCTGGACGACCTGCTGTTTCAGGCATCCTCTCCAGAGGTCCTTTTGCAAAATCTTCATTTTACCATTTCTCTTCTTCAGAGCCTGGGGTTCACAATAAACTTCAAAAAGTCTTCCTGACCCCTTCTCAGGATCAAGTCTTTCTGGGTTGCAGGATTCAGAAGGTGCCAATGCTGGCATCCCTGCCTTCTCCAAAAGCCTTAACTCTAATTTCTTATTTTCAAACTCTTCTTCCCCTGGCCTCCATTATAGCCAGGGAGTTTCTGAGAGCTCTGGAGTTCATGGCTTCCACCATTCTGATTCTCCCTCTAGCCAAACTCCACATGAGGAAGTCCTAATGGTTTATGAAGAATGTGTGGCTACAGCTTGCACATTCTTTAGACTTTACAGTTCTTCTTCTCCTGTGTCTCAAGAAAGAACTTCTGTGGTGGATTCAGCAGTTGTCTCTGAATCCAGGTCTCCCTTTTCAACCTCCTCTTCCCTCTCAAGATCTGTTCACAGACACATCAGATGTAGGATGGGGAGCAACGTTTGGCTCCCTGAGGGTCCAGGGAGTGTGGGCGCTTCTTCAGCAGAAGGAGCACATCAACATCAAAGCGATGAGAGCTTTTATGCTGGTTCTTTGGGCCTTTCATCCTGTCTTCTATTTGGGGCCATGCCATGTATTCATAGACAATACCACAGTTATGTGGTATATCAACAAACAGGGGGGAACAAGATCTTACTTTCTTTGCCGTCTGGCAATTCTGGTATGGGATCTGACTATCAAGAGACTCTTCAGGCATTTTATATTCCTTCAGATCAGAACATTGTGGTAGACACTCTGAGCAGGTCCTTCACTCAATCCCACGAATGGATACTTCACAAGGATGTGTTTCTGGACATTGTTCACCAGTGCAGTACTCCTCCAGTAGATCTCTTTGCCTCCCATCTGAACAGACAACATCCTCTGTTTTGTGCCAGAGTACCAGTTCCTCTGGCATGGAAGGTGGACACACTCTCATTTTCTTGGAAGGGCATGTTTCTTTATGGATTCCCTCCCCTTCCTCTAATTCCGAGAGCCCTGTTCAAGATTCAACAGGATGCTCTCAAAATCTTGTTGGTGACTCCCTTTTGGCTGCAACAGCACTGGTTCCCTCTACTTCTGCATCTAGCCAAGGGCAATCATCACAAGTTACCTCACAGGGTGGATCTCCTCACACAAGACAAGGGGGGGGGTCTGCCATCCATCCTCACATGTCCACACTTAACTGACACTGTGGGTGATAGGGTTTTGATCCCTCATGGACACCTTTTTGCTGAGAATGTGCTGCAGGTCCTACAGGAGGACAGGAAACCTACTACTAGGAAATCCTACTTGTCTAAATGGAAAAGGTTATCTGTTTGGTGCCGTTCTCATGACCTTGTCCCACTTTCTGTGGATGTACCTTTGGTTTTCTCTTATTTGCATGAGTTGCTCAATGATGGTTTGGCCTATTCTTCTATTAAGGCCCATTTATCAGCTCTTTCTGCTTGTCTACCTTTAAATCCCTCGTTAGGCTTCCCAGGAAGCCTGTTCCTCCTCCCTAGGATCTTAACTTCATTCTGGAAAAATTGACTTAGGCTCCTTTTGAGCCTGCTTTTTCAGCTTCCTTGCAACACTGTTCTTGGAAGACAGTTCTTTTGTTAGCTCTTACTTCTGCCAGATGGGTGCCTGAGTTTCAAGCTCTTACAGCTTGTCCACCTTTTTTGGTATTTCATGAGGACAGGGTGTCCTTGCGTACTACTCCTTCTTTCATGCCCAAGGTGGTTAATGAGTTGTCACTTAATCAGTCTATTAATTTGCCTCCTTTTTTCCCTCTCCACAATCCGACAGTAAGTGGGTCCTGCATATCTTAGATGTGCATAGACAGCTCAGATTTTATTTGGATAAAACCAAAGCTATCAGAAAATCAAACCAGTTGTTTGTTTCATTCATCCTAGGTCTTTAGGTTTGGTTGTTTACAAGCAAACTTTTCTACTTGGATTTCAATGGCTACTTCCTTTTGTTACACTTTTCATGGCAAGAGCCTTCCTTCTATTGTAAAGGCTGATTCTACTAGAGCTGTGGCTTTTTCTGGTGCTTTTTTCAAAGGTTTAGACACTAATTCTATTCTTAAAACAGCGACCTTGACTTCTGTGCATATCTTTACCAAACATGATCAGTTGGATGGTATCTCCCGAGCTACAGTTGGATTTGCTGATGCCATTCTTCATGGCTTCTTATAGGACTCTGCTACTGCTTCCTCCTGCCAAGTTTCTTCTTGAGCTTTGGCATTTTCCTACTTGTAATGAATACTGCAGAGGTGAATGTAAGGACATAGTACAGTTGTGTAAAACCTTACCACAATGGTTGATGTCCTTGCCATCACCGCTGCAGTATTTACTCCCTCCCTCCATCTCCCTAGTCCTTTTTCCTTCCTGGATGTGCAGGTTCTCCTTGGTTTTCCTTGGAATGCTGTTCCTACTGGGGCAATCAGTTCTGATGATGGTACGCCTGAACATCACCTTATATCCTATGCTATGCAAGGAGTGTATAGGTGATGTTCAGCGTACCTTAAAGCAATGGTAGACTTTGGTAAACCGGCCAGACGGTGGGCTTCAAGGCAGGGAATCCCATTTGTAATGAATACTGCAGCGGTGAAGGCAAGGGCATCTACCATTATGGTAAGATTTTACACAACTGTACTTTC